>NW_022436952.1:18065030-18205801 GCF_009761245.1 Sapajus apella | reverse complement strand
TGTGCCCTCATCAAGCTGACCTTCATGACATAAACTTAATGCAAGTAAACAACCTCTATTGAAAACGTTCTAACCTGTCAGGCAGGATAGGCTGGAAGAGCAATTGGAAAGTCTTGGAGAGGGAGGTGAAGGAAGTCATGGAAGATTTTAGGTTCTTTGCAGCATACCCACTCCGCTCTCAGAATGTCCACCATCCCTTGAACTTCTTCTAGCTGGCAGCTCCAACACAAGGGGACTGGGTTTCATTGCATGAGTTTCCTGGAATTCTGGCACTTGGGGCATAAGACTTCGTCTTGCTTCAGGGATCCCCAGTTTGGAGAGACCTGGAGAGTTTGGAGAAGTCCCTCCCTGTCACACACTTTATGTGTGGTTGGACTCCCGAGTCACAAGCGCCTCTCAGTGACTCTCTCCCTTGTTCTGCCCGAAGCCAGCATCTGCTCACAGCCAGCATCGCAGCCAGTGCCAATAAAACAGTTTCACCTTTCTCTCTTTGCTGAAATTATTTTTATTTTTCCTAGCAGTGGTTCTTTAGAATCACTCAAGAGCTTTGCGAATGACCTAGCCTGGGCCAGGCTCAGAGAAGCTGACTCAGGTGGTTTGGGATGGGGCTCAGGTATGGGCAATTTCCAGTGTCTCTCTTTCCCCTGGATGTTTCATTGTCCAGCCAGGTTGCCACGTAGAGTTAGATTGTCCCTGAATTCCTCCCAGCTCCCTTCTGTTATGGAACCCAAATGAAGATGAGGTGCAGTGTGCACCACTGAAGTATTATACAGGTTATACGTCAGTTCTGCCAGGCAAAACAGGGCTATGTGTGTGTGTGTGTGTGTGTGTAAGAGAGAGAGGAGCCTCCCTCAATCCTCTGTACAGAGACTCTGAGCAGTAAGCATGGTTTTCCCAGCCTCTCCAGACAGCCTTTTTTCTGGGTACCGCCATGATCAGCTCCACAGGCTACATGACAGAGACTAGTGAACCTCAGACCGGGATCAAGCCTGGAGACATCAAAGAATATTATTTCTGATCTAAGAGCTAAAGATTCAGAGGAAAAGAGGTGGGGCCAGGGAGTGTGGGGGCATGGTTTCTGGCCAGACAGGACCAATCTGATCAGCCCTCCCTCCCTCCTTTCATGAGCTCCACATTCAGAGACCTGCTCTCCGGTCTCATGTCTCTTTTGCCCAGGTCCTCCATCTCCAGCAGCCAAGCCCTGGAGCCCCTGTTGGCTGTCCACACCAGAGATGATCGCTGTTGTGTTCCACTGGTCCCATTTACCGGATGCCAACACACTTGTCTCTACCCATCTGGGCCAGACTCTCTTCCCTTCCCACAGAGTCAACCGAGGAAAGCTCCTTCCTGGTCCCATGTCCCATTTCCAATCACCCTGTTCTCAGCCAAATGGGTTCCCATCCCAGGCATCTGTGTTGACCAGTGTCTCTGCAAAGCTATAGGCAATATCCCACTGAGCCTCCTGCAGAAGAAACACGTAGAATGGTCACCAAAGAGATTTTATTATTATTTACTATCCTTCCCTCTATTTATGGATAGGAAAAATTAGAATCAGGAAGCTTCTCTGAGGAAACACAGTTGAGTCAATGAGACTGGCTGGAAATATCCAGCACCTGAGCTGTTCTGCTGCACCAAGCTCCTTCGGCTCAGGAACATCAAACATCCACAAGTCCTGATAATGATGATAACAGGTCGTATCTACTTCGTGTTTAGTAAATGTCAGGCACCATCTCGAACATCTTTTATGCATCAAATCACTTAATCCCCACAACTGTATGAAATAGGCACCCCATCATCCTCTCTTAGAAGAGGGAGAAACTGAGGCACAGTGAGATGTCCAGTCACTTTCTCAAGACACACTGCAAAGAAATGACAGAGGCTGGATTCCAACCAGGCATTCTGGCTGCAGATCATGTATTCACGGTCTGTGCTGTCTCACATTTTACCGTGCCCCTAATTGTGTCCAGCACGTTACTAGCGAATCTGTACCTTTCTCATCACGCTTCCATAGACACTATCCTTTAATTTCCTATTTGCATGGAAGATGTTGTCACTTTGTACATATTTATGCATTCACATTTCATTAAAAGGCAAGAACATATCCTAAGACATCGATTTTTTTCAGCACCAGTCACATTAGTACAGCTTTTAAGAATCCTGTCGCATCCTGCCAACAAGGCTGTGAGCTCCTCTGGGGACCATTGCATTCCGTACATCTGTGTAGTATCAGCACTGGCCAGAATCCTATCTGTAGGTGACAACTTGATTTCATAAGAGTGAAATGTTGCCAGGTGCTGTGACTCATGCCTGTAACCCAGCACTTTGGGAGGCCCAGGCAGGTGGATCACCTGAGGTCAGGAGTTCGAGACCAGGCTGACCAACATGGAGAAACCCCATCTCTATGAAAAATACAAAATTGGCAGGGTGTGGTGGTGCATGCCTATAATCCCAGCTACTCGGGAGGCTGAGGCAGGAGAATCGCTTGAACCCTGGAGGCAGAGGTTGCAGTGAGCCGAGATCGTGCGATTGCACTCCAGCCTGGGCAACAAGAGTGAAGCTCCATCTCAAAAAAAAAAAAAAAAGAAAGAAAAGAAAAGTGAAATATTGCCCTTGACAGTGGAATCCCAGCAGACTCTTGAAGAGGGAGGAAGCCCTCTGCACTTTATAGCTAATAAAATGCTGTTGCATAGAGTAGTGTCTTATTTAAGAGGAATCATTATAATCATTTTCTATGTGAAGAAACTGAGGCTTGGAAAATTTACGTTTCCTCCAGGGACCAGCCAGTGAATGCCAGCGCTGGGGCTTTTAAAAGTCAGTTCCTCTGTCTCCCAAATCTGTGATTTTTTTTTCCCCTATGCAGGCTCCCCAGAGAGAAAACCAGAGGCAAGACTGAATTTGGTGTTTGTCCAGGTGATGAAGTTGTTGTTGGAGCATCTATTCCACCAGGTGCTCAGTCAATATCTGAAGCGTGTTTATACTAAGAATGAAGTCTTTCCTGTGTCCTCATAGCCAGAAGCCTGTGTGGGAGTTCTTGGCCAGCCCTGGACACAGCTGGCCTGGAAGGGTCCTCAAAAGTCAGAGTCCTGCCTCATCTAGACTCGGTTAGACTGTTTTGATGTTGAGTGAGAGCAGCTTATAGAAAGAACAAGCAAGACAGGGAAAGAAAGCAGAGGGGAAGGACGGAAGGAAGGAAGGAAAGAAGAAAGGAAGGAAAGAAGGAAGGAAGGAAGGAAGGAAGGAAGGAAGGAAGGAAGGAAGGAAGGAAGGAAGGAAGGAAGGAAGGAAGGAAGGGGAAGGGAGAGGAAGGGAGAGAGGAAGGAAGGGGAAGGGAGGGAGGGAGGGAGGAAGACATAGATAGGAAGAGGGAAGGGAATGAGAAGGAGAAGAGAGGATAAAAGAACAGAAAGAGCCAGTTTGACTTCTGTGACAGAATCTTCTATAAAAAAGCAAGTTTGAAATTATGTCAGGTCCCAATCCCTAGAAGATATTCTCTATGAATGACACAGATGCAGGCAGAAAGCAACCTAAAGATAACACCAAAAACTCACATTGGCATAGGAGCATTCCCTAAATGACATCTTTAAAATACAGAAAGGTATCTTGGAGTAAATTGTATCTTTAACTCCTTCACCTGTGGGAGAGAAAAGTCACAGAATTATTATGCTGTGGCAGTGAGACCGGACCAAGTACAAAGGATTCTCTGTTCCCGAATGCATTGTTGCTTAGGAAAGCCAGATTCCACAGATGCAAGTGGAGGGAAGAAAGCAGTCTTTTCTCTGATATCTCATGAGCTAGCAGATAGAGGATTCGGGAGCGATTTTAAGCAAGAGTCGGAAATGGATGTCTACTTGGGACTGCAAACTCTAAAGCTTTTCTAAGACTGTTTACTCCAAAGTGAAAATGCTTCTGCTCCAGTAGGGCATAGGTTCAAATAAGATGGGGAAGCCGAGCAATCTTGCCACATGGGAATGGATGGAATGGGGAGGAATGCAGGGATTTTCTGGGCCACTGCAGACCAGGCATAGCAATGTCGAGAAAAGCAGCCTTGGCTTGATGTGAGAGGTTGTCCTTATTGAGAGAGGTGCACAGGAAAGGCCACTGTCACCAAGGAAATGCCTGCTTTAGGCAGTCAAAGCCACACCAAGAAATGGGGCATTAATCTCCAGCAAGGACAAGGTGAACACGAACAGCCTGGGATGGGACTTTGGGAGGACAAGCCCCACGACACATCAGAGTCCCAAAAATGCATCACTCTGTGTGCACTTCTGAGCCCAGGGAACACGAGTTACACTTAAAATGAACTTGAGGGCAGATGTTTCCTTCATCTCCGAGTTCCTGAACCACTTACCAAGTGTGAAACCTCAGCTAAACCAGGAAAGTTCACAGACAAAGGTCAAATCCTTTTGAGACGTTCAAGGGAAAACTGGGCAAAACTTCAGGAATGTTTACTCTTCATTGTTAGACTAGGAAATATCTAATCCAGAGGGCTTTAGTGGTAAGCTTGGGCATTGTGTAATTGTTTTACTTGAAATTTGGGGCTCAGAAATTAAAATTCTGGAAATGTATCTTTAAAAAGTCACGGATATGCAAAAATTTTAGCTGTAATGGTATTTATGGCCAAATAAATGGGACATGTTTTATGACGAAGAAAGGTGGGAACATCCTAAATCTCAAATAACAGGGGAATGATTGAGTACCTTTTGGTATAGTCATGTGACGAAATATTATGTAAATATTAAAAATAATGTCCAAGAAGAATGTTTAATGAAATGAAGAGCCATTCGCGATGTATACAAAGTAATACACCTAAAATTTGTTGAGTACTGGCTATGTGCCAGGCACTGTGCTAACCCTCTCATTAAATACCTACAACAATCCCATGAGGGGAGAACTCCCATGACCCCCAAGACACCCACACAGCAAGGAAATGGTGGAGCCAATAGATAACTTTAACCACCTGAAGCCAAGACCCCAGGTTCTTAACCACTAAATCCCATCAAATGCATAGTCTTTGAGTTCCACTGTGACAAAAATGAAAGCAAAACTGAAAGAATCTAAACACTGAAGAATGCAATACGACAGAATTCATTCAACACTGTGTTTCCAAGTTCTAACATAAAACGGGAGAAGTAACTGCAGGGATCCGAACACGTAACGGGATTCATTGTGATGAGTGATCACACATCTCTGCCTCCTGCCTCCATCATAAAGAGTCTATGACTCTCTGACTTCAGTGTAGGAAGTCCACACTGGGCCAACCCCAGGGAGGGACTGGGAGGGCCAGGGGCCAGGTCTTGCTTCATCTTTTGTACTGACCGCAAGTGGAGTCTCACCTCCAGGCACAGAGGTGGTATGGCAGTATAGCAGTACGCTGTGCATCTTACCATGTTGATGGTAAAACATAAGCGTTTATGTAGACCATGAGTTTAATAACTGTACCTTATACTTATTTAAATACATTGGGAGATTAAGAAAAATAAAAGGTAAAAAGAGAAGTGGCTTTGCATTTCTTGGTGTTGAGGGAGCCTGAATGAGCCAAAAGTTCATTGCTTTAGGTATGCGACTTTAAATATAAGAATCCCTCCAACCCACAGCAAAAGCATGGTCAGACATGTGGCTCAGATGAGTAAAACTGCACTGACATTTATGGTCAAGTTGACCAAGGGAGAAAACTCTCACGGTTGCCAATGGTCTATCACCTACCGCATTGCCTTCGTTCTCAGAATCCCTCTCCCTCTCCCTTCCCCTACCCCTCCTTCCCTTTACCTCTCTATCCCCTTCCATTTTTTTCCTCTCCCTCTCTTACGTTCCAGCCTCAGATTGTGAAACAATAATGAAACTACAATTACGTGAATATCTGAATTCTATGATTTTGTGAGCTCCTTGATTTTGGAGAGACCCCAGGTCATTTTCAAATTTCTCAGCAAGGTATTTCTACCAGTCCTCTCTGGGGGACAGTCCCCATGCCCTCCTGTTTCACTCCTGTCTAATCCTGGATCATTTAACCTGCAAATGTGTCTTGTGAATAGCCAGGAGGGAACTTGATTACAAAGTACTTTCTAAATGTATGGGACTGTGGAATTTTTATTCCCAGATTACCTCCAAGACTTAGGGTCCACAGACCTTCCGTTAGAAACATTAGGCTCTGATTCTAGTCTCTAACCATGGAGGCGAGTGGACAGCAGTCACTTCAGAAAATGAAAAGGCAGATTTGAAGGCAGAAGATCGAGACTTAAGGACTCCAGGCCAGCGAAGAGGGAACAGAAAACATCCGTAGAAGCCAACATTGAAGAGAAATCCCAAAGAAATGTGCTGCTGTGATTCTGAGTAAGGAACTGGGTGGATGTGTTCTGAAGTCATGCGGTGCTCCATGGGAGAGAATCGTTCCCAGTGGCGCTCAGGCTCTCCCTCGTCATGTTTATTTCCCGTTTGGGGAGGAACACAGTGATTCAACTCGGAGAGTGACCTTGTCACAGTCTTTGAAAGAACTCCCCAGAACCCAGGTAAGGTGTTCTATAAATGAGCCCACGATGGCCTCTGGGTATTGACCCCTAGGTGATTTATTTCATCACAACAGTCTGGGAACCATTCTTTCAAAAGCCCACCGACCTTGAATTCACATTTTTTTACGCATCTAGTTATTTTTAAAGTAGCTCAAACAAGCAGACTTTTTAGCTATTTGGAACCTGCCTGCTTTGCATGCCCCGTGAAACTCACTCACATCTGCTGCCATGGATGCTGTAGAACCCTGTGGCTCTAAGACCCCAAGCTGCTATGGCCCTTCAGAGCTCTCTGACCCAGAGACTCCTCACCACACTGCTGAGTGACGTTGATATTACTAGACTTATAAGGCCTGTCTCCATGTCCCCCTGCCCCAGGAGTTCCCTTTTCTCTTTAGCTTTCCGGATAGCGGCCCCTGGAAGATCTCAAGCTGTGAGGGACTTTCCCTGTCCTGAAATCCTCTCCAAGGCCACCAATAGAGCTTGTTGTGTTTTATTGCCTCTCGTTGTCTTTTTTTTTTTTTTTTCTGATCGGACCCCAGAGTCCCTGGAACAAATGCCCACATATAGACCAGAAGAGGTGGGATGCAGAAGAACCCAGAGCTGGGCACAAAAGCCCAGCAATGCCCCTAGGATCTGCGCATGAGGGAGGGGCAGGAAATCCTCCAGAGAAAGGGTAGCATCCTGGTGGTCTTCTTACCCAGGCCTTCCCAGCTTCCTCACATCACCCAGTGAAGAGTTTCTTCCAAAGAACCCAGGGGAAAAGTGGTTCATGTGGATTGCCAAGGATACACCCCCAACTAGAAGGCCTTGTGAAAAAACCTTCACCCCAGGAAGCTGAGAGTGAAGACCTGTTAGGGGGCTGAATGCATGGATGGCTCGGCCTTGGAGCTATGCCAAATAACCTGGTACCTCTGCCCCTGCGTAAGTTCAGTGGCAGTCCACGTGGTATGCTTCCACTCAGGAGACGGAGAGATCCCTTTTTACCCAACAATTTCAGTGTCTGATTGTCAATCCTTACCTTTTCCACACAATGTTATGTGTGAATACCTTAGTAGAACCCAACCTGGCAGGCCTCTTCTTAATAATTGCACACTGAAGTGTCTGTTTGTCATCTACACCAGTGGTTTCTTGTATAAAGGAAACAAAAGTCATACAGGTCCTTTTACTAAGGTCACTGGCCTTGGCAGCTTCTTCCATGATGAGAAAGTAAACAGAAGATGACTAAGTGTTTTTGACGTCTGAAGTCACCCACAGCTAGAACAAGAGTCTGGGAGAGGTGTGTTTTGAACATTGTGACCTCAACTATGTGAAGGAAAGGAAAACTGAAGTCTTCTTAAAATAATGTTCATTCAATAGATATTTACTGTGCAACAGCTACAGGCTAAAAGCAAACATCACTCAACCTCTTCAGTCTTTGTTAGCATGCAAAAGTAGCCCCAAATGCTCCCCATCCCTGTATACATGCCCCTTGCGGTGTGACATTTCTGCCCCCTCCATGAAGAGGTGAAGTATGATTTCTCCACTCTTTGAGTCTGGACCTGGCCATGTGACCTGCTTTAGCAAATAGGACATGAACAGTGTAACAAAAACAGAGGCTTTAAAAGAACATGCTCATTGGAATTTGCTCTCTGGTGGCTGGGGACCCTTCCACCATCATCTAAGCAAACCTGGACAAGCTGCTGGATGTTGATAGGGAACACTGAGAGATAACTGAACTACCTGTGCCATCCCAGCTAAGGTCCTAGACACATGAGCCACCACAGCAGAGAATAGCTGTGCCCGGCCTAGATCAGAATGGATGCCAAATAAACCTCAGCTACCCCTCAATATTGTGAAAAGAAGTAATTTGTTGTGTTAAGACACACTAAGTTTGGAGGTGGTTTGTTACACAGCAAAAGCTAACTGATACGTTAACAATCCTGGACTTGGGGTTAGACACCAAATGTGTTATAATTACAAATAGATCTCTATGGCAGCAGGGGCAGAGGTGATTATCCCCGGCAGTAGCAGATTGACTTCCACGTGTTCCATTGGTTGCCTGGGACCTGAAAATAAACTGTAATAGTTGGCTCAGTTGCATCTCTGAAGGGGGAGAGCGGTAAGGCCAGAGAGATTGAGAAGATTCCTGGAGTTCTGTGAGTCACTTGATTCTATGGAGACTCTCAGGCATTTTGAGAGTCTTGTGGTTCTCTGGAGAATGCTATGGATCCATAGAGAGTCCCGTGGATTTGTGGAGTGCTCTGAGATATAGCATCAAGCAGGACTTCTCAAACCAGCTGGCGTGAAGCATTATGTTTGTTTGTTCTTTATTTCTAACTCTTCAGTGTCAGTGATATGACCTACAGGCGGGCCGTGGGAGATGGAACACACTCACTATCATGCACTTGGATGTCATGACAACATCACATTTCTACCAAACATTCTAAATTTTTATTCTCACTGTCTGTACTCATCTCAATGCAGCCCTTTAAAAGTCTGTGAATTGGCACTGGTCCCATGTGGGGATAACACTTTGAGCAGTGTTGCTGTAGAAATTGCGGAGGTGGGCCCTCTAAGTATACAGCCTCAGGCCTAGAACCACGAACTCTCAAATGTGAAATGAGCTTGACCATTAACATTTTTCTTTGAATACTGAACCAATATGGCATTTCTTTAGTGCCCAATGCAAGGCCTTTGGAAAATCAGATAACAGGTGTATTAGTCTGTTTTCATGTTGCTGATAAAAACATACCTGAGACTGGACAACTTACAAAGTAGAACTCACAAACTTACAAAAATAAGAGGCTTATTGGACTTATAGTTCCACATGGCTGGGGAGGCCTCACAATCATGGTGGAAAGCAAGGAGGGGCAAGTCACACCTTACATGGATGGCAGGCAGCAAGCAAAGAGAGAGAGCTTGTGCAGGGAAACTCCATCTTTAAAACCATGAGATCTCATGAGGATCCATTCACTATCATGAGAACAACATGGGAAAGACCCGCCCCCATGAGTCAATCATCTCCCACTGGGTCCCTCCCATAACATGTGGGAATTATGGGAGCTACAAGATGAGATTTGGGTGGGGACACAGAGACAAACTGTATCAACAGGAAAACTTTTATAAAGAACAGAACCCTTACTTTGGAAAGACACTGAGTAATAATCATAACTGTCATCATTTAGCACCTCATTGCCTAGAAAATGTAATTGGGGTAGGAAGCAATGTTCTACAGGCATCCATGAGCCACAGTCTTGATGGCAAGGTTGATCAAGTGCCAGTTTAACCCTGAAAGCTGGTGCAAGGAGAGCTAGTGATGGCTGCTCAAGGAGCCACAGGTATGGCCCTTCAGTGCTGGCTGGAGTTCTCATCCACTTTGTTCTCTGTACTCCAACTGAGTGCTTTCACCAATATGGCTCTGCCTCTCTTGGCTCCATGAGGCACACTAAGTACTTGTCAGGGAGGAAGAAGGCCCATTGGAGGTTTTGTTGCTAAACATGTAAAAGGACTCGAAAGGGTCTGAGAAGTCATGCAATAAAACAACAAAGCAGAACAAAATAAAAACCTGTTTATGGCCTGTTTCTTAGCCAATTAAAATCCTTTTCTCCTGTAACCCAACAGTTAGCATGATGGTGCTTTGAGCTATGACCCAATATGTTTTCCGTTCTAGGTGATGGTTGGGTTACTACTCATAGTTTCTCTACCTTCAGACACTGGCGTGCTGTCTCTGGAAATTCTCTTGTAACCTCCATCTGCTCTTTATCTCCCTGACTCTCATTTGTCCGACAGGTCTCAGGTTATTTTTTGGAAAGGATTGGTTACTAATCTGTCTCTTGTATTCCTACAGCACCTCATGCATCCCCACGTGTCCCCACAAAAAGCACAATTTATTAGACCTGACTTTTCTTTTTCTTTGTCTGTCTTGTGCACTAGTCTCTAAATTGGGCAAAAGCACTATTTCTGACTCACACCACTTGCTCTGTAGATGGCTGCAAAATCATAAAAATAAATTTTAACCTTATAGTTCTGGGCAGAAGTTAAGTGGCTCAGCATGTCACTGACATGAACCTCTGACCAAAGTTTTTTTGCATGTGTTCTTGTCCCACAAAACTGCAAGCATCACAATCCTGTCACCTGACATTAAAGAGACTGTGCACCTGGGAGCCTGTGCCAAGCTGTTCTTCACCCAGAGGGAGCCCCTGACTGAGACGGGGTGGGGGACCACAGGCTGACTGCTGACCTCTGTCCTAGCTGGACTAGAGGACTAGAAGTGAGTGAGATGGAGAGAGCCTCAGGTCGCTAGGTCAATGTTATAATCCCAGTTCAGGTGTTCTAATAACAAACCTTCTTTCTCTGTCTCTATTTGTTACACTCAAAATGCCTAACTGACATACCTAGATTTTTAACACTTCTCAATGTCATTGCTGGAGAGTCATTTTTAGGTTAGGAATGCTAAAATGGGCATGATTCAGTTTATCCAAAGTTTCATGATAGAGATGAGATGTGGAGGGAGAAGGCTGGAAGGAGGCATTGCTTGGGGGCAGTGCAGGTTCCTACCCAAGTATGTTCTGGCAGGTTGGGGACAGCAGAAGGCAGCTGGTGTTTGGATAATGGATACCAGGAGCGTGTAGAAGTAAAATGCTGAGAAAATTTAGGGAGCACCAAAATTTTCCAGGCCAGAAGTGTATCACACACTGTTTCTTACATTCTTCAGTGTAGCCATATGCAGTCAGCCCACCATATCTAAGCGTTCCTCAGATTCAACCAGCTGCAAATTGAAAATATTTTAAATAAATAAATACTCATTAACAGTACAACAATAAAAAAACAAATGTTTAAAATGCAATGTGACAACTATTTACATAACATTTACATCCTATTAGGCAATTCCGAGTAATCTAGAGATGATTTAAAGTACACAGGAGGATGTGCGCAGGTTGTATGCAAATACTATACCTTTTTGTATCAGGGACTTGAACATCCTTAGATTTTGGTATCCTCAGGGGTTCTTGGAACCAATCCCCTGCAGATATTGAAGGACCACTGTAATCTCAAATTATCTGAGGCTCAGAGAAATTCAATGAGATGTCTAACATCACACAGTGACCATATGCATGTAAGGAACTATACTTACTGATGATGTAATTCAGAGACGACTTCTTTTTTCTCTTCGCCTAATTTTTTTATACCTAAAATGACAGTGTTGAAGCTCCACCCAAATTCTGTCAAATCCCATTTGGTCTTCTCTGTGTATCTGCTCCCTGGGCTGCCCCCATCGCTCGGCTTCCAATGGCCAGTCCTGCAGCTCCTCTCTGGGATCTGCTTGGGCTTCTGAGCCACTTAACTTGCAGGCAGAGAGGACTGGGAATGCATGGGAGCCCACCTGCCTGCCCCTCACCCCACCTCGGCCATTAACCAGTCTGTCAGATTGAGGATAATGAACACAGGTCGCTAGCTTTGGAATGAGACAATTATGGGCTGGAACCTACCTTCCAATGTTCCTCATGGGATCAAGCTGAAGCTACCCTCTGTGGAGTCCGCCTGAGATCATGCCCTTGCACAGCTTCTCCTGGCCTGTTTCCCCTCTGGCTCCTCCAGTCTGCCCTGGGAGCCCTCACATAATAAGTCACTTGCTTGTGAATCCTTGTTGCTGTGTCTGCTCCTGGGAAACCTGACCTAAGGCATCACCTCACATATTTTCTTGATGGTGGTGGAAAAGGAAAGTAACAAAGAGGAGAGCAGGGAGAGAAGACAGAAAAGATGGAGAAATGGTTTCACTTTGGATTATGGACTGTCCTTTGTCAGTTACGGCCTCGTAACACATTAGGCTGAGGTTTCTGAGACATTTCTTTCCACACCACTGTTTCACATAATTGGTGCTTTTCTGTCTAAAATTATCAAGAGACTGTAACATTTACAGTTTTCAAAATACTTAAGTAGGCTAGAGGGAACTCAGATTGGAAACTGGCAGCTGATAGGCTGAACTCAGCTCACTGATATGTCTGGTCTACACAGTATTGGGTCACAGTGTTTTAAAACTGAATTCATTTTCAGCATTTAAATCTAAAGTCACATGAAAATCCCTGCTTCTGTCGTCTCTTGAAAAACTGGGGCATTTAACAATGCCAAGTATACAAGACTGTATGGCAGGAGTCATTTGGAGCTGAGTAATGCTTCACAATTAGGTAATGTATTAGTCAAGATAGAATGGACTCTGCTGAAACAGCAAATAAAATCCAAATCGTAGTGCCTTAATCCAAGGAAAGATTATTTCTTAGTCACTCAAAGTCCAGTGAGGGGTGGTGAGCACTATAATCCAAGCCATGACTCAGGGATCCAGGATTCCTTTTTCTTATGGCTCACTTTATCCACAGGTAGCATCTAAGGCACTGTGGGAAGAAAGGGAAGGTAGAGGGAGGCTCTCTTGCTCTTAATTCCATAAAATTTCATTTTTCTTCAGAGCCTGTTGACCAAAACTAATCCAATGGACCCAAGCCAACTGCAAAGGAGACAGGGAGATGTGGGAAAGCACACAGAATCTGGTGAGCACTGTCTCTACTGTAGCAAGGTATGTGTTCTATTTGACAGACTATCCACAGACCCTACTGCCTCCCTGAAACTGCCATTTATTTTCCATTTATCATCTTACACAATCCCCTTTACTTATTACGTTACTCTGGTTTAAAAGAATCTATATGAATTCAATGCTATCTCCATCAAGCTACCAATGACCTTCTTCACAGAACTGGAAAAAGCCACCTTAAACTTCATACGGAACCAAAAGAGAGCCCACATAGCCAAGTCAATTCTAAGCAAAAAGAACAAAGCGGGAGGCATCACACTAATGGACTTCAAACTATATTACAAGGCTACAGTAATCAAAACAGCATGGTCCTGGTACCAAAACAGAGATATAGACCAATGGAACAGAACAGAGGTCTCGGAGGCAACACAACATATCTACAACCATTTGATCTTTGACAAACCAGACAAAAACAAGCAATGGGGAAAGGATTCCCTGTTTAATAAATGGTGTTGGAAAAACTGTCTAGCCATGTGCAGAAAGCAGAAACTGGACCCCTTCCTGACACCTTACACTAAAATTAACTCCAGATGGATTAAAGACTTAAACATAAGACCTAACACCATCAAAACCCTAGAAGAAAATCTAGGCAAAACCATTCAGGACATAGGTGTAGGCAAGAACTTCATGACCAAAACACCAAAAGCATTGACAACAAAAGCCAAAATAGACAAATGGGACCTAATCAAACTCCACAGCAAAAGAAACAGTCATTAGAGTGAATCGGCAACCAACAGAATGGGAAAAAATTTTTGCAGTTTACCCATCTGACAAAGGGCTGATATCCAGAATTTACAAAGAACTAAAACAGATTTACAAGAAAAAAACAAACAAGCCCATTCAAAAGTGGGCAAAGGATATGAACAGATACTTTACAAAAGAAGACATACATGAGGCCAACAAACATATGAAAAAATGCTCATCATCACAGGTCATCAGAGAAATGCAAATCAAAACAACATTGAGATACCATCTCATGCCAGTTAGAATGGCGATCATTAAAAAATCTGGAGACAACAGATGCTGGAGAGGATGTGGAGAAATAGGAGCACTTTTACACTCTTGGTGGGAGTGTAAATTAGTTCAACCATTGTGGAAGACAGTGTGGCAATTCCTCAAGGACCTAGAAATAGAAATTCCATTTGACCCAGCAATCCCATTACTGGGTATATATCCAAAGGATTATAAATTGTTCTACTATAAGGACACATGCACACGAATGTTCATTGCAGCACTGTTTACAATAGCAAAGACCTGGAACCAACCCAAATGCCCATCGATGACAGACTGGCCAGGGAAAATGTGGCACATATAAACCATGGAATATTATGCAACCATCAAAAACGACAAGTTTGTGTCCTTTGTAGGGACATGGATGAACCTGGAAACCATCATTCTCGGCAAACTGACAGAACAGCAGATGATCAAACACCGCATGTTCTCACTCATAGGCGGGTGTTAAACAATGAGAACACATGGACACAGGGCGGGGAACACTACACACTGGGGTCAGTTGGAGGGAAATAGGGGAGGGACAGTGGGGGGTGGGGAGCTGGGGAGAGATAGCAAGGGGAGAGATGCCAGATGTAGGTGATGGGGAGGAAGGCAGCAAATCACACTGCCACGTGTATACCTACGCAACAATCTTGCATGTTCTTCACATGTACCCCAAAACCTAAAATGCAATAAAATAAATAAATAAATAAGAAAGATTTTGCCTTGATCCACATTTTTTTCCAACAACAACAAAAAAAAAGAATCTGTATGAAATTGGAGAGCCTCTGGATTCATGAGGATACCTCACTTCCCTCTTCAGGACTGATGTGATCTGAAGTAGCCAGGAGCTTTGGATAGGCCTCTCCAGGAAGGAAAAAGCCCTCCAAAACCTTAAACAAGCCCTTCATCCAATGACCAAAAGATGCCCTTTTCCTAGACAGAGGTGATATCCAGTTGTTTCCAGAGGCCAGACCTGTCAGCAACACCTATTTCTGTCTCAACAGACACTTGGCAGCTGGGAAAAACCTCGTGAATAAATGCAATGTTTTCTCTCTGCTTGTCACCCAACATCTTCTCCAAAAACCCATGTCTGAAATGGTGACTGAGTTTTCAAACTAAGCCACAAAATCTACTGAAAAAAGAATGTGGTTGAAATTCCCCATGTGGCTGAATTCTCCATGTAGCTAGCTAAAAGCAAAACTATCACTTAAAACCAATTCTATGGGAAATGATATTTCAAGGGCAAGTAACTCACTTAGGAACAGTTCTTGCAATTATTGCTTTGTAAACTAGAAATTGCCTGTATTGAACTGTCTGAAAGTGACTCATTAAAGGTCAATTTTTCCCCCCGGTTCTTGTATTAAAATTAGATTTCAAATTTCTTTTACCCTCAGGATAGAAGACGCCTACAGTAACCAATTAATATAAATCAAAAGATGAGGGAATCCTTCACAGTCTTGGACAATTACAAAATCCCCTGCCTAATAGAACTATAATGTGAACTATGCATGTAAATTAAAAACTTCTATAAGTCACATTATATAAAGTAAAATAAGACAAGTAACACTAACCTAAACAATTTTATTTAACCCAATATGGCCAAAGTAATTTCAGCATGTAATTAATATTAAAATATTGAAATATTTTGTTCTTTTTTGTACTAATTCTTCAAAATCCAATATATATATTTTTATACTGCAGCATATCACAATTTGGTCTAGCCACACTTCAAAAGCACCATAACCCTATGTGGCTGATGGCAATGTATTGGCCACTGAAGATCTAGATGTCAAATTAGAGGAGTTAAGCTACAATATAAATTGCTTGACTATTAGAGAGGAATCGAGAATTCAAAGAAAAATACAATTCAGTAGGATTTATTAAGATAGGCATCCTCTGCTGGAGAGGATGTGGAGAAATAGGAACACTTTTACACTGTTGGTGGGAGTGTAAATTAGTTCAACCATTATGGAAGACAGCATGGCGATTCCTCAAGGACCTAGAAATAGAAATATCATTTGACCCAGCAATCCCATTACTGGGTATATACCCAAAGAATTATAAATTGTTTTATCATAAAGACACATGCACATGTATGTATGTTCACTGCGGCACTGTTTACAACAGCAAAGACCTGGAACCAACCCAAATGTCCGTCATCGATAGACTGGATAAAGAAAATGTGGCACATATACACCATGGAATACTATGCAGCTATAAAAAATGATGGGTTTGCGTGTCCTTTATAGGGACATGGATGAACCTGGAAACCATCATTCTCAGCAAACTGACACAAGAACAGAAAATCAAACACTGCATGTTCTCACTCATAGGCAGGTGTTGAACAATGAGAACACATGGACGCAGGGAGGGGAGCGTCATACAATGGGGTCTGTGGAGGGGATCTAGGGGAGGGACAGCAGGTGGTGGGGAGTTGGGGAGGGATAACATAGGGAGAAATGCCAGATACAGGTGATGGGGAGGAAGGCAACAAACCACACTGCCATGTATGTAACTACACAACAATCTTGCATGTTCTTCACATGTACCCCAAAACTTAAAACACAATAAAATATATATTAAAAAAAAAAGATAGGTATCTTCCTTAAAGCTTAGCAACCAAGAGGTTGCTAAATTAGGAGAGAACAGGAATTCTGAGTGCAAGACTGTGCAAGAAGTTGGTCAAGAAGAAAAGTGTCCTGGTTTTGGATTCCTCCAAAAACTTACCTGGAGGCAAGGGCTTGGTGCAGGCTTCCTATCTGAGAGATGATTCCAGGAATCAAAAGTAGGGAATTTAAAAAGTAAGATAAGATAGTGAAGTCGGGAAGCCAATATGGGATTCTTTAATGAGAGGGTTGCTATTGCGGGCTAATCCTGCTGGGAACTTTTTAAAGACTCAGGTAGAACACACCTCCCAGTGTCTCCCCCACCATTTTGATGGTATGCCAGACAATGTGAATTTTACCTTATTGGGTACTGAATATTTCTGTCTTCCTATGCGTATTCTTGATCTTAGTTTTACGGTACAGATAAATGACTTGGAAGCAGTTTGATACTTTCTAGATTTCCTTTTAAAATGTGTCGGGCATATCCAGAAGAATAGCATTGTCTTGATGCAGGAGGACCCAATTTCGGTCTTCTTGTTAATGGGCATAGGGAAGATCCTTTATGCTGTCTGAGCCTCATTCACCTCATCTTGGGTATTATCCACCGATTCCCATCTGTCGTTGGTTGAGAGTTGCCCCTGGAAGCATTAAATTCTGTCACTGGCATCCTTGTATACAGACTGAGCAAACTGCCACAATTCCTTTGAAAACCTTCCTGCTCCAAAGCAGAGATCCATGTGCTTGAGGTGGGAGAGCTGTCAGCAGGGGAACTCTCCCCTGAGGCAACAGGTAAATGCAGAGGAATGCTGAGGGGCAGAGCATCAACCATTACCAAAATGGGTTCTGTTTGTTTATTTTCCCTTTTTACAAAACAATTTTATTAAAGTGTAGTTAGCATGGAATAATCCGTACACATTTAAAGTACACAATTTGATCAGTCCTTATTTTGCCTTTGTCGTTGAAAATATTTTATAGAGACTTATGGGTTGACAGATATATTTTTCTCTCAGGCTTTTAAAGATGTTTCTTCACTGTTTTCTTGCTTGCATTGTTTCTGATAAAAATGTGTGTTATTCTGAGGCCATCTATATTATTAGTGAGGCCCAGTGTAAAGTGAATATGCAGAGCTCTTGCACAAAAATTATTTAAAAATTCAAGATGGCAACAGCAGGGCATTAAACCAAGCATGGAGACCATTCAAAGTGTACCTTGTGCAACTGCATAGATTGTGTGTGCAGAAAGTTGGTCCTGCTGTTACCATCTCTTTCTACCTCTAAGGAACTTGGTTTTTAAAATCTGTCTCTTTATAAGACTGTCTCTTTAATAGTCACTTTGAGCAATTTGAATAAGATGTGTACTGATGTCATTTTCTTCCTGTTTCTTGTAAGTCAGTTTCATTGATTTTCTTGAACCTGCGATTTATTGTTGTCATCGAATTTGAAAATCATTGGTCATTTGTTCTTCAAATGTTTCTTTTCTGTCAACTCCCTTTTTTTTCTCTCCTCCTTTAAGGACTGCATACACACACACACACACACACACACACACACACACACACACACACATCAACTTAAGGTTGGTTGTTCTATGGTGCACAGATGCTCTTTTTTTCTTTTTTCCTTTTTCTTTAGATGGGCTCTCACTCTGTCACTCTGTCACCCAGGCTGGAGTGCAGCCTCCCAGGCAAAACCAATCCTCCCTCCTCAGTAGCTGGGATCACAGGTGTGTACCACCACACCCTGCTAATTTTTGTGTTTTTAGTAGAAATGGGGTTTCACCATGTTGACTAGGCTGGTCTCAAACTCCTGACCTCCGGGAATCCACCCTTCTTGGCCTGCCAAAATGCTGGGAGCCATGGCACCTGGCCTCATTTTTTTTTAATTATTTAATTTTCTGTGTTTCACTTGGGATAGTTTTTATTGTGTCTTCCAGTTCACTAGTCTTTTCTTCTGCAAGGTCTAATCTGTCATTAATCTCATCCTATGTATTTTTCATCTCATATGTTGTCACTTTTATTTCTATAGGTTTGATTTCTGGTTACATCCTTAACTTTTTCAACTTGAATTAAGTTATAGTAACCATTTTAATGTGCTTGTCAGCTAATTCTGATGTCTGTGTCAGCTCTGAGTTTGTTTCACTTCATTAATTTTCTTCTCATTGTGGGTAATTTTTCCTATTTCTTTGTATGCCTGGTCATATTGATTAGATGCTAGACAGTGTGAATTTCATCTTGTTGGGTGCTGGATATTTTTGTCTTCCTACAAATATTTTTGAGCTTTGTTTTATGGTGCAGTTAAATTACTTGGAAACAGTTTGATCCTTTCTGATTTTGTTGTTAAGATTTATTAGGCAGGTCTAGAGCTAATTATTGCCCACTACTAAGTCAAGACTTTTCTGACTAGCCTACTCCATTATAAGTTTTTCCAGTTTGGATGGTGGAAACAGGCATCACTCCTACCCTTGTGTGAGCACAAGGTATTGTTCCCTCTAATTCTTTTTGCTGGTCCTTTCCCTGGGTCTCACATTGTTTTTATTCTCTTACACAGGTGGACCAATCAGTACTCTTTTTCAAGGGCTCTCTCTCACTCTCTCTCTCTCTCTCTCTCCTCTTTGATACTCTAGTCCTGTGACCCTCTAGCTTTCTTAGTCTGCCCAAACTCTCAGTTCTTTCTCCTCAACTCGGAAAGTTCACTGGGCTTTTCCTGGATTCTTCCTCCGTGAGTCATGAACTGAAAACTCAGTGTTGCAAGCTGGGGCTGTTATAGGATTCATTTCATTCACTTCTTGTCTCTCAGAGATCACTGTTCTTTGTTGTCCAATGTCCAGTGTCTTGAAAACTGTTGTTCTGTGTATTTTGTCTGGTATTTGTTTGGTGGTGGTGGTGGTTGTTGTTGTTTTTGTTGTTGTTGTTTCCCGTCAGACAGTCAGTCCAGCCCTTATTATTCCATCTTGGCCAGAAACAGAAGTCCCTTTGGTTTTTCAACCTGTATTATCGAAGCAGGTCAAGGTCTTTATTAACACTTGAACTTAGTCAGAGGGTTAGCCTGTGACTTATCTTCCAAGAATCTGACTCAAGACCACCTCCTTTAAGAATCTTCTCCTGACGTCTTTCACTCACCATTGCACACGGCACGTGGAGTAGAGCCCATTCTATTCATGAGGGCTATGTTCTGAGTACTTCATGATTTTCCATAGTGGTGTCCAATACAGCATATCCTTTCTCTCAAAATGCTTCCGTTCCCTGGATAAGAGCAATTGCTTCCTTAGAAGAATTTAATTTCTCCACATTTCCATCATCAGTAGTATCTGGCTTTTGTATCAAGATTGTTTCTCCTAGATAATACTGAGAAAGTATTCTATCTCATGAAGGCAGCTGTGCTGGTGGCTACCATGGAGAACCACACATCTCTGAGACACAAGCAATGGGAAGTCAGCTGGTCTCCTCTTGTTTGGTACCTTGTTTCTGCTTATCATTCTCACCCCATCAGTTCATTCTGTGCCTCAGCAGAATTAAAATCACTGCATGTCACAGACCTGCATGACTGCTCATGGACTGCTGACATCATGAATACCAAATCTAGTTGTTATGGATCTAATTATGCTTTATCGAATTTATTTTGTCATTTGTTTTTCATTGGACTCTTCCTTCTAGGCTATATTTATGGAGCCCATCGAAGTCTGGGACTTGTCTTACAATTTTTTTATTCCTCTGCCTAATTACAGTCTCTGGCATAAAATAGGTATTTGCTGAGTGAACAAATAAAAGCATAAGAAGAAAAATATACAAATCTCCAAACCTCTATGTGTTACTAGAATGCCTGTACTTTGATGACCCTGTGTTTATATTCATCACGTTTTGGCTGTTAAAACATAACTTTCACCCATTTGACAACTTATTTGTTTACGTTGCTTCAAACATTTTAAATTTCTAACCTAATGGCTCATCTACTGTCATTCTGTCGCTCAGACTTCAAGACTAGAAAAAAAGAAAAAGGGTGTGGCACAGTAGTATCATAGAATGTCTCAAGAATGCCTAGTGCAGGGATCAATGCCTATTGGAAGAGCTATTGGGACAGTATCATTTTACCACGATCACCCATGAGGCTTCCCGAATGCATATTGTGGGCAGGGCCTTCCAGAGCTTTACTGTGGCAAAGTCAATCCATTTTTGCTTTTCAAACTGATAAAATACTTAAAGGCCATTCATGCCAAGACATATTTTTATTATCACAGTTGGCTCTTCATATCAATGGGTTCCACATCCATAGATTCAACCAATTAGAGATTAAATTGTTCAGGAAAAAATAAAACAAGATAAATAACAATACAACAATAAGTAATACAAATAAAAATACAGTATAACAACTATTGACATAGCATTTACATTGAACTGGGTATAAGTAATCTAAAGGTGATTTAAAGTGCACTGGAGGATGTGTGTAAGTTGTGTGTGAATATTGTACCCTTTTATATAAAAGACTTGAGCATCTTTGGATTTTGGTATGCACAGGGGGTCCTAGAATCAATCCCTGCAGCTACTGGGACATGACTTTTTTTTCTATTTTAAACATCAGGAAAATGAGTTCCCAGTATAAAGAAACTTTATTAGCAAAGAAGTTCATTAGCAAAGAAGATTGGACTCCTCCTGCATAAGCACAGTGCAGTTCCAGCAGCTAAACGTGAACCTTTAACTTTCTCCCTGGTTCACTTTTATCTCTGAACTCTAAACCCCCCATGGTGTTTGGTGACTAGAACCGTGGATCTGATAATTCTTCACTGGCCACTGTCTGGAACAGGATCAGGATTTCATGTGAACTATTTGAAGGCCTCTGATGAAGGACCACGCACCCAAACATTTAGTCATATTCCAAACATCTGAGAGACTGAACTATGCTTCTCCAGACTTGGCAATTCCCGTGTCCAAAACTATGTTCCTGGAGCATCCTAGGGGGTTAGTTTTTGCCAGAGAGCATTCCTATAATGTTTCTGACCATCGCTACTCTCTACGTGCAGATGATGGGATGGCAGCTGCCTGTTTAGCTGCACTCAGGGACCGGAGCGCAGGGATGTCAAAACACACAGTTCTCATCCAAGTGCTTACAAATGCATCTGCAGGGCACAGCCTTCCCAGCATGCTCACGGGGACACTATGGCCATCTGAAGTCCCTGTGTGTCCAAACCAGTTTCTGGAGACATCTGTGGTTGTGACACCTGGGTTCTATGGCTCCTTTCTCGGCCACAAATTCCAGACACAGGCCCCTTGTGGTTCTGCATGCCAGCTCTGGTCTCAGCACATGTGAGCATAAGATTCCATGACAAAATACCCACTGCTGTACTGTAGGGCTTCCCCCTAGAAGAGTAGGGAGACCCAAAGGCTTCCATCCCTGGACAGACCCTTTTATGCCTGAGATGGATTGTTAGTTTTATTTTAGTTTGTGAGTTTGGTTCCTTGCTGCAGTCTTTCAACTTTTACAAAAGCCTATTTTACTTTATTTTATTTTATTTTGCTTTTTAGAGACAGGGTCTCACTCTGTCACCCAGGCTGAAGTGCAGTAGTGTGATAATAGCTCACTGCAGCCTCAAACTCTTGGGCTCAAATGTTCCTCCTGCCTCAGCCTTCCAAATAGCTGGGACTATAGGTGCATACCAACACTCCAGGCTAATTTTTAAATTTTTGACAGAATTGCACTATGGTGCCCCAAGCTGGTCTCAAACTCCTAGGCTCAAGCCATCCTCTTGCCTTGGCCTCCGAAAGTGTTGAGATAATGGGCATGAGCCACTGTGCCTAACCTGAAAACCTATTTTAAATGTCTTCCCACAACCATCCTATAAGACATCAAAAGAAGGGTTGTTTTTTATACTCCCTGTAAGAGTTTGCTAAGGCTGCCATAACAAAGTGCCACAGACTGGGTGGCACAAACAACATAAATTTGTTTTCTCACAATTCTGGAGGCCAGAGTTCAAGATCAAGGTGTCAGCAGGGCTGGTTTCCTCTGGGCCTCTCTCCCTGGCCTGCAGATGGTCGTCTTCTCCCTGTGTCGGTCCTGGCTTCTGGTCTAAGAAAGACAATCATCATATTGGATTAGGTCCCACCCATATGACCTCATGTTCTCTTAATTGCCTCTTTAAAGGTGCTATCTCCAAATTCAATCACATTCCAAGGTACTGAGGGTTAGGACTTCACCATATGAATTTTGTAAGACACAATTCAACTCAGAGCTCTGCTATACAGAAAGTGCAGTGGGACCTTGGTAATTAACAGAGGATCTCCAAAGCAAGGAAAATATAGAAGAAAATTGTAGCTTCAAGTCCGGCGTCCCCCTCCCTCAAAATAGATCATCCTTACAGGGCAGCCTTGGAGTTTCTGGTTTCCTCTTTATTCACAAGAGTTCTATTTATCTGCAGTTTGTCTCTTAGCCAAACTCACTTTCTGCCAAACCATATGTCACCCATCACTAACTCTCCTGCCCCCCTGAGCTCTCCCTTTTTCCACAGAACCCACACAGCACATCCCAAAGTGTCTTCCCCAAGCACAGCTCCATCCTTAAATGCCTCCTCATGGACTAGTTAGCACAGTTTGAATTACTCCACCATATGCCCCAGTATTCCTTCTCAGCTCTGTCCTTCACAACTTTCCTCTCTGATCCCTTAGATCCAGGCATTGGAAAACACACCAGAGACTCCAAGGCTTTTCTGGAAGGAGAATCTCTTCTCATTAATCACCAAGGCCCCACCACACTGTTCTGTATGGTGGGGAGGGGTGCTATGTGCTGAACTAAGTCCTTTCAAAATTTATATGTTAAAATCCCAACCCACAAAGCTTCCCTCTCTGTACCTTTATTCCGACTCTTCCCTTTACCCTTTCTGTCTGTCACAACTCACACACTGCATTTGCGCTTCCTTTGAATTTCACCTCCCAATTAAGTTTCTTCTCCTTCAAAAACTAAGAGCATGCATTTGCCCCCTTGGGTTCACGTGTGCGTTTGCTCACAATTTCTCTCTCTGTCCCTCCCTTCCTCCTGACATCATTTACTTTACTTTTCCTGAATGGCAGTTACCCTGTGTGGTCTCCCATGAAATCCCTCCATGATTCCCAGAGCACAAGAGCAGCCCTGTCTGTTTCTTCTTCACATTACCATAAAGTACCTAGTACATTACCTGGACTTTTAGCACCCAAGCTTAATCGGAAGGAGCTGCTGCCCCCTTCTTTTGATTGATTGATTTTATTTACTTACTTTAATGTTGTAATTGTGGTAAGATATACATGATATAAGGTTTATCATTTTAGCCATTTCTAAGTGTGCATTTCAGGGGTATTGAGTACATTCACATTTTTGTGCAACCACCACCATCATCCATCTGCAAAACACTTTTCATCTTACATAACTGACACTCTGTACCCATAGAGCAATAACTCCTCATTTGCCCTCCCTCCAGCCCCTGGCAACCACCTTACTAGTTTCTGTCTCTATAAATTTGACTACCCTAGGTAACTTAGATAGGTGGAACCGGGTTTGTCTTTTTGAGACTAGATTTTTTCACTTAGCACAATATCCTCAGGGTGCATCCCTGTTGCAGCATGTGTCAAAATCGCCTTCCTTTTTAAAGCTGGGTAATACAGCATTGTATGAACAGATCACACTTCGCTTATCCATTCCTGCATCATGGACATATGGTCTGCTTCCACATTTTGTCTATCTTGAATAATGCTGCTATGAATATCGGTATATACATGTCTATTCAAGTCCGAGCTTTCAGTACTTTTGGACATATACCTAGAAGTGGAATTACTGGATCTTAAGACAATTCTATTTTTAATTTTGGGGGGAACTGTGGTACTGATTTTTATAGCAGCTTCACCATTTTCATTTCCTACCAACAGTGCACAGGGTTCCAGTTTCTCCATATCCTCACCAACACTTGTTATTTTCTGTTTTATTTTTAAATAGCAGTCATCCTAACAGGTGTGAGGTAGTATTTCATTGAGATTTTGATTTGCATTCCCCAAACATTGAGTGACAGCAAGCATCTTTTCAGGTGCTTATTGGCCATTTATATACCTTTGGGGAAATGCCTATTTAAGTCCCTTGACCGCTTTTTAATTGGGTTGTTTGTGGTTTTTTTTTGTTTGTGGTTTTTTTTGTTTGTTGTTGTTGAACTGTAAGAGTTCTTTATAGATTATTGCTATTAACCTCTGATCAGATATATATTGCAGATATTTTCTCCCATTTCACGGGTTGTTTTTCAGTCTGTCATCCCCCTTAATGCATAAGAATTGCTAATTTCCATTTCATCCAACTTATCCAGTTCTTGTTGACTGTGGAGTTGCTGCCCCTTGAACGTGAGCCCAGCACCACACCCAAGCTGTTCACTGCTGCCAGTCTTTTCTAAGTCACTAACACTAGTGTCTACAAGAAGAAATATTTTTCTCAATCTTTTCATATTTTGGCCCACAGAAGAGTGGATTTTGCTCTTTCTCTCCCATCTAGGGGAATGGTGACGAGAACATATGCAGCTTTTCTCTCTCTTCTTCCTCCAAGGTCCTCCCTCGGATGGGAGAAGGGACCATGTGACTCATCAAAGCTTGACATTCATTGGGTCTACAGGTAAACAGGGCCACGGAGTCAAAGCCAGTGCTCATGTGCCACCCACCTTTTCTGGTGTCTACAGTGGCTTCCTGAAGCAGGCCAGTTATCACAGTCCTGTGAGAGAGTCAGGAAACTGAGTCAGGAATCCACTTGAGTCCCCATATATCTCCCTCTCTTATTGGCATCTGAGAATGTAGGTCTCCAGATTTCAATTCTGGGGAAATCATCAGGAAAAAGGGGACCCATCTTGTCCCAACTCTGAGAACTCTTCTCGGATCCAGATGTTACCCATGCTTTGCCCAATTATTCATTGAAAAAGAAGCATGAAAGTGAAAGTGTTTCTCTGTTGCTTAATGTGAGTTTTGTATATATTCCAGCAGGAGAAAGAAGGAATGGCCTCCAAACCTCTACTGGTGTCATGTTAATAGGTTGAAAGTTAAAAGGGAAGGAAGATCACTTAAATGTTTGAGGTAGCTCTTGCATAAATGGGGGAAACATAGTTGGGGCTATGAAGAGGGACATTAGTCTGATTGCACAGAGAAAAAAATCTGGTTCTCTGGAGATTCCAAGTTTTCCCCTTTCTAGATTATACCTCAATTTCTGAGAATCAGAGAGGTAAGGTCCCAGGCATTATCTATCACTGAGGAAGTAAAGTTTTGTTTATATTTTTTCACAATACAGGATCTCTGGGACACATAAGCTATTTTCCCTCTAAATACTTAACTCAAGATATTCTAAATTTAGTTTCCTGGTATACTGCCTTCCTGACCCACCTGCCCAATGAAAAAACATTTTCTGTTAAACATTGTAGAAAAAACTGATATATTTTAAAACCAACTTTTATCAAGTATATCCATTCTCTACAACAAAGTCTACCTTAATTCATTTAGTGTACTTTTATTTTCTTTGCAAATCATTTCTTTTTAAAATAATGCTTTTTTATTTTGTTGTCATTATTCTGTTGGGTTAAATTCTCAGTTTACAAAAAAGAATCACTGACTCAAAACTTGTCTGTTGAAGAATAAAACTGTAATGAAAATAGTAATACAAATATTACAGCTCAAAATAACATCTTAAATGTAAATAAGAGAGATGACTCCAGTCTAGTTCAAATATACACTATAAATCTGCATATTCTAGAAGAAGGATAGGCAAATGTATTTCCTACAAATAATCTCCACTGCAGAGTTAAATTTTTAAATTGGATTTTGAGAAATCTGCCTGTACTCCACAATGATTTATCTGTTCAGAAACATTGTTTAACAGAGATGCGAAGATTTTGCATCATTTTCCAATAGTGGCCTTTTTTAATATGCCCCTTGAGGTTTTTAAAATCCTAAAACAAACACAAAATACTGCTTTTCCAGTTTTAAATTGAACATTTCTATCTAAAGTGTCACACAACCAACACTCAAAGCCTTCTCCAGAGCAGGTTTCGGTCAAAATATCCCCCCCAAAGTTTGTAAAACCAATTTTATTAGTTTTTGAATATTTCTGCTCAGAAAGGAAAGAGAATACGCTTGTAGAAATCATTTGTACTGTTTACTATGTCTTTCTAGCTCATCAAGAGATTGTATCTCTCTGCTGCCCATAGAGTGAGGCATGACCCTATAACCTGCTTCAGGAAATGAGAGTGTAAACACAGCTCAAGAGTTGGTATGCAAACTACCATGCTGTCTCTCCCCTTGTCGCCATGACAATTTGGCACTGTGGTTCCAGCAATGGGTGTTCCACCAGTCTGGGCCTCAGAGTGAGGAAGGCATGCAGCAGACCCTTTAGCTGACCTATGCTGGACGTAAACCTGTCTGAGTAAGATTTGGAGGTCATTTGTTACTGCAGCAAAACTTAGTCCATTCTGAGTGACACATAGTGACTGACAGAACTCTTTAACCATTAGACATAAGTTTGATGAAGCAGAGTATTAATAGCATATAAAGTGGGCACGTACAGCATACAATGAGCAACGTCACATGGGGTGGTAGCAGGGCTTGTGTTTGCTTTTGGTTTATGGTTGGATTAAACCACTGATAGAGCAAATTTTGAACTCACTCTTGGACTAAGAGTAATATGTATTCAAGGAAAAAGTGGCCGATGATGCTTTCCTGTTGGAAACTCATGCTACAAAAGAAGAGGTGTTTAGTTAATAATTTTATGATGTGAGTCATGGTAAGGACTGGAAAATGTGTGTTGGACTCAGGATACATGGATACATCGGCATTGAGGAAAGGAGATGCCATGACAATAAAAGTTGTTTCTCAATGTCACCTTCTCACTACTTGGTGTTAAACCTTACACATATAGTGATGCAATAAAGAAGGAAGTACCTTCAGAATGGAAATTAAACCAAGCAATGCCTATTTGGTGTATATATCTTCTGAGTGCATGGTGTGAAGTTATTGGCAGTTATTGTTTTCCACACAAACTGCTAGGATAATGGGTACCCAAATGAGGATTTGAATTTAGAAATGAGTGGTTGTGAGGTTTGTTGTTTGTTTGTTTTACTGTAGAGACGGGGGTCTCACTTTGTTGCCCAGGCTGGTCTCAAACTCCTGGGCTCAAGAGATCCACTTACCTCAGCCTCTCAAATTGCTGGTATTACCCATGTGAGCTGCCATGCCTAGCTATGAGAGCATGTGTGTGTGTGTGTGTGTGTGTGTGTGTGTGTGTGTTTTAAGGCATTATTACTACATGACACTGATAATACCAGTTAAGGACCTTTAAATAATATCACATGATTTGTCCATGTGGCATGTGGAATATCTTGGCGATATATTTGGCAATTCATGAGATAGACACTGGATGCAAACGACTAAATGGCTGAGAATTTACTCGTTTCAGATATTTGATGATTTTCTCAATTACTAGAGGAAGAGAGCTGTGGCACATTGTTGGGTACACAATACTTTGAAGCTGTAACTGAAGGATGCCATGGAATTTGAAAAATTCCAAAGCCCATTCAACCAAAAAGTGTGTTGGGAACCATTCACAGCTACCTTCCAGCTTTTGAGTTTAATTCACTGTTACTACACTTCTAAAGGTTTAAATGGATGCAGGGAGTACAGAACAGTTTCTCACCATAATCTATTTCATTCTTCATCAGGTGGTTTCTGAAAGAGCCACCCAAAATTGCCTTCCAGTCGGAATGGCCTATAATCTTGAGCTAGGATTCTATGTTCTTGTTATGTGTAGATTATTATTTAATTTATTTTTTTAGTACTTTCATGACTCTTTAAAGTCTGTGGTCATCTAGAATTCATATTAGCATACCACATGAAATTACACTCTAATTTTTTTTTCCAAACAGCCAATTATTAGGTCATCCATACTTTCCCTCATTGTTATGAACTGTAGATTTTATTAGATCCACACTCACATGCAGGCCTATTTTTGGATTTTCTAATTCATTGATCTGTCTGTCTATCCCAGTCATAATTACCATAGTTTAAAAATACTGCTTCTGGAATAATAATCAAGTGAAAATGGATGAAAGATTTTTTAAAGATAACGAGAGAAGTCTCACCTTCAAAATAAGTTTAAAGTTATTATGAAGTATGTCATCTATCACTAGAAGATAATCTATGCTATGTCACACATGCTTGACTTCTTGCTGTCTTCACACCTGCACACGTGAACAGTTTCCTCTATGTCAAAACAACTCGCATTGACTTCATTGTCTCTCTACTTGCTGCTTTTCTGTCCTTCCTTTCACTGTTGATCCACTCCTGCTGCCATGGAACGTGCTCCTCTTTCCCTTAAATTCCTGTGTTATCTGGGTACACTGCACTCCCCAAAGAGAACTATTAAAAGTTGTCAGTGACCTCCTTCGTGTCCTTCAAGTCTATTTCTGATCTTCAGCCTCCCGTGCTTCCCTTGAATAATGCTGCTCCATCAGCACACGGCCCAGGCCCACCTTGGCACCCTCTCTCCACTCCCTACCCTGGACCTTCTCTGACTTTCCTGGTGGGAGCTTCTCTGCCTTCTTGCTCTTCCTGCATGCATGCTGCCTGGACACACT
The DNA here is from genome assembly GCF_009761245.1 of Sapajus apella. Taxonomy (NCBI): domain Eukaryota; kingdom Metazoa; phylum Chordata; class Mammalia; order Primates; family Cebidae; genus Sapajus; species Sapajus apella. The sequence continues at coordinate 18,176,531 of NW_022436952.1, read as the reverse complement.
TCACCTCCAAGAGTGGCTGGGGGCCTTGCACACGTTCCTTCACCTCACTCCCTGCCTGCTGTGGTTTAGATATGGTTTGTTTGGTCTGGCCAAGTCTCCTGTTGAAATTTGATCCCCGTTGTTGGAGGTGGGCCTGGTGAGAGGTGTTTGGGTCATAGGGATGTATCCCTCATGAATGGCTTGATGCCATTCTTTCGGGAGTGGGTGACATCTCACTCTTAGTTGCCAAGAGAATCGCTTATTGAAAAGAGCCTGGCACCTCTTCTCTCTCTAGCTCCCATTCTCATCATGGGACACACCGGTTCTCCTTCCTCTTCTGCCATGAGTGGAAGCTTCCTGAAACTCTCACTAGAAGCAGATGCTGGCACCATGCCTCTTCTACGACCTTTATAACTGTGAGCTAAATAAACCTCTTTTCTTTATCAATTATCCAGTCTCAGACAACACAAACAGACCAAGACACCTCCAAATCCTAAGAGCATGAGGTGGTTAGGTCACGTGGCTTGTGTTCATCAAGGACGAGATGAACGTTTTCACAGCTGGATCTACTGTCAGCTAACACCTTCCTGGTCTAAAAGGAACCGCTGCCTGCCTGCAGACTCCCAGAACAGTTCCACTCCTTGACACTCTGATGGCACCACTGTCCCCAGCACCTCCAAGACATCTTCTGGATGTGCATGAAAGGAGCCCCTAATTTATAAACACTTACCATGTGATTTATCTTCCTTCCACTCTACCACTTCCTAAGTAGCTTCCACAGAGACTTTTATTAAAAGCTTTTCTGGCTTCCTGATCCCAACTGGATTAATCAAAACTTCTTACCCTGGCACCCAAGAACCCCAGTGTTGGTGCACAGACGTTGATTGCAGCATCTGTACTTACTGCCACCCTGACTGATGCCGAAGTCAACAGGATTTGGATTTCAAGCTGGACTTGGTCTCTTAGTGGCTATGTGGGCTTGGGCAGGTTACTCAGCCTCACTGCCATCAAAGACCTTGGGTGGCATAAGTGGGATTTCCCATATGTAGCCTGTATGTGTCAAATGAAAAGACTCTCCAGTGATCAAGGACCTTGCTTGTTGAGCACAGATGCAGAAAGTGGCTGCATTGTACAACAGTAGTGACAACACCTGTGGACTTCGGAAGGTGAACAAAAGGGCCCCCTTCCCTTCCTTCTTCCGTGTTCTCAAAGGTCCACACAGGGACCCTCCTTTGTTTTTTCTCTGTTCTTGGGAGTCTACAAAGTGATTCTCTCTTCCTTTCTTGTTGGTCACCCCATTTGACCCATTGGAGCTATTTATTTCTTGGCATCCCCAAAATGACGATTACACATAATAGGTGTCCTGTAAGACTTTGCAAATGATTGTTGCGTGAGATCACCCATTTGTTATACAGAGAGAACATCACTGAGAACCAACAGATCTTGGTTTATGTTCAGATTTGCCCTATTCTGGCTGCATTACATTCAGCAACTACATAACCTTGCTAAGCTTTAGTGCCCTAAATTTTTATGTGGCGCTCTGGTCAGTGTTTAATAGCCACATGTGGCTAGTGGCTATCATTCAGGTAGATGATAAGATATAGAATATTCCCATCATTGCAGAAAGCCCTATCGGACAGTGCTGATAGATAAAACACTACAAAAAGGGTGGTGTGTCTGCCAATAATGTCATTAAATACTATTTATGGGAAATGCCTAGAACAGAAGCTACACAGACAACAGAAACACTGCATTAGGCAGAGGAGACAGCCTCTGTCTCTGGATTATTCCAGTGTGTCCGTGGAACTCGATTAGTAGGGATTCAGACAAACAACTTAAAACCCCCATTGCAATCATCTGGGCTCATTGAATGATAGGAAAGAAGAGGGAAAGCTACCTTGGAAAGGTAGCCCCACCTAACACAGGAGACTCTAATGTTGAGCCAGATATCAAGCAATTCTAAAGGATATTTTGAGGCTTCAAATGGGAAGAGATGGCTTTCAGATTTCTGAGCTTCTTAATCGATTTAAGAAATCAAGCCTCCAGTTGAAAAGGCAAAGGGAACTGCGTGGTATTTAACTCAGGGAAAAGAAGATTGGAAGGGATTGTATAAGAGATTATAGTTTATCCCAACGAGGAGATATTATCAGATGACTGCCCAACCTCCAATTTCTGAGGTTCCTCTTCAACATATTTCTATAATGTGTTACTTTTAACAAATGCCTTGGCTGGATTTGGCATTACCAGCCATACCCTTAGTTCCTCAAGGGCGATACGTATGTCCATCATTTCACTCTTCATTTCACAACCACAGTGCTCCTGTGGGACTTGAGATTCATGTCACTCCTTGCCTTAAAACCCTCCAAAGGGTTCCAGATCACACTCGCACACCCAGGATTCGCTACATAATGGGAGGCACCCCATGCAAAATGGATATGTAGGGCCCTTTGTTCAAAAATTATTAAGAATTTCAAGATGGGCTGGGCACGGTGGCTCACGCCTGTAATCCCAGCATTTTGGGAGGCCAAGGCGGGCAGATCACCTGAGGTTAGGAGTTCGAAACCAGCACAGCCAACATGGCAAACCCCATCTCTACTAAAAATACCTAAATTAATCATTGTGGTGGCACGCACCCATAATTCCAGCTACTCAGGAGGCTGAAGCAGGAGAATCACTGGAACCTGGGAGCTGGAGGTTGTAGTGAGCCAAGATCATGCCACTGCACTCAAGCCCAGGTGACAGAGCGAGTGTCCATCTCAAAAAAGAAAAAAAAAAAAAAAGAATTTCAAGATGGTGAGAATAAAGCACACACCCTTCTGAGTCTCACAGCCATGAAGCTGGCCCCACCCATATCTAACTCCTTTAGAGAGCTACTCAAATTTTCAGGGTCTTTTAAAATGTGTTCTCTCTATCTAGAACACTCATGGGGGCTCTCACACTGCCATCATGTTGTATATTGATTTCTCACCTTTCAGATAATTGCTTAAATGTCACAACTTTGAAAAGCCTCTCAAGGCCCAAACACTCTGTTACAAATACTCAGAATTAACTGAGTTCATACTGGTTCCCAATCTAATCCACTGACTGTAAGCTCCACAAGGACGGACACCATTTTTGTCTCGTTAATTGTATTATTTCCATGGTCTCATAAAGCACTAGCACATAGAAGGTGTTCAGTAAAAAACTGTTTATTGAGTCAATGAATAAATGGATGAATTGCAATTTTCTACAGACCATCTCTTCAAAGAATTGACGGGGGGTACAGGAGGAGGATGACTCTGGAGGTGAGCATACCACAGATCCCAGTCTAAATCCGGTTTCCAGTGCAGTGTCAGTCAAGACACCTGATTCAACCAGTCCGAGAGCAGAGAGACAGTAAATCCAAAAGGTTTGAATTTATTTATGTATTACGAGACCATCAAATTGTTCCTAGTGGGTCTCAGTGTACTCTTCTCACTTGCCACTGAATTGGACTTGCTTATGTATTTTTCAGGAATTTTATTGATTACAAACAAAGACTTCGTTAGATGATTCCTCAAAGTCTTATGGGTTTCTAACCTCTATTTTGAAAGACATAGCAATGATTTCCAAAAGGCCAAGCAATGCAGCCTTCACAAGCGTGTCTCATCTAACTGATAACAGTATTTAACTGAGGAGAGAGAGGCATTGGCGGGGGGAGGGGGCCTGGTGTGTGGAGGTCAAAAAAGAGCCTCATCTGTAATGTATCATCATCATAAAAGAATAATACATTTCTAAGTTGTCATATAATATTATATCATGTTAAGATATAAAATATAAGTCATTTGTTATGCAGGTAATATGGACAGAGAAAAAAGTATCTGTATATATTAATATTATGTATTTGCTTCACTGTCCTGGCCATAAAAAAAATTAAAGCTCAAATTCTTAAAAACAAGGATGCTCTAGCCAGAAATATCCATATATATGGATATACACATATAAATATAGATATAGATGTGGTGTAAATGTTAAAAATAAGCAGCTGCCTTGATTATATCAGTGACATAACTGACTCTGCAGAGCTTCTCATTTTCATCACGGGATGGATTTTGTTAACTAGTTTAATTCTCTAGTTGTTTTGATCTCTTTACTGAGCCAGAGTATTTCAGAAACATCAATCTGGTTTCTGTTTTTGTTTTTTGTTTTTTTTTTGAGAGAGAGAGAATTTTGCTTTTGTTGCCCAGGCTGGAGTGCAATGGCATGATCTTGGCTCACTGCAACCTCTGCCTCCTGGTTTTAAGTGATTTTCCTGCCTCAGCCTCCCCAGTAGCTGGGATTACAGGCATGAGGCACCACGCTCTGCTAATTTTGTATTTTTAACAGAGATGGGGTTTCTCCATGTTGGTCAGGGTGATCTCGAACTCTCGACCTCAGGTGATCCACCCATCTCGGCCCCTAAAAGTTCTGGTATTACAGGCATGAGCCACCATGCCCGGCCGCCAATCTGGCTATCAAATTTTAATTTGATGTCTCTTCATCTCAAAATTACACTCTAGCCATGCAGTCTTCTGTAAAATCATGCAAACATAAAGAATCACAAGATTATGTGTCATCAAGTCCTTCTGTATTATTCATTTGGAATTTGTAGTAAGTCTCTCAGTTGCCATGTGCAGCCCATGTCTTTAGCTCACTATCCCTCTTCCTCCGTTTGCCCAATTGACAGCTCAAATTTCGTGTTAGAGAATTTCAAGCTTCTTTTATTTTGTATAAATAGAACTGAGCTACACTATACTGCTGCTTTTGTAGACGTGGATAAACATGTGTTGCACTATGGGTTAGGTCACATTTCTTGATTCCTAACAACATATACTTTTAAAGTGAATTTTATGGGTCTAGTTCCCCCAGAATGACTCAATCTCCCATTTTCTACTGGACTGTAAGCTAGTACCATGAGTTAAAACCACATCATGTTACCTGTCCCAACTGCTACATTCTTGCATTTCTGGGCCTCAGTTCATCTCAGGCCCAATGTGGCTACCAACACTGCAATTTAAAGTACGATTAAGAGAAACCTAAGCTCTGGGACTAAACTGGGGCTCCCCATCTCTACTGTTATCTTTATTGTTTTGTAAAATAAGCACCTGAAGACATCGTAGTATCATTTCAGTCTTCAAGCCAGAGCTTTCTGATTCTTACCAGGGTTTAAATAACCCCAATAGCAGGGTACAGAAGTTCCAGCCACACAGGGCACATTCCAGAGCAGAATAGAGGCTCCCTCTTTAGTCTGGGCACACGTGCTTCAGGTCTGCTTATTCAAGGTCTTCTCTCTGCTCCCCTAAAATTCTCTATTGTTTCCCCAACCCAGCAGCTGAATTTCAGCTGCCACTGAGCCTCACTGTTATTTTTATTATAGTAAAGTGATACCAGGAAGGCTAAATAACCTTCACATATATCGCCTGGCTGGCCCCATAAGCATTTGAGCTTGCCATCCCCACCCTATAGCCTCTGAGAGTTTTAACATTAAAGCGCTTTGGGTTGCTTTGGTTCTCATAAGTCTTAGAAATACCTGCAACTCTGGGCTGGCTATTATGTGCCTGGAGATCCTTGCTTTCTCTTGTTTCCTAAGTAAGTGAAAACTATTTTATTTTAACCTGCTATTTCTAGGGATGGGATGTGCTCAATTGCCTAGCCAGCACTACCTGCACTCTGGGCACTAAACAGTCTGAATTTTACAAGGGAAAATGACCATTCACGATGTAGTGCCTGCATTGAGCTGTTTCTTCTGGTTGGTGCATCAGTCAGGATAGGCTAGGTTAGGCTGTAGTCACAACTCCATAGTGTCCATGGCTTACAACCACACAGATATATTTCTTCCACATGTGGAATGGCTGCAGTGGGTCAACAGGTAAGTTCTATTTACTGTAGTGGCTCAGGGAATATCTCAAATGTTCCTGGCTGTCATGTCAAAAGGAAGATTTTGGACAGTTTCACACTGGCAATTAAACGTGCAAGTCTGAAGTGACTCACATCTCTTCTGCTCGGTCACATGGGTCCACGCGTCCACAAGGGACGAAGGAGGTGGAATACTGGAAATAGTTTAGGCCACTAATGGCTACCAGGGTTGGTTTCCAATGACAGAGTTCTGGAGATCAAATAATTGTACCTCACTCAATCTCTTCTAGTATCCTGTTGGCAATACCCATTGACATTGATGAGTCGTAGGATTGGCCTCCCTATACATACCTTTAATCAAACTGTCAGGGAGTTGTTTTCTCTATCTGAAAAAACAGATTACATAGAAACTCAGCTCTTACACTTAAATTCTACTTAAAGATAGAATCAAAGAGGTTTAGAGCTAAGACTTGGCAATACTACGGTAAATTTTATTGTATTGATGGTATCGATTATAATAAAATATTATACCTTTGTGAATAATCTATTGGGATATTAAAACATTGGCTTTAAAATAATTTTCTTTTAAAAATGCAACTTTTGGGGATGTCTAATTCATTCTCAACAGCTTAGAAGAAGGCAGTGTAGGATTATAGCAAAGAGCTTTGGAAGGAAGCCTATCTGAATTCAACTCCAGACTCTGAAATTTTCCCATGTTTGGCTTTGGGTTATTTGGTTAGATTTTTCTCCTAAATCTCAATTTTCCCATTTTAGAATATAAATAATTAAATGTATGTACCTTAGCTGTGATGACAAAATAATACATGTGTGATTCTTCTGCTCAGGAAAAGCTGGCTATCATTACCATTATATGTATCAATCTCAAGATAGGATCGCTCACACAGAAGCTGGATCCCACTCGTGTGTTAATTTTACACACATTTTCTAAAAGTAAAAATCTCTTAAACGCCTCTGTCCTCAATTCTAATTCCAGCAATACAATTGTTTTACACATATTTGTTGTTGCTGAGAAGGGTAGCCCTCAATACGTATATAGATTTTCATTATCAAAAAATGTGCAGGTTTTGCTAAAGAGCAGGTTTCTCGGCAAGCAAGGCACCATTCTTATGGAAGTAGGGAAGGCGTTCTTATGTCTGAGTGACTGCAGGGCTAAAAAGGCAAAGACGGGAACTTTGAAACTTAGTCCAAAGATTTCACATCACCTTAAAATTAACCTTTACCTTACAGGGAGGGAAAAAAGTAATTGCAAAATAAAAGTTGACTTTATGGTTCCCACAGCCCTATGCATACACAGGGGGATATTATTTAGAATAGTTATGAAAAGCTCCCTGTTCCCAATGAGCTCCCCGCTCACTCTACCATGGTGCATCTGAGTTGTTCGGGTTTCATGGTGATGCATTTAGGGGTCTTTCTAAAAGGGAAAAGTAGGCTGTAGAAGAGGTCTCTTTCTAGCTCCTAGCAAAATTAGCAAATGGGAAGGTCCTGTGGCAATGAGCCAGAGGCAACAAAACAGATCCTTTGACGCTGAAAGCCAAGGATCTATCTGAGCTGAGAAAGAATTCATAGCTGTTTAGAGAGAAGGATGGGAGCGTGTATGCAACCACTTCCCCATTCTGCATTCCCTGCAGATGGAACTGCAGGGAACTTTTTTTTTTTTTTGAGACGAGTCTCATTCTGTCATCCAGGTTGTGGTATGATCATTGCTCACTGCAGCCTTAACCTCCTGGGCACAAGTGATTCTCCCACCTCAACCCCTCAAGTAACTGGGACCACAGCCGTGTGCCACAACACCTAGCTAATTTATTTTAGAGAGAGCTGGAGTCTTCCCATGTTGCCCAGGCTTGTCCTGAACTCTCAGCCTCAAGCAATCCTCCTGCCTCAGCCTCCCAAAATGCTGGGATGACAGCTTGAGCCACAGCACCCGGCTTCATGTGGCACTAGCTACTGACCTCTCAGAATTCTTCTCAACTCAACCTTCCAGATAAACATTCCCAGTGGTCTAGGGCTAGCCCCCAAGGTGAATTGAGTTACCAACCCTGGTGAAGAGATCAGATATTGTTTATTTTCCCCATGAATGCATGAATACTAATCAGACCATGTATCTCAATATAGGGCTCGGATAATATCGTCAGAGCACTCTGCATAGAAGGCTGGTCTTGGCAGTTGGTAACAATGGTGAATCCAGCCCTGCTGGGGAGAGTTTCAGGGCCAGGGCTAGAAGAAGGGAGCTGCAAGGGAAGACTCCGATGACGAGCAGCAGCTTCACTTCCGCGTCTGTGCTGTGCGTTGTCAGTCCTGCATACAAAGGGAAAGAATCTGTCCCTGTTTTTGGTGCAAAACAAAAATTATAACCTAAAACCAGACCCCACACTTCAGCTATTTACAGCATGAACTCAGGACTCAACAGTGAGGTGTTTATAACAACACTCTCCAGAGACATAAATGGAAATTACTAAAATTATAGGCGACTTGGTTATTTAGGGGCAATTACACACATTTCTAAATCTGAACAACGCTTGGGTAAGTGGAAGTCTTTGACATGCCAGCAGCCCTTCTTAAAGCCACATGACATTAAGGATAGTTTGGGCCTAAATAAATAAATCCAGATCATGTGCTAGTATTTGTAGTCCAAAGAGACTTAAACAGGACCACGCTTCTTAGCCTTGGAGCTCTCAGCCTTCAGCATTGGAATATTTGCCCTCCTGGAGTAGCTGCAACATTTTAGATGAGAAACCAAATGTTTATTTGTGGAATTTAGCCTTCCCCACGGTTTACCAAAATAAGAAAACTAGCCTTTTTCTATGTCTGAATTATATTTCCTTCCCATCACAGTCTTGTAATGCCAGGAATATATACGCTTCAGTAAAAGGACTACATAAGCATATATTCCTAAAAAAAACACAGTTCATGAAAAAGAAAGATTTTACCTCAAACACATAACGAATAAGAGATGTGTCGAATTTATGTTTATTCTTACTATTGTCTAAAAGTTGTAACTACCAACATTTAGTTACTCACATTGCTAAAAATTGTAGTGGCATTTATATGCCTTTGTTTCCATTAGAAGCAAAAACAGAACAACTAACCTACAATTTGATTTCTAAAATGATATACTGAGACCACAGCACAACCCCAATACAAGCTTCTCATCTGGACGTCCACTCTTCTGGCATTCTGAGATGATTTGTGAAATTGACTAACCAAGGTCTTAAAACACTTTTAAGAAACAGAGAGAGCAGGAAATGAAGTTGGGGTTAATGGACAGTGGTTAAGGCAGAGCAAGGAGAACACAAGGATACAGAGAGAAATGCTAATAAGAGAGAGAGACACACGCAAGCGTAAGAAATAGAAAAAAAGAAGGAAAACCTTGTTCCCCTGTCAGCTCATCTTCCCATTTCAGAGCTCCCAGACCAAAAGGATTCAAAACTAGCATGCTTTCTACACCAGCTAAACGTACATTCCTGGTAGTTATATGCCTTTTTAAAAATATCAAAGAATTAGAAGAAATTATAAATAAATTATCTTGGGATACAGAAGCGCTTTCTGAGCATAATTCCAATGGCATAAATCATACAGAAAACATTTATACATTTTTACTTCTATACTTTAAAAAACCACAAACAAAATGTAAAGGTAACTAACATATAAAGAATATATGGTCAGTACATAGGACAAAGGTGTCATATATGAAGAAATACAGTGGGCGAGGTGCCTGGAGAAGTGGGACAGGGGGTGTTCAGAGACTGGGGAAACCGATGAGTATCTCTGAGCAGGGAAATGGCTTTATGAAAGCAGTGCTCACACAATGTAAGTTTGAACTGGAACAAAAAGAGATGTGCAAAACACATTATGAATTATGCATTGCGAATCACAGCCAAGCTGGCCTACCTGCTATTGTTCCAAATGCACTCTGTATTTTACTACCTTTGTTTTTGATCAAATTACCCCAATGGCCTTTCCCCTTCTCACCATGGATCCTTTAAAGCAAAACTCAAAAACCACACACTTCATGATTCCTGACTGCCTCAGAGAGAAGAATACAGTCCTCCTTTCCAGCCCACTCGGATTACACACAGAATGACAAGAATCACACCAGTTATCTTTTTTCCTTCTCTATTAGATTGATTATATTTCTTCATATCCTTCCCATAACCCAGACGCCCAGTAAATAGTAGAAAATTAGGGTTTGGATGCAAACAAAAGGCTTTCCGAGACAGGAGCTTGGTACGTTTCCATCAGCATAATCCTTTAATAAGTGACTATATTAGCACTCGGTTCAAATGCTGAGACAGTGCCCTGGCTCAGCCTTAATGTAGGGATATCAAAACCACGCCCGGTGGGGTCCCTAGCAGAAGCCGACCAGACGGAGGGTGCTGGGGTAGCTCTTGCGCATGCTCATGCATTTTTCCTGGTCAATGTACAGGGAATTGGCTTTGACGGCCAGGTCATGCTCCAGGGTGGCTTTGGTATGGACCAGTGACTGCAGGGTGTCCTCTGCATCCCTCAGGCGCTGCTGCAGGGTCTGGATGGTGTCGTCAACCTCGTGTACCTCATTAACAAGGCTGCAGAATAAGGGAATCAGCATGGTTAGATTAGCAGAAGTCACACTTCTGTAGCTTACACAACTCCAAATACATCACATCGTAACCAGTGATGTGAAGGTCACGTTTTCTTTACTTTAGGGTTTATTTATCAGCAAATGAGGGATGCATGAAATGAATAACATATGAAGAAACATAAAGAGAATGGTGACAATGAACCAATGGGAATGTAGATGTCCCAGGAGATAGAAAAGGGTTTCATAATTATAGAAAAATATCCAGAGCGTTTTAAAATCATTATACCAAGGCAACTCTATAGTTTCACAGAAATTCACAACTGGAAAACAAAGTTAGAGAGGTCACCAAGCCCAACTTCTTTGTTTTACAGACTAGGAAATAGAGCCCCGGGGTTCATGAGCTGCCCTCTCCACCGGCACAGGGCCCACTTGCATATGTAAGCTGTACCTGGTTATCCAAGAAGCTAAGAAGGAAATACAGAGCTTCAGTGGCTGTAACAAGAAACTGGGTCCCATTTCCTGGACCCATTCCCCTCTCGGCTCCTTGAGACAAAAGAGTAGAAGCAGAGATCCAGGAAGACCCATCTCATTATCTGCAGACACATCCTGGAATGTGCTTGCAACTGCTTGGACCTCAAGGCCTTCACACTCCTGCTGTCCCCTACGCTCAGAAAGCTCCTAACCCATTCTTCATCCCACTAATTTATCCCATCCTCAAATCCTAGGTGAACTAACACCTCTTCCGGCAGTCCCTCCCTTAACCCAAAAACCAGCTGCTGCCAAGTGTTGTGAGTTCCAAGAGGACCAAGCTTTTTCCAGCACTCAGGGTCTTGTGATTGTCTGCTTGCAGCATCTACTGTCCTTGCCCAGGGCTGCATCCATAGCCCCTCCTGCAAAAATACACCTGTGCAAAAAATACTTATTGGGCGAAGACCAACTTTCATGCCCTAGGTGAAGGAGGACATTTTGGGAGGTAGAGAATTGCCCAAAGGTCTGAATCCATGAGATCTACTAAGAACAAGACCCAGACCCAAGGCAAAGGAAGCCAAGGCGGGATGGAGCCAGGTGGATTCACTTCCAAGCCACTTATAGGCAGCCTAAGAAGAGGAGGGCGCTTGTAAAGGCCTCCACGCAGGCTCATCAAAGCAACAGGCCATGGGAACATATCCAAGCCTTGCAGAGCCTTTCATCTTACGAACTCTACTGTCTTCCGCTTTCCAATGGCAAGGAGGGGGAAGAATTAAAGTTTAAGTACCAAAGTTTGGTTTGGTCTGGGGACGGTAAACACAAAATCTGAGAATTCATCAGAAAGCATATTTCTTGTTATTGTTTGGGTCAAATTGAATTAAAAAAGAAAGCCTTTATAAAGATTCCAGGGTATAAAATATCACTAGCAAAGAAACAGATCTTCAGCGAGGCTGCTGCAGATGACTGGTAATGGGAATTGTGATGGTGGGTCGTTTACAATCACACGAACCCTGCCTCTTGTCTCCCACCCTCCCTGGCTTCAACAGGAACCCTGAACCCAAACATAGGACATGGAGCAGGATGATGTATGAGTCTTCACTCATTTCAGCCAAATATAAGTCTAGTGGAAATTTTATCTGGGAGGGAACGTTTGAAAGTATACACATCAAAACATCTATGCTAAAACAAAACAAAACAAAAAGAATTCAAGATACATAGAATGCAGGCAGTAAGAGTACTTGTTTTCACACTGCTGCGTGGACACAGCTAGGGAATAACACACGTCCACATCCCTCAGCGTTAATTAGAAATACACTGTTCGCCATCTTCAAGGCCCTGTTTCAGTCCCAATTTCCTTGTTCTTGGCTGATTGCAGAGAGCTGTTCTGTTGAAGCCACTCTTTCTCTTTCTTTCTTCTTTTTGTTGGGAGTTACAGAATTAAAAAACATCTTGCATTCAAATAAAATAAAGCTACCACAGTTTTGATATATATATATAAAGCTAATATATATATGTGTGTGTGTGTGTATGTGTGTATATATGTGTATATATATATATACACACACACATATACACACACATATATAAAACTAATATATATGTGTGTGTATATGTGTGTATATGTGTGTGTATATATTAGTTTTATATATATATACACATATATTTATCTATACTTGTATATATATTTATATAAATAAATATATGTGTATATATATACACTAATATATACACACACATATGTATATATACACACATATATATTAAAATAATATATGTGTGTATATATACACACACATATACACACATACACACATGTATTTTATATATATGTATGTGAATATATGTATTTTATTTATATACGCATATATACACACATATATTTGTTTTATATATATGTGTGTATATATACACACATATACACACACGCATTAGTTTTAATATATATACACATATACACACACACATATATATTAGCTTTTATATATATATAAAGATTATTTAAGTGGAGCAGAGCCTGGTCTGTCTGGCCTACCACCAAAAATGCCAAGAATGTTTAGAATCACTTTTGAAATAACCCATTTAGAATATTTTTAAATAAAAGTCAAAGTCTTGAAATGAAAACAGCAATTTTTCTCAGTCCCCACTCCCCTGAGTTTATGATCTTTATTTTTTCTAAATCTAGACCACCAAAGGGCTGCTTTCAGAACGATCCATTTAAGAAGGAAAGTAATCCCCTCCCCCAATAATAATCCTAAAGATTTTTGGCAAGGATATTTTAACAAGAAAACTTGACAGAAACAAAAGTAGGTTTTGTTCTAAAGTCAATAAAGGAGCAGAGGAAATAGACATACTATGAAGTCTGCAGGAAGTGAAAGAAAAGCAAATTCTGTTTAGCCAGGAAAAGGAAAAAAAAAAAGAGTAAAAGTCATTCAGCTCCTCAGGAGAAGCTGTGAATGCCTCATTGTTTGAAAAGTCCAAAGTCCTACTAGACCACTACTCAAAACCCATTTTAAAAGCAACGCTGTGTTTGTCTAAAGGCAGTATGAGCAATTTATTTGTTCCCATCTCTACTTCTGATGACTGCAGAGATTTCTGGAGAATGAAACATCAGCTCAGCTTCTCCTAATAGCATTTACATAAAGTCACAACTGATGATCTAATTCTATCAGGCCAAGTGCATGCGTGCTCACTGCTGGGTTTTTCTAAAGCAGAGAGGTGCCGCTAGCTGGCTGTCTAGGGGTCCATCTAGCCTCTGGAGTGGAGAGATGCTTATCCTAAATAATGAGCTGTGCGTGAAGAGGGGTTCTATAGAACCCACTTTGAGAAACATGCAGCCTGAGTGACCTCCTCTGTGGCTATGGACTAGGTAACAGCTCCACCAGGAGAAATGCAGCTCATCCTGGAAATGAAGATCATTTGCATACAACCTAACCTAAAGCATGCTTCATGGTAGTCAACACAGACAACATGCATGCTATACACATAGGGTGTTTTACAATAATGATCTCCTGTGTGACCCTCAGTTTCATCCTCTGTGTGAGAGAGAGATGAGGATGCAGCATTTACTTTGCCAGCTCTTCCAGGTGCCTGACAGGGGAATGGTAAAATCATTACATGATGTAAACATGTAACTCTGGGTGAGACAGGCAAAGATTCAAACTGCAGCTCTCTCTGACCACTAAGTGTGACCTGGGCCAAGCCACTCACCCACTCCTGCCTCAGTTTCCTCATTTGTAATATGAAGGTAATGAATGAGATCGTATAAAATGCTTAGGGCAATGCCCAGCACAGAGTCAGATTAAGAGATGATAGTAGCTACTATTATCACTGCATTGATTATCACCATCAGCATCTTAATTATTATTATTTATTGTCAGCATCAATGTTGGCCTCACAAGAACCCCCTTTCCTTCCATTTCAGGAAATCCACTGTCTCAAATCACCACTTATTTCTTTATTTTATCCCTTAGGATCAATCCTTCAAGATACGAGAATTTGATCATGGAACCAGAGCGAATGGCATCGCCCCACTGCACCAGAAAGGCTTCTGGAGTTCATGCACTGCCACTTGGCTCCTCCAGTTGCTATTAATTTGATCTGCATGGAGCGTTTTAGGACCTAAGAATAGCAATGATGAAATCCAGAAAGAAAAGGCAGACTCACAGGTATTGGGAAATTAGAAATGAAGCCAGATTGTGGCTGGGGGTGGGGAGGGAATCTCGGCCAGTCCCTCACAAGTCCATCCCAGAAGGAATCTTCAAAGTTAAAATAATAATAAAATTCATGTAGTGTTTAGTAGATAAACTGTGAGGTCAGATTCTTCCTGCTGTGTATATATAGGAGCTGCGCTCGATGAAGACCAGCTGGCTTTGATTTCTACTGAAAATGAAACACATTGAAATCAACTTAAATGAGACCCTCAGCCACAAAGACAGCAAATGAGTAGATAGGGGTCAGTGAAATTGGTACTGAAAGCCCCTTTTCTGTCGGGTCCCCCGTGCTGAGAAATACACAGAAAGTCACAAACTGCTGATTATAACATAGGAATTCTGGGAACTCCGAAGACTCCAAGGACATGCAAAAGAACCCAAAGACCACACTGGCCTCCCTGAATGAGTTAAATGCTTAATAGCACTTTTTTGGTGTGTAGCGTTGTTTTTTTGTGTGTTCCTTTTGTAAGGATTTGTGGTAAAATAAACATAACATAAAAACTTCAACCTCTCTTAAGTGCCATTAAGTCCATTCACACCGCTGGTGCAATTGTGACTGCCATCCATCGGCAGGACTGTTTCATCATCCCACACGGAAACCATCCCATTCAACAACATCTCCCCATTACTACCATTCTCACAGAAGGCTCCTACATGATGCGAGTGGGCAGAAAGCATCTTTCTAAAGAGCCCGGCGCCCCAGTTGGTCTGCTGGACCTCTGAGCGAGCCCCGAGCTGTCCCCTCCCGCCTTACCGTAGCTGAGCCATGTCTCGGCAGAGCTCGATGTTCGGCCGCCTCGTTCGCTCATCCAATCTGGTCTGAGCCACCTTCAGGAAGGCAGTCTTGTCCTTGATGGCCTTCTTGATGGATTCTATGGTCATTTCAGTCTGGAAAATCTCCTGCAGAGTCTGTGACAAAGAGAAGCAATTGCCTGAGGCTTTGGTGCAGTCCCTTCAACAACCTGCCTGTCCACTCCGTGCCTAGCACCTGCCTCGACCTCGCTGATGAAGAGGTCGCTTCACCAAGAGCCTAGATCCTTCCCAGCCCTGCCCCAGGGAACCCATGTGTCTCAATGGAGCTGGCATGCACCGGCTCTGGAGAGTGCGTGGCGCCTCTCTCCCCAACCCTAGGCTCAGTGACCTCGTTTTGGTAACTGGAAATCAGTCAGGGTGGGAATATTTCAACCACAGAAATTGGGCAAATGCTACAAATCAGGGGTTCCCTGCATGCCACCCCCAATGGCCATTGTTAATTACTGACCGGCACACATCTGTGTTTTGATAAAAGTGAGGTTTTGCTGGACACGGTGGCTCACACCTGTAATCCCAGCACTTTGGGAGGCTGAGGCGGATGGATTATGAGGTCAGGAGTTCAAGACCAGCCTGACTAACATGATGAAATCCCGTCTCTACTAAAAATATGAACATTAGCCAGGCATGGTGGTGGGTGCCTGTAGTCCAAGCTACTCAGTAGGCTAAGGCAGGAGAATCACTTGAAGCCGGGAGGTAGAGGTTACAGTAAGCCAATATGGTGTCACTGCAATGCAGCCTGGGTGATGGAGCTGGAGACTCAAAGTGACTCAAAGCCTCACTTATTTAGTTATTTATTTATTTTTGAGACTCCATCTGTGGCAGGGGGTGTGGAGGAAATCTCAACTATTTTTGAGACTACATTTCAAAATAATAAATAAATAAATAAATAAGTGAGTGAGGCTCTGAGTGGCCCTAATCTCCCTCCTCACGTCCACATGTCAGTGCATTTCTTCCCATTTTCTCTTCGTACCAACTTGAGTGTCACTTTCCTCCCCGCAGAGGATTTCCTTTGCAGCAAATCAGGCTTAAGCTTCAGGGTACCTCGCTTGCAACAGAAGAGTACTGAAGTTTTGTATTCCTGATTTTATATTCTTTTTTTCTTAAAGAGTCCACTGCCCCAAATTGCATAAACACGCATCCCTCTTTGGTTCCTCCTCCTCTTTCTCTGTAAGGAGAGTCCCTGTCCTATCCTCTGAAAAACCTCCCTTCTCCTGGCATCTTGATCTCTGCACTCCCATAGCTCCACATCCTCCCATCACTGTCCCTCTTCCTGGGTTCCTTTCCATGGCCTGGAGACACACCCAAGTATCACCAATTTTTTTTTGAAACCCCATGTTTTTACTACCACTCTCCCATCCAGTCCCAACTGAGTCCTCTGCCAAATGTATTCAACCATGGCTGTGCCCACTTCCTTTACTTCCCATCCACCCAGTCTCCTGGCGGCCCCTGGATCCTGTCTCTAACCCTAGCTGCTCTCATGAAACTTCAGTTTCAAAGCCGACATTGAGGCCTCTCTGACACCTCCCTCTCCTTGAGACCCTCACCTTGTTTTCTATGGCCAAGTGTTGTCCCGACTCCCTCCTTTCCTACCACTCCTCATTCACTTCCAGTGCAAGGCTTTGGCCTTGGGTGATGTCTCTGCAATACCCCTTTGACTCTCCAGAGACCTCATGCAATCACAGATTCAGCACGTGTGTAACCCAGGCACTCTTCAGTCTGTCACTTGAGCTTTGACCTCCTCCCAAGCTAAAAATCATTTCACTGTTTCTATCACTAAGGCCTCCTTGAGATACTATGTGCTCCATGAAACCATCTCTATCTCTTGCCATTGGAAACAACTGCTCCTTCTTGTAAACTGTGTTCATGTTTCATCTGTTTCTGAGGACTTCTTTCGGCACCTTTATGATGCAACTTCCAGTTTTCTATGTGCATGTCTTGTCTCTAAGACATGAGAAGGCTGCGTCAGTGTAGCATCCCTGTAGGAACACCCCTGAGTGCCCAGCACAGTAGCTTGAGTGTACCTGTTAGGGTTGAATGGTGCCTCTTCCCCCAAAATTCCCATGTTGAAGTACTAATCCCCAGTGCCTCGGAAGGTAGCCATATTTGGAGATAGTGTCTCTGTGGGAGTGATTAAGTTAATTGAGGTCTTTAGGGGGCCCTAATCCAATATAGCTTTGGTGTCTTTATAAGCAGAGGAAATTTGGACATGGACACATACAGAGGGAAGATGAGGTGAAGACAGAGGGAGAAAGTGGCCATCTACAAGCTGAGGAGAGAGGCCTCAGAGAAAACTACCCCTGCTGGCACCTTGATCTCAGACTTCCAACCTCCATTAATTAATTTTCTCTCTCTCCGGTGAGAAAATTAATTTCTACTGTTTAAGCCACACAGTCTGTGGTACTTTGAGTTAGGGCATCCCTAGCAAACTAACATATCAGTAAATAAAAATTTATTGAAGAAGGAACTCTGTCACAGTGGCCGTCTAAAAGGCCTTTAGAATGTCTTCTTATAATTGATAGTGTCTGATTACATTAACCTTCTCATCAACGTCTTCTGCAACCTGTATTCAACCTACTTTTCCATGTTCCTCTCCCAGGACACAAACTATCTACACCAGCCACACATCAGTCTCCTTACAGACCTCAACTCAACCTCTGATTTGCTGTCTCCAAGGCTTTCTTCAAGATGTAGCCCCACCTGGAATGTTCATTTCTCCCTCCAAATCCCAAAAACACTTTCCATATTTGTTATTTGCTAATCACAATTTGCAATATTCTATTTGTATTAATTGTTTACGAGCTTTCCCTATGCAAGCATTTCTTCTCCACAATGTAAACTTCCTAGGAACAAAAGCTACATTTGATGCTTCTCTCTGCCCTTCACAGCATGGAACACACTGTCTGGCTCAACTAATATTTGTTGCATGAAGCCGGCACCACGAGAAGGAAAGGTAAACCACTGCAGCCTGAGAAAATGTGGTTCCCTCAAGTGGGTAAAACCATCGTAGGCAACATGGCTCATGATGCAAGTTTCTTAAAAATAAGAAACAACATTGCTCGCTTCAGCAGCACATATACTAAAATTTGTACAATGCATAGAAGGTTGGCATGGGTTCTGAGCAAGGATGACATGCAATTCATGAAGCATTCCATATATTTTTTTTTTACAATAGGTAATGACAATACATGATATAGTGTCAATAGCTAGAGGAAGGATATTGAATGTTTCCAACCCAAAGAAATGATCAGTATTTGAGAGGATGGATATGCTCGCTCATTACCCTGACCTGATCGCTATACATTAAATGTATCAAAATATCACTGTCCACCCATGAATATGTACAATCATTTTTTGTCGATTAAAAAAACTATGACACAACAAACTATATGCAGCGTAATCCACACAAACCGTAAGAGCTGACTGATATTAAGGAAAGGAAGAGCTCCTTGTTTATCTTGAAACATACAAATTCTGCTGGACTCCTTCATTTTAGAATCATTGTGAAACTCCTATGCTTAGAGCACTTAAAATTTTTGAATATCAGAAACATTTTGAACTACCTAACAGTTTCCTGTATTTGGTTTTGTATTCCAGAAAAGGGGTCTGAAATAATTTAACAGAAAACATTTCTACCATATGTTCTAATAATAAATTCACTTCCTAGCTATATACAGTGATTCATTAAACTTTAATAATAATATTTTTGTTTCTATTAACAACTAAGAACCTTTCATTACACAGTGCCTTCTTTGTATTCCAAATACCAGTGGATTCCAATTCCATTTTGACACCTGGCTACCTGGCTGAAATAAATGGCACGCTTTGTGCTGTTTTAAATTTTTCTTGCTCTGTGTGGCCAGGCGGTCACGTGCCTATGGTGCTTCTCTGGGACTGGTGAGAGATTTGTGGCCCCAGAGCACCCCACTCAGTCCAGGTCAGCTACCGGCTAGCACCAGTGGTTGATTTACCTTTGCTAAGTGCATCTGAATCTTATTCTTAGCATCTGCAGTCTCAGCAATGCGATTGGTGAAACACAAGTTCACTTTGTTGAATTGATTCCACATCTCATTGGCAGTCACAACCAAGAGGTTTTCAATGTCATCTCTTAGCTTAGCGGAAGCTGCCCGTTCACTCTGGGAGCGGAGAATATTGTCATCTGTAAATTTGGCCCAGGACTCGGGCACTGAGACACTGAAAAAGAAAAGCAGAACCAGACAATGGTGACAGTGATGAATCAGCCTACAGGATCGCTAGGCAACCATTTATCCTGTGACAGAGCAACCCCCAGGTCAACGATCCTAGCTTCACTATATAAATGTAAATATCAGAGTGAAGCTTCTTTTAAACTTTTCTTAATTATTTCTTATTTTACTGCTAATCAGTTTTCTATAAATCTAAAACATAAGCCAGTTCTTCTGCCAGTTTCGGGGGGCAGAAGGATTAATGAATGACGAGAATGTGTAGGTTCATTATAAATGTGTCACACATCACGTCAATCAATAAGCGTATGACAGAATATTCAACCTCAAGGGTAATCAAAGAAGCACTAAAGAAAACAGCATAATAAGGAAATATTAGCAAGAGTAGAGAAAATGATAATTTGCAGTGCTGGCGAGTATGTTTAGAAAAAGTTTCTCTCGTATCTTACAGACGAGAATGGTGAATTGGCACAACCTTCCTGGAGGGTAAAAAGGCAAGAAGAGCCTTTCATCCAAATGTTTCCAGAAACTCCACTTCTAGAAATGTATTATAAGGAAACAATATACCCAAAGATTTATGTGTGAGGATACTCATTTCAGCAATATTTATGCTAATCCCTGAAAAATTAGAAACAACCTACATGTTCAAAAGTTTAAAACAAAAAGGTCGATTATGCTACATTCAAAAAAGTAATTCAAATACCATGCAAATTTATGTTCAAGTAAAATATTTATTTTACAAACAATGTTATTGAAAAATCAGACAGGCTATATAAACTGTATGTGTGTAATACCATTACTTAAAAATACAAATCCCTATCTATGTGTGAAAGAATATTGGAAGGACTAAAGACAAACTATGAACATTTATTTATTTTTTTTTTGAGACAGAGTCTCATTCTGTCGCGCAGGCTGGAGTACAATGGTGCAACCTCAGCCCCCTGCAACCTCTGCCTGCTGGGTTCAAGTGATTCTCCTGCCTCAGCCTCCCTAGTAGCTGGGATTACCAACACGCACCACCACACCCAGCTAACTTTTTTATTTTTAGTAGAGACAGGGCTTCACCATGTTGGCCAGACCTGTCATGAACCCCTGACCTCAAGAGATCCACCTGCCTCGGCCTTACAAAGTGCTGGGATTACAGGCGTGAACCACCATGCCCAGCCCTAAACTGTTAACATTGAGTGTCCCTGCGTGGTAGGCTTATGGATGAAATTCATTTGCTCATTGGAATAAGATATTAAATAAGACTCTTGCTGTTGACTAGAGGTTTTAACTCAGGCCCTGATGATCAAAGTGTCATCCCAGATGCTCTGTGCCCTGACATTCCACAGGAGACTGTTAAGAATTCATGCTGGAAATAGAGGAGGCCTTTTAAAGGGCTTAGTGGTCAGAATATACGGTTCCATCCCAGCCCACCTCCCACCCTCCAAAGAAGAAAAGAAGATGCTTCCTGCTCACCTCATCCAAGTAAAAGGAACCATTTAGGACAACACATACCTCACACTTGAGGTGTGAGTCTGACTCACACCTCAAGAAGTTAAAGGTCCAAGTGGGTAACTGGCACTGCGTGTCTCACGGGGAGCCGAGAGAAGGGCTGCTTTGAGGGTAAGCCACCCTGCAGGAAAGAATCCACTTGGAGGTCAATTTAGAAGTGGGAGGAGACATGAATGTGGGAAGAAGCACAGCGGACTTTCTGAGGTGATGAAAATATTCTGTATCTTGACTGTGGCTGTGGTCATATAGGCATACAAATTTGTCAAAACCCATAGAAATGTACATTTAAGCTGGGTGCATTGTATTGTATGTGAATTTCACCTCAATCAAGTTAACTTTTTTAAGGGAGTGGCTAGGAGAGACCATGGACCCTGCCCAAAATTGCATCCAGGGGCCTGGCGAAGAAACCACTGATGGGGTAAGTTGAACAAGCTGTGGTAGGAAAGGCATGGAGCTGTTTTCAGCCTGTATCCCACAGCATCCAGGGCATGCTGTGCAATGGCAATGTATGGCTTGTCTGTGTTTTTGTAGGACTTCTGCATCAAGTGGGATTATTTTCATAGTTAGAAAATATAAACAATAAATATTTCTTTACAAAAGAATTCAGGATGCAATGATCAAGGCCTGACCACAGAAAGTGCTTGCTTACTGAAGACTTGTACAAAGCTGGGTGTGTCTCTCACCTTCAGACATCTTACCATGCTTCCCGTTTCAACCTGTAAGCTGTGTCCTTTCTAAAGGGGAAAGATCTAAATGATGTCAAAATCACAGCAGTGGCGTGTGCCTGACTTACGTTGCATCGACCCTCTCCACTCCGCGGAAGTAGCTGACACCGTCTGACGTGTTGCGCAGGTGGTGGCACTTGTCATCGATCCGATAAGCCGTCTGCTTGTCACTCAGGTCCTTCTCCAGCTCGTGCTGCGATGCTCTGTTGGCTCTGTAACAGAGTCAGGAAGTGGAGCTTCACGCTCAGGTGACAATGTCCTGCAAGGACACATGAGTGCCCTTCCATGTTAGGGCCTCTCTCACTGTTCCTCTAGCCATCTCTCCTCCTTCACACAGTGTTCAATTTCTCAGTCAAAATGAGCACTCTCTGGAGATGCCCATATATCTGTGTCACTGGGACCCTAACTCCTGCCCTGTCTACACTTCTCCCTTCATAGGGTGGGATGGAAGTGGTGAGAGCAGGTGAAGATAAACAGGGGTCCAGAATCTGCAGCCCCAGCTAGGGCCCATCTTCCTAAAACACACAAACCCTTCCAGAAGGGACACGGACTCAAAGTAATCTGTCCACATCTGTGCCTTCCAGTCCTTCCTTTTCCTTTTCCTCTTCTACATCCCAGCTCTCTTTTCCTCCATTATTTAAATTCCCAAGAAATCATGAGGCCTTTACAGCCGAGCCCCCTGCCATCCATTGGCGACCTCAGTTTGCGATCATGCTGGGGCTAAGACGTTTGCCAGGAGATAAAAACCAAGGGTCAAAATTAACCTCCAGGGCAGGAATAAGAGAAAGCTTCAACAGAGATCAGGAATTGACCGTCCACCTAGGCTCACACACTCAGCAGCCACCCTGCTGGAAGGAAGAGGCCTTGGTGAGCTCTGAGACTGCACGGGCTTGCCTGTAGTGCCAGGCAGAGAGAGGACCCACAGCTCACTACCAAAGACAGGCCCTGGGGGCAGGCATGGGTGACAGGTGAGCCACACGGAATAGTTCATTCCACAAGTGATTACTGAGTGCCTCCCACATGGCAGGCTCCATTCTGCGAGCCTGGGATACATCAAGGGACAACACCAACATCTTTTCTCTAAGGAGCCAGCATGCTTCTGGGAGAAGACAGAGAACACATTCAAGGAATCAGCAACTTCTGTGGTTAGAAGAACAATGCTAAAAACGAAGCAGGAAAAGGGAGAGCAGGACTGTGGTTATGATTATAAATAGGACGGCCAGAATAGGACTTACCAAGCAACATTAAGCAAAGACATAAAAAAAAGGGGGATCAGATAATGCAGAGCCGTGATGGACATGCGAAGGAGTCAGGATTTCCTCAGAGTAAAATTGGAGGCCACTGACTTACAATTTAAAAGGTTCGTTCTGGTGCTGGGCTGAGAACAGACTGCAGGGGGCAGGAAGACCCACGAGGAGGCCCTGTAGTTACTCAGGTGAGAGATGAAGACGGTTTGGACCAAGGCGGTGGAAGTGAAGGAGGTAAGAAGTATTCAGATTCTGGATATGGTTTGAAAATAGAATCAAGAGAATCTCCTATGAGATCGAACATCAGTGAGAAAAAAAGAGCTTGAGTCATTGGAATAATGGAATTCCATCAACTAACGTGGGGAGGCTGGGGAGGGAGAAGCTAGGGGAGAAGATGGAAGTCCAGCTGACATAGTAAGCTTGCGTGTTCACTGAACATCTACATGGAATGGAGACATGAAGTAGGTTGTTGGAATTGGAAAGAGACATCTAGGCTAGAGATAAAAAGTGGGGAGCCACTGGCAGATATATAGTATTTGAAAAAGTAGGAGAGCTGAATGAGCTTGGGAATTTCTATATTCTCAGCACCTAAAAACAGTTTTGGTAGAGCGAAGCCATTCACCCAGTAAAGGTTGCGTTGAACAGAATGAGTTAATTCTAGCTGCAGCTTCCCTTCCACTTAGCCTGTGCTTTGGAGCAAATCACTTGACCTCTCAAAGCTGTTTTTCTTACCTATAAAGTGTAAATGAGAGTAGTAGCATGCAAGTGATCTGCACTTTGTGATATTCTAAGACAGTACATGTGCGAAGGATGAGAAATGAAAAAGCTCCCTTCCCTTGCCACTTCTGTGCTGAGGCTCTTGCCTCAGGTGATTATGTTGAAATTCTAGGACTAGAAGGCCTTTCTCCTTTCTGGTGTGAGACCAAGATGTCCCACAAGCTTCCTGTCTTGAGCTGAGACCCTGTTCGAGGAGGGGCTGCCTGGATGCCCTCTGACTTGGCCTCAGAGTCTACTTGGGTAGGCGTTTGAGGCGGCATCCCATCAACATGTCTTACAGCCCAAGACGGGAAGAGCCCTGGCTGCCCTGTTAGTGCCTAATGAGATTCTATTTTCAGCTGAGATCCAAGCTGAGGGTTTCACTGTTCCTTCTGAAACAAGTATAGCTGATAAACTCTCTTCTGGTCACCTGCCCTGGACAGAGTACAGTGGCCGCCACAAATCCTGAAGAAGCTATCCCAGGAAGTGAGGTAGGCATTTTGCCCACTGTGTATTAAAGGAATGCCAAATTCCTTAAAGGATTAATAACAAACATTCCAAACAGGTACATACACACACACAGAACTTTCTGCAAAGGTCTGCAACACAGGCAGTATTGAGGCAATTTGTAACGGGGATTTATATAAGATGAGGCTGTTCCACGGTAGGACAATCTAGGCCAAGAACAGTCAAGAACACAAAAGATGGACAGCAAATTTTAGACTACAAAATAAAATGCAGATTAGAAATCAGAACCAATGCTTTGAACCACACTAAACCATGTTTCTAAAATTCCTAGGGAGCAGAAACCACATACAGTCGTCCTCAACTACTCTTTTGCTTATCCTCATCAATTTCCAAATTAAAAAACCCTTCCAATCACAGCTCGAGAGAATCTCAGCATATAAACCTTGCCAACCTTCGTGGTGTTGAGCCTGATGCACAGGGTGAACAAATTCAATGAGCAGCATGGACGCTTTTATAACACACATAGCCACCTCTCCTATTGGGTGGCATATTCAACACGACTTCCTTCCATGGCCATAAGCAAATGAATGCTGATGTTTCTACTTAATGTTAGCCAACAGGCTCAGCCAATACTTTCCCTATGCTGACAGCTATGATCATTGCTTAAGACTTTCTTCTGATTATTATTCTTCCCCCTCCTCATTCCTCATCCCACCCTCAACCGTAAATATGAAGTACCAACTATTGCCAAGAAAAGAGAGCCCATGCCCTGGAGGAATGTGTATTCTGGTGAGGAATAGGAAGGGTACACAATTACAATTCTGTGGGATGCAGAGAGCATTGCAAGGGTGTAATCATTGCAGAGGCCGGGTCTTGAAGGAGGTATGGAAAATAAACATTTGAGTGAACCAACACTCATTATTTTTTCAAATGTTAGGTCTGAACAACTATAAGCCAATCTCTTATTTTAAAAAATGCAAGTCTTTTGAGTTAAAAGAAATCTTAGTTATGCTTAAGTGAGGGCAGAAATCTTTCCCACAGCATCTCAGAATTATTTATTTAAATAAAAATGTAAAGCAAGTATTCCATGTACTTATCTTTAAAAAAAAAATTTTTTGAGACAGTCTCTCTCTGTTGCCCAGGCTGGAGTGGGTAGCACAATCATAGCTCATCACTGTAGCCTCAAACTCTTGAGCTTAAGTAATCCTTCCACCTCAACCTCCCAAGTGGCTAGGACCATAGGCACCTGCCACCATGCCTGGCTAATTTTTATTTTTTAATTGTACAGATGAGGTCTCGTTATATTGCCCAGGCTGGCCTCAAACTCCTGGGCTCAAGCAATTTTCCTGCCTTAACCTCCCAAAATGTCTTTTTAAAAAAATTTTAATAAATGGTTATGGGTACATAGTGGGTATATACATTTATGGGGTACGTGTAATGTTTTGATACAGTCATACAACGTGTAAGAATCACATCAGAGTAGCTGGGGTATCAAGTAATCATCTTAACTTTTTAATAAAAATACGTGAATATGCCTGTGTGTGTGTGTGTGTGTGTGCGTGTCCTTATAAGAAGCTAAGAGAAATTTGAATGAGAGGCATGAAAGTATAGCTCAATGATATATTTTGAATTGTACGGAGATATAAAACTCTTACGCAAGTTGGGCAATAGCCTTATCCAAATGTAGCTTCATTCTTTCTTGACAACACAGAATAGTATCAACTTCCTACTCAATTGGAAAAAAAAAACACATTAATGCTTTCATTATTGAACATAACACTCAAAGTCAGCAATGTAATAAAACATCAATGAAGAAAAATTTTGTTTCTTAAAATACTAAGTTAAACAAGAAAACAATTTTGCATCCACTTATTTCTCTACATGCCCCATGATATTGCAATCTAAATGTCAGACTGAGACTCAGCCTTTATAGGCCTATGGGGAAATTATATTATGGAGCAAGTGGGGACATGGTTAAAATTTTAGGATTTTTCTTTCTTTTTATTTCTGTTCTTAATTAAAACAGAAGAAAAAAAAAAGACCAAACTTCTGGTAATATGCAAGATCAAATTTAAATACATGGCTGCTTCTATAATAGCTATTCTTCCAAGACAAAGTAAGTCAGGGAGGGAAAAAGCACAATCAAAAGGAGCTTCTCTCTGGCAGCACATGAATCCTCCAGAAGGCAGTGCTTGGGTCCAAACATGGAAGCTGACTTCCACCCTGGGAGGTCGCCCTCTCGTCCTGCGTGTGTACTGCAGCCCAGCGCCTGTCCTTGTACAAACACCTGTGCTAGCCAGGCCTCTCTCCTGGACCACACACGTTGCCTTTGGATGCTGCTAGGATGTATCCACTAGCCCATAACATATGTCAGAGACTGTTAAATCAACATTTATTTCCCTTTGAAGTTTCTATGCACATTAGAAAATGTGGGAACTCAAAATAGCACCAAGATATTTAAAAAGTACACATCATTACTGTCATTTTCTCAGCCAAAAAGTTGTCATACTATGCGTACTGCTTTGGGGTATTTGAAACGTGAACATTTTCCCATGACATTAAAAAAATACTGTGATGAATAACCTTGATCGATATTTAGACACCACTGAAGAGTATGCCTTTTCCCAAAGCTTTGACAAATACGGCCAAATTGCCCTTCAGAAAAGTGGTACCCATTTACAATAATAAATGAACATGTGTTTTCTTCCTTCCCCAGCAAGTGGCCACTGTCACTCCTTTCCATCTTCACCAATGTGATGGAACCACACCCCCATCGCCCCACCAAAGCCAGCAAACCTGTCTAAATTTGCAAGCTGATATTATGAGTATTCATTTGTTCATCATATGGCTTTTTTAACTTGTGTGAACTGCCTGTTCACATGCTTATCCACTTTTCCTGTCATTTATTTTTTCATATTCATTTCTAAGGGTTATAAACATGCTTAAAATCCAATCTTTTTCCATCATATATGTCACAATTTTTTTAGCAAAACACCTATATCATAAAAGTTTGCCGTTGCTTTTATAAATGTGCACGGTGCTTTTGATATGGATGTTTCTGATTTCTACAACGTCAAATCTATCAAATATTTCTCCTTTTGGTTTCTGCCTTTGTTATTTAGATAATAAAGGCCTTCTCACTCCAATACAAAGTATTACTCACCTATATAGCCTTCCCCTTTTATTGTTTAATCGTTTAACATAAAAATATTAAACATGTCTAGCGTGATCACCCTACTGTCTGGTTGTTTGGTATCTGAATTGATGGAATAAAGGAAGAAGTAAATTTCCTTCACACATTGACACCAATGTTCTCCCTGCCTTGACAAGCAGGCAAGATTTCCCAGCCTCACAGTAGGTTGTGCATCAGTCTTAGTTTTTGTGCATTCAGTTTTTATCTTTCTTAATGCCCTGTGTGTATGTGTGCCTGTGTGTATTTTGATGAGATTTTACCAAAAGATGCACAGAGTCCTGCTTAGAAAATACCATTTAAAACCCCAAATTGTGTTTTTATCCTTTGTGTGCACAAAGCAGAGTGGAAGAGTGGAAATTCTTGGGACTTTTAGTGGGAAAAAATGCATTTAATGAGACTCTTGCTGTAAAAAATTCCTACAACAATAATTTTTATGTGTGAATTTAAATAATGTCATATGATGAATGTCAGATGGTTGGGGACAAAAGGGTTCATGGAAATACAAAAAGCCGAAAGCCAAAGGCCTCTGGCACTGTCCCCAAAGCTAACTTATCCAACCATCTGTACCCATACATGGAGGTGGCCTTGAAATACCACAGTACAGCACAGGCAGGACAAAGCATTCCCTCACCTGCCCAGGAGAAGAAAGTTTGCAAGAAGGTGGTGGCTACATACAGAAAGCAGAAGTGTAGGAAAAGCCTTAATCTAACCAGATCTCTGGCTGCTGCCTCACACCTAAGTAAGTGAGCTGCACATTCAGGAGCATGGAAAGTGGGTCCAACATTTCCGGATCCTGGACTTGGGGAGAAATAACAGACCCCATGAGTTACAAGGTCACAGTGACTTCATCATTGAGATTCTCAGATTTCAATGGCCAAAGTGATTAAAATGCAGTTTCATTTGTGGGGCTTCTGATGAAAACAAAACATGGAATCATGTCCAATTACTTGAAGAACCTTGAATGAATCCTATTATTTGAGTGGGTGAAACCTTTGTGAAACATCTATTGTTACAGTACACCTCTTGGGATGAGGGGGGCTTGGGGAAGTGGAATAGAGACTTCACAGCCTTTTTCTTCCTATCACCTCAAGTGAAAATCCCTTCTTGTGCGCATTCACAGGTCTTGGCTAGAACAGTGTTGAAAACATATGCCTTAAGAGTGTGGAATGATGAATGGCGGGACTCAAAGGAGGGGAGGGAGGAAGGTGGGATGTTGGGAGATTGCTTGGTGATTACAATGTGCATTGCTCCAGCGATAGATGCCGGGAGGGTCCTGATTTCACCACAGCGCAACGTATCAATGAAGCAAAATTGCACTTCTGCCCCATGAATATATACAATTTTTTTACAGAATTAAAATCTTAACAGAAGATATATACTTCAGCACCAGATAGCCCCGGTTCAAATGTCTTTGCTACTTGCTAAACCTGACCAGAGGCAAGTTATCAAGTAATGGTAGTAATACCTGTCTTTCCAGGCTGTTGGGTAGATAATTATGTGCCTAGCAGATGCTAAGTGCTCAGTAAGTGTTAGGTCTCGTAGTATGGTAATATGGGTGATTTTCATGACTTTAGAACTGAATCCTCATGTAAGATGTGGGCTCTGCTGCAGTTTCAGCTGAGGAATATGCACCACATCACAGGAACATCGAGTTTCAGCCACAAATGTGGATTAGTGCTGACCCTGGGCTGGGGCCTGAATTATGGATATAAAATTATGACTCAGATGTTCTTGTTAAACTCAGACCCTGCTCCCACAGGTTGAGCCTTTATATATGGTTCTATTTACCTGTGTTAACTGAGTCTTTTTAAGTTTTGGGAAAGTGGGTAAACTGCCAGTCTAACAGGTGAACAGGCTACTGAAATCAACTTTTCAAAATCAAGCTGCACACCTGAATTGAATCTAGCTGAGTGTTACCACCTATAGGTGCAGACGCTCCCTTTCCATATATAACGCTTTATAATGATAGATTCACCAAATATTCTTGTCTTCTCACTTATCCTTGAGTTTGGGGAGCAGAGGCATTTCCTTTCATTAGAGATCTGCATTCTCGGCATTTGTTCCTGAGTTTGGCCAAGATGACCCATCAGCTACCTTTTCTGGCATGGCTGCTGGTGAGAAGCTTCTGGACCCACAACCTGCTTAGAGGCAGAAACCTAGGTGAGGAGGGTAATTCTCATTGCTGGGGGTCAGAGCCCACCCAGACCCTCTTTCCGGGCTGATAGCAGGGTTTCTATTCAACCCTGCCTTAGAGGAGAACCCCCTCTAGGGCTGGACTGGGCCGAAATGCTGAAACGTCTCTCCAGCAGCAGATCTGACGTCTCTAGAACTCATTGTTTGCATTCTCAACAAACCTCTGAGGCTGGAGTATTTTTGCTCTCTGCTTCTGCAACACGGAGGAAAGAAAAGCCTCTTGTGGGAAGGAAACCAGCCAGCTGGGGCCAGGCCCAGAGCTTCCACCTGAGTTCTGAGCAGCTGTCTCAGCCCCCAGCTCAGAGCCAGGCCAGGGCAGGCTGCAGGGGAGATGACTTTGCAGGTTCATCTGGCTCCGAAGTCCAAGGAGTCAGCATGGTCTGGGAGTGCTAAGAAGATAGTATCATGATTGATTCATCAACGGAAGCTGTTCTTTAAGAATTTATCCACTATCACTGGTTGAATGTAATTGTCAACAGAATTCAGTAGAATTCATAAGAAAATATTTCATTGTATCCATGTTTTTCAAAAGCAGGCCTTCTAAGGTTACTTCTTTCCTTTGCTAATATACATTTAATTATTCTCAAAATTAAGACCTATTTTGGTAAATAATAAAACACATGCTAATATCACTACCTTGAGTAAGCTACAGAATACATTCACTACTTGAATTAATTGGCAGTGACTAAAGCATCCCACTCAATTCATGAACCATTACTCTAATTGCACATTCAGTTTTGAGATAAAGCCACCCCTGTCCGTTTTTTTAGATAAAGTCTACCCTGCTACTGACCTAGACAATGGAAACCTCTAATGCAGAGGTTGTTGTTTTTAAGAAACGACTTTGTTGAGATATAATTCATATACCATATAATTTACTTGCTTAAAGTGTACAGTTTGATGGTTTTTAATATGTTCACAGAGTTGCATAATCCTCACTGGAACCAAATTTTGAACATTTCTATTACCTTCCAAAGAAATCATGTGCCCATTAGCTGTCACCCATAATTTCCAATTCCCCAAGCCTCCTTTCATAAGCAACCACAAATCTACTTATAGTCTCTATAGATTTCCCTATTCCAGAAATTTCATATAAATGGAATTACAGTATGTGGTCCTTTGTGATTGGCTTCTTTCATGTAGCATAATGTTTTCAATATTCGTGGATCAGCACTTCTTGCCTTGTTTTGGCAGACTAACCTATTGGACAGCTATCCTACATTTTACTTATCCATTCATCAGTTGATAGACAGTTGTTTCTACTTTTTTTCTTTTATGAGTAATGTTCTTATAAATGTCCATGCACAAATTTTTGTTTGGGCATATGTTTTCTTTTCTCTTGGGCAGACACTTAGGAGTAGAACTACTGGATCACCTGGATCATACAAGGTCATTCATACTTAACTATTTCCCAAAGGACCTGCATCACATTCCCACCAGCAATGTATGAGGGTTCTAATTCCTCCACATTCAAACCAACTTGTTATTTTCTGTATTTTTTATTATAGCCATCCTACTGGGTATAAAGTCATATTTCACTGTGAGATCCTCTGCCCATTTTTAATTGGGTTCTTCAAAATATCTTTTTAATTTTGATGATGTCCAGTTGATCTGTTTTTCCTTCTGTTGTTTATACTTTCGATATCACATCCAAAAAACTGTCGCCTATTCCGATGTCACGAATATTCATGCCTATGTTCTTTTCTAAGAGTCTTACAGTTTTAGCTCTTATGTATAGTTTTTTGGTCCCTTTTGACTTAACTTTTTTGTATGTTGTGACATAGGAATCCAACTTCATTCTTTTGCATGTGGATATCCAATTGTCCAAACACCATTTGTTGAAGACACTCTTCCCGTTGCATTGCCTTGGCACCATTGTCAAAGATCAATAGATGGTAAAGGTGAGAGTTTATTTCTCAACTCTCAAATTGTGTCTATTGTTATTCAAGTACTACACTGTCTTACATATTGTAGCTTTATTGTAAGTGAAATCAGGAGGTGTGAGGCCTCCAACTTTCTTATTTTGCAATATTATTTTGGCTATTCACTATCCCTTGAATTTCTATATGAATTTTAGGATCGGTTCACCAATTATACAAAGAAGTCAGCTGGGGTTTCAATAGGAACTGTGTTGAGTCTATGAATCAAGTTGGGAAATACTGCCATCTTACTACAATTAAGTCTTCCCATCCATAAACACGGTATGTCCACTTATTTAGATCATCTTTAATTTCTTTCAGCAATATTTTGAATTTCTGAGGTGCTTATTCTTAACTCTGTCTATTCATTAAGATTATCTGGGAGATATTTTTAAAAGATCAATGGCTTGTCCCCACTGCAGATTTGAATCAGCATCTCTGGGTGTGGGACCTGGCCACTGATATTTTTAAAACCTTTGCCAGGTGATTCTAATGTGTAGCCAGGTTTGAGAGCCATTACTAAAGTAATGGAAACACTAAATGTAGCCAAGTACCAAAAAAATCTGTTGCAAATATAATAATGTGTTTGTGGGCAAGCTGATGAAGTTAAGGTGTTAGAACTGGCTTAAAATTTATTTCAGACAGAGCACCTCAGGATTAGTAAGAACAAAAGGCCAAGAGAGAGATGCTGGTAAATTCCTATCCAGTTAGGAAGACAGAGTAGATGACAGATTATTTTAAGACCTGAGAGATTGATCAAAGGCTGGGAAAGAAGACATGGAAGAGCGGAGACCCATCACTGCAAAACCATTTCATTCAGAATGTTCTATTTCTAACCACTCCCGTGCAGCAACAGGAACAGTGACTTTTACAGTAGATTGCAAAACCTTTCTGTAGTAGCCAAGGCTTCCTGAGTATATTATTTCAACTCAGAGTTCTCTCAGAGAACCAGAGAGTAGAGAAAAGGAAAGAGCAAAGAAAAAAGTCTGCTTGTCATCTTTAGTGTCTTGGGTCACAATGAAAATTTAAGCGATGTTAAAGTAGAGCATTGATGCCATATGGTATAAAATGACTATGAGGACTGGGCTGCCACCTTGTCATACTTACTTTCCTACCAAGTACTCAATTCTCGCCAAGGACCAATTAAACAAAGGCACACAGGTGGGACCCTGCAAAGCTTGTTCAGGGACAGAGAAGATGGATTCACTGCAGCAGAAATTCTATGATTCAGAGAGGGAAATGAAGCTGAGAAATTAGGAGGGAGTCAGACAAGAGAAGCCTTAGTGAATTTTCTCCTGCAGAAATTAGGGAGTCAAGGAAGAGTTCATACCAGAGGGAAGAAGCTGGCGAGAATATATAGTATAGATCCAAGGGAAACCAGGGGAAGGAAAAGTGCTCAGGAATTTCTTATTAACCAGGTATTTTTTTAAAGAGCTGGAAATTGATTAAAGGAGTTGAGGAGACAATGGGCAGCAAGCCATGGAGATGAAGGAACACTGGTTTCATCAAGAGAAGGGATAGACACAAGGCTAAGCAGGCTTTATGAATGTGAACCAGAAAAAAAAAGTTACCAAACTAAAAAATGTTTGGCAAGTACTTAGGAATGCAGAACTCATGCTTAATAAAGTGTCTGGGCTGAAAAAAGAAATTGGGAAGGGCTCCAGGTACATGATCCCTGAAACGTTAAAAAACGAAAGAGATCTGTGCTAACAAGTTTAAGAAGTAAAGATCAGAGAAATTAGAACTAAACCAAATTTAATTGGTGGAAGGTGGAAAAGAGATTAGTGGGAGAATCAGCAGAGTAGTGCAGATGCGACTGTAAGTTTCTGGATGGCAATTTGGCTATATATCAAAAGCTTTCAAATGCATAGAACCTTTGTCACATCAATTACACTTTCCAAAATATATTCTAAGGAAATAATCAGAAGTACCTACAGTTATCAATAATAATATTTTTGTATGCTGCAGTACTACTAAAACAGGAAACCAAAGGAGTGTTATAGAGAAACACCTAATTATATAAGAGAGGATTGATTAAAAAAAAAAAAAGATAGCACCTTTACATTGTAGAACACTGCATAACCATTAAAAACCATGTCTTAAAAGAATATCTAATGATATGGAAAAAATTACCCCAATATAATTTTAAATGAGTATACACTATTCAAATTTATAAATACAATGATTCTAATCTTGAAGACATATCTGAGCATCATTATGTGAGTTAGGTGGTACATATCTAAGAATGATTAATAAAAAGATGCAACAGAATTGTAGGGAAAAAAGCATAATTAATAAAAAGACTGAAATACCCCAAAATGAATAGTGATTCTAAGAAAGCTTCAAGTGATTTTTGTCTTGCAAACTCTTGTTTGCATTTTTTATATTCTGAATGAACATATAACCAAGAAAAACATATCTTTGCTAAATGCTATCAACATCTGATATGATAATGCTTTACTTATAAGTCATTTTACGTAACATCCTTTTTTATTTCTACATATTAAACACACATTTACAACTAAGATGCCTGTTACTGATGCATGTCTCCCATATTTACCGTCAGCAGTTGTGTTTCAACTTCATCATGAACTAGGTCAATTCCCATTCTCTTTTCTCGATGAAATAGACATTCTCGGGCTACCTACATATACACAGATAATAAAAAGCACTAATAAAAACTGACAATCCATGACTAGCAGCTCTAATAACTTATTTCAAAAATAAGTCAATAGATACTCCCAACTTTTCCAACACTTTTGTGAAAATCTAGTCTGAAACAGGCTGTAACAACTAAATGAATCTCTGCCCCTAGTTGAATGGTAAAGAGGCAGCTCTTCAAAATAGTTTGAAAATATTCCTAACTTGGAAAGTTGACAAAATGAAGCAGATGGCATTTACTTGATCCCCACAAATTAGCATTTGAGGGCATTAGTTGGCATTAGTTTCTTCAGGCGAGATAGTTCAATAACATAAGACACAAGTCTTCAAGATATTTCTAAATATTTTCTACTGAGAAGAATGAGGAAGAAATGAATTATTATCTTTAAACACATCAAAATATTTGTGTTGCCAAAAGTCCCAGTGATTATTTATAAAGTGTCATTTATTGTTTCCCTAATTATAAATATAATATGCCTTTATTCACTAGAGAGAAAAAATATAGAAAAGTAGAAAATGTGATTAAGCCATACTCCTACTACTACTTTGTTTTAACAAGACAGAGGTTATAATGTTCTTAAAACTTTATATTATGCTTTTTAGTATTGACATTAAATCGTAGACTCAAGTCATGAAATATCCTTTGAGATAAAGTATGTTAGTGGCTTTAATGGAAAACAGCTCAAATTTCAAACAATAAATTATGTATGAAAAAACATTATGTAGCAGTTAAAATGTTTTTTTCAAAGACTATTTCATAACATAGGACTCCCAAATAATATTAAATTTTTTAAAGCATAAAATACAATGGTATGTATATGATAATCCAGATATACTATCATTAAACAAAATCTTTGAGTGAATCTCTAATTGTTTAATAGTATCACTTACCAGAAAAAGAATTAATGGCTACCTGGGAACTCTGGTTATTTTAATACATATTACCAAACTGCTTTCCAGGGAATTTCTATCAATCCACAGCCCCACCAGTAATATACAAAAGTGCCCATTTTCTGCTCTTAGGCCAGCCCTAAATGTTATGCATTTTCATTATTGCAAGCTTGATAGGCCAAAGGTACAGCTAGTGCTCAACTTACGACCACGATTGGTTCCTACAGACCGGTCATAACACGATTTGGTCGTAAGTTGAGTAGGCTATATGCACGCGGAGATGGTAGTGCTGCCGGAAGCTGGTCCGCACTGCCTTACGCCCAGCTGGGCAACGTTTGCGCTGCCAGACGCGGAGCAGTCGTGGCTAGCGATTGTGGTTGGAAAGTCGAATGGTCGTAAGTTGCATAGGTCGTAAGTCGATCACTACCTGTAGTTATTTCATTGATTTAACTTATATTTTATCATTAAGCTTTAACATTTTTCCTTATATTTGTTGATCACCTGTATTTTCTCTTTAGAGGTTTATCTGTTCATGAGACTAATTTTAAAAAGTACCTTCCAATACTGTGTTGACAACAAATTTTCAAACACACAAGAACATCTGGACAAAAACTGCAGAAAAAAATTCAAATTAGACCCATCTTTCTGAAAATAGTCATCACTGAAAGGGGTACTAAGGGAAGAAACTGAATCTCCGCTATCATAGCTATCATTGTAAGGATACTTTTAATTCTTGAAGGCAGTCAGGGGTGGGATGAACTGTAGGATAAACCAGTACTTCAGAGTAATCTGAGGCTCAGGGAAGGTGGAGAAGCCCTTCAGATTCTAAACTAAAATTTATGATGAATTAATTCAAAAAGATCATTAGTGAGCTATCAACCGTTCTCAGGATTTCTGGGGATTGTGTGCCTCTGTGTGTGTTTCTGTATAGTGGGGAGGGGTTGCAATAGGAAGTGACAGCGTGCAGCATGCCCCAAGAAACTCCTCCACCCGCCAGACTTCCAGCTCCTTCATTCTCTAAGCTCTTCTACTGCAGATGCCGTGGTAGAGACGTACTGCAAGTGCTCATCACATGGGAAGAAATCATGCAAACATGAAGAAAAATGGTGCTGGCTGTGCTCATCAAAATAATTTGTGCTTCTAAACATAATTTCTTCTAAATGTGCTTCTAAAATAATTTCTGTAATTTGCACATCTTCAAACATGGAATGTCTTCTTTCCATGGAGGAGGGTGGAATGGGGTTGGAGGGCTCATCACATAGCCTGAGGGGCAGAGGTGACTGGAACCCATTCAGAAGTCTAGTCAGAGGCCAGTAACCAACTGAAATGCTCCCTTCATTACTATGGCAACTGGCCTAACCTCCGCTCCATTTTTCTATTTAATCAAACAAATTCCATCTCCTAAGATGGTCTCATTTGATGATGTCTCTGTGCCCTGAAAGGGAATCATAACATATACACAGGAGGCTTTCAAGACACAAACTAAAAAAATAAAGTTTTTTGTCTTGAATGTTGTTTATTTTAAGTTAGGGACAGCAGTGATGAAGTAGTCTATTTAAGAGATAAGATGGTAAGATGCTTTGGACCCTGCACAAATCTCAAGTCAAATTGTAATCCCCAATGTTGGAGGTGGGGCCTGCTGGGAGGTGATTGGATCGTGGGAGTAGATCCTTCATGAATGCTTTAGCACCATCGCCTTGGTGCTGTTCTCAGGATAGTGAATGAGTTCTCTGGAGATCTGGTTGTTTAAAAGTGTGTGGCACCTTCCCCCTTCTCTCCCGCCCCTGCACACTTCATTTAAGAAATCTGCTCCTCCTTTGCCTTCCACCATGATTGGAAGCTTCCCGAGGGCTCCCCAGAAGCAGAAGCCACTATGCTTCCTATACAGCATGTAGACCCATGTGCCAATTAAGCCTCTTTTCTTTATAAATTACTGAGTCTCAGGTATTTCTTTATAGCAATGTGAGAATGGAGGAATCTAGATGGCATGTTCACCTTAAAACATTGTGTGTCCTAATGGTGTGTCTTTATCCTTCTTTGCTTTGCATTTAGTTATTTTAAGTGGTTGTTCTTCAAGTGTATAATGCATTTAAAAAAAAAAAGGCAGTGCTTTTGCCATTGCTGAGACTAGTCATAGATTTATTGATGGAAGTTGCCTCTACAGATGAAGTAAAACGTAATTCAATATATAAATAACCACAGTAACTCAGCCAGCGGGTATAATCATAAAAACACAGTGCCTTCTATCATAAGGTCTTACCTGAAGATGGGCTTCCGTTTCTGTCAAAGCCCGCTCCAGTCTTTTCTTCACATCGGTAAGGGCGTTTGTTTCTCCAATCATTTCATCCAACTCATGAATGATCTCAGATTTCCAAAACCCTATGTCATTGACACGTTCTCCCAGATTTTGGGTTGTGTCTGCCTGGGTTTTTCTTGTTTGCTGATATTTATCTTGAATCAGGCGAGACGTATCCACTCTTAATTTCTCTGAATTATGTCGGGAAGTG
The DNA here is from genome assembly GCF_009761245.1 of Sapajus apella. NCBI lineage: Eukaryota > Metazoa > Chordata > Mammalia > Primates > Cebidae > Sapajus > Sapajus apella. Next base: position 18,138,873 of record NW_022436952.1, on the reverse strand, counting down.
TTGGACTCTTGATAGTTGGTTAAATTGGACCTGTACCAGTCGTCCGGTGTGTATCTTGTGAAGAAGGTGGTTCTGTTGGAAACAAAGGGAAGCATGGTGTTCTCGGACGCCCTCTGTGATCTGGTGCAATACGGGGCCACGCTTGGGAAACTGGAGGCGACTTTGTAGTATGTGCTGGGTCTCCAAGGAAGGCTCAGGCTATGGGTCAAATTGGAGTGGGGAAAGCGGTCCCTGTAGCTTGAGGCCATGGTACTGATGGCTGGTAGAAAGTTGGTTGGTGTTGGTCTAGGGTGGGCGTAAGTTGCCGTTAAAGTACAACCTACGCGCTCCATGATGGTAAAACACTATTTGTAAGTCTCTCCTGTTAAAAAATAAAAAGTAAAATTAGACAGTCACATAAATTAATCTCTGGTGAAACAGATAAAAGGCCACATCTGACTTAGAATCAGTTGCAGAGGCCCCGAACACATTAAATGCTTGTACTCATTTATTATCCACATTCACCATTGATAATGTACCCAGTGGCTACTGAATATAAGTTTGTTTTTTTTTTTTAGTTTTTTTCATCTCCATGTCTCTATAATGTATTGAGATCACATTTTTATTGGCTATGAAAAATTATGACAGTGATATTGTCTTGTTGTAACAAATTCAAATTAGGAGACCAAACTATGCATCTTAACGGATAGGGATTCAAAATAGATTTCTTATGTGAGGTCAGGAGTTCAAGACCAGCCTAATCAACATAACGAAATGCTGTCTCTACTAAAAATACAAAAATGAGCTGGGCGTTGTGGCAGGCACCTGTAATCCCATCTACTCAGGAGGCTGAGGCAGGAGAATTGCTTGAACCCGAGAAGCAGAGGTTGCAGTGAGCTAAGATGGCACCACTGCATTCCAGCCTGGGTGACAGAGGGAAACTCTTCCTCCAAAAAAAAAAAAAAAAAAAAAAGATTTCTGTCCCAAACCATGATAGGCTAATAAAAACTAAATTAAAACATCTAAAAATCTAGACAAGAAACTACTAATTTTAGACATTGGACAATGGACAGCACAGGCCTCTGAGCCATGAGAAAAGAGAAACAAACAAGGTGAGCCCATCTATTTACTAGCTATGTGACACTGGGCAAATTACTTAACCCTTCTGTGCCTTGGTTGCTTCTCCTATATATAATAGGGAATAATAATAGCACTTCCTGCTTTGGACTGTTGTGAGCAGTGGTAGCAGCAGGGCATTGCTTGGCAACTTCAAACCACCGCTCACCCCAATGATGTGGTTGATATGCAAACACAACTCAAGGCAAGTACCTGGACCTCTTTTCCTGGCAGCCTGCCACCTGTGAGCACCTCCAATGTATAATAGAATTTCTAGGGCAGCCAAGGGGTTATGAGGCCCAAGAAAATGCTGAGGATTTAGAAGGCTTAGCACAGTGTGGGGCACATGGGAAGTATGTAATAGATCTTCGCTTTTTAAATTACTTCTTCAGAGGAGTAAAGTAAAAGATCAATATTCTTTCTCTCAGCAAAGGTGAACCCCTCAGAAGTAGCCACCGAACAGTTCATTAATTGTTATATCTTTCCAGATTTTTCCTATTCATATGCCAACACTTATATAATTTATTATATACTCTACCTATATACCATCTATACTTATATGCAAAGCTTTGTAATATAAAAACTGAATTATCCTAATCATTGTATATATATTGTAAATAATGCTTTTTTTTTTTTTAACTTAAGTATATATCCCGGACCGCTCCCCCTGTTAGAACATACGGATCTATTTAATTCTTTTTACCAGTTCCATTGTCTGAAACTTTTGGTCACTATTATTTCAGAAAGCCAAGGATGCCACAGTCCATAACAACCTTTTAGCATTTAAATGTCATTCTGTTTTGGGGTTAATGTCTAAGAACTTGTTTACTAAAAAAGGAAAAATTAAATCAGATCCAATTCTATGCACTGCTCAGAAAAATTAAAATCCTTTTATGACTACTTAAATAGCTATGTCTTGAGGACTCTGGTACCAACCACAAAATAATCTACCTGTAGAATTGTGTTCAAGTCAAAGTCCACACAGGTCACATGACCTGTGAGCTCATATAACCCTAGTTCTCTTTCTGCTAAATTCTTCCTTCCTACAGCCCCCAAACATGTTATACTAGCCAAACTGAGAGACTGATGGTGAAAACAGAAGCCTTAGTTACCACTTGCAGGTCTTCGCTTCAATTTGACACTCAAACATTACTTTTTGAAAAAGGAAATTTAAAGTACTGAGGCCTTAGGGTCCTTAAGGTTGTCTTCAGTTCTAACCCCTTCCGTATGTCAGATCAATAAATAATCTGGGTTTTTCCTAGCAAGAAACTTCAAATGGTGATGGACCACTCCGACTTGGCTTTGGTTTATTTTCTTTTTAGAGAGACAGTCTCACTCTGTTGTCCAGGCTGGAATGCAGGGCATGATCATAGCTCATTGCAGCCTTGAACTCCTCCCAAGCAATCCTCCCAAGTAGCTGGAGCTACAAACACACACCACCATGCCTGGCTAATTTTATTTATTTATTTTAGTAGAGATGAGCAGGTTTCACTATGTTGCCCAGGCTGGTCTCAAACTCCTGGCCACAAATGATCCCCCGCCTCAACTTCCCAAAGTAATGGGATTATAGGCATGAGCCATCATGCCCAGCCTGCTCAATTCTTGGCAATAAGGGATCCAGAAACCCATAGCTCACTTCATCCTTCAATCATGGAATTTCACATGTAGAATGCCATGTGAGTTTTCCCAGGATTTGTTATGTTGGCATCTTGAGACATCTCAACCCAGGTTTGAACTGTGAGTCATCTGCTCCGGGGGTAATATCTGAAGACGCAGAGGTTCATACACCAGATGAGATATGTGGACTGAGGAAAATAAATATAGTTTACAAAAGCACCTGGTGATTTGCTTTTTAATTAGGGGTGAGATTTGTCTTAGATTCTAGAATCTAAAGCATAAAGCATAGTGGTTTAGAGATCACAGAAGTAGAAGTCCTCAGGAACACCAGTCAGTTTCATATGGAAAGACAATACTTTACAGCCACAACTGAAGTTCTAGCTCCACCAGCCATCTTGTAAGTCACTCAGACAGACTGAATAAAAGGCATCACATGGGGATGGTTTCACCAAAGATTCCACTGTTACGAATTTTGGGCCATTATTGGTCAAGAAAACCCAGAATGTCATGAACTAAGACATTCTTAAAAACTGAAAACTGACATCTACCTCCAACCATGATAGAATAATAAAAATCACACTTAGCCTCTTATATCTAAAAATCTAGACAAAATGTATGAAACAACTGTATTCAGACCTCAGACTGCAGGCAGCATAGGACTGATCCTTGAGAGAAGGGAAACAAATAAGGTGAACCTTCTGATTGTCATGGCATTGTGCCTAAAGGCAATTTTCAGACAATGAGAAAAAACATGAAAACTGAACAGAGCCTGGCAGCCTTTGTGAGTTGGAAACTGATCAGAATTTGGGGAGGCTGAGAAAGCTAGAAATTGTAAAGCAGGTTTATGGAATAAAGTGAGCTATGCAGAAATAGAGATCCAGAAATTTACATCGGGATCTTTGTGAGTCTTTGCTGAGAATAGGCTGCACATGCATCAAGGAAAATTCCACAAACCTTGGCAAAGAGCAATGGCAGAGTTGTTAACGGAACAATTTCTAGAACTCACAGAGGGTGGAGATACATTATGAACTCAGACTAACTAGATTGGAGAATCATTGGCAATCACCTGGAGCATTCAAGGGAGACGCCAGAGAGGCCACACGTTAGAGGTAGGGCTGAACTATGCCTGGAGTGAAGGTAATGAGGTCTCACTCTAGCAAAGCTTGAAAACAGGTCTCAAAGATATCAAACTAATCCACAAGTAACTTAACTGCCTGACAACATCAAGACACTCAAATATGTAACATCACAATGTCCAGCATCCAGTCAAAAACTACCAGACATAATAAGGAGCACAAAAATAGAACCCATAAAGAAAAATGAGTCAATGGAAGGAGGCCTAGAAACAGCAGAGATGATGGAACTAGTAAACTATGTACGAGTATTTGATACAAGGACACAGTGAAGAGAGAAATGGAAGACTCAAGAAGAACCAAATAAACTTTAGGGATAAAACATACAATATAAACTTACACAATCGCACTACATGAGATTAACAGCACATTAGAAATTTTGAGAAGTAAAGATTAGTGAGCTCAGAGATTTTTTTTTTAACTAAAAAAGAAAATAAAAAGCACCTTGGTAACCTATGGTACAACAGAAAAGGTTCTAATATTAAGATTCTGCAGTGTTATAAAAAAAAAGGGGGGACAAAAATATTTGAGAAAATAATGGCTGAATATTTCCCAAATTTGCTGAAAACCATAAATACCTAGGTCAAGAAGCTCCACAAATTTCAAGAAGATAAATATACACATACACACATGTGCACACACACAACCCCCTACTGCCACCGCCACCCCAAGGATCATGATCAAATTGCTGAAAACCAGTGATGAAGAGAAAATTTTCAAATCAGACAGAAAAGACACATTTGGAAGAAAAGAACAAAGATAAGAATTAGTGCTGAATTATTGTCAGAAACTACTCAAACCAGAAGACAACGATATTTTTAAAAGGCTGGAAAAAATGGTAAGCTTCAAATTCTATATCTAGTGAAAATATCCTTCAAAAAACAAAGATGAAATAAAATCTTTTCATAAAAACAAAATCCAAAAGAATTCATCAGCAGCAGACCTGCAGTAAGAGAATTGTTAAAGGAAATTATTCAGGCAAAAGGAAATTATACCAGATGGAAACTTGGATCTACACAAAGAAATGAAGAATGTCAGAAATGGTAAGCATGTGTGCTAAAAAGAAAAAAAACTTTCTAGCTCAAATTTTTTTAAAAGATCATTTTTACTTAAAGTAAAAATTTTTTAAATGTGGAGTTAATAAAATAGAAGTAAATTTCACGGTAACCATAGCACAAATAATGGGAGGGCTTAGATGGCCATATTAGATTTTAAGGATCTTGTAACTGAAATGAAATGTCATTTAAACATACATTGTGATAAGTTAAAAATAGGTATTGCAAACTTTAGCATAGCCAGTTCTCAAAATGTAAACTAAGGACCCATGGACATGCCTAAGACCTCTTTGGAGGTGAAATGGTCAAAATTGTTTTAATAGTAAATACTCAGATTTTATTTGCCTTTCTCACCCCATCTTCCCACAAATTTACAATGGAGATTTTCAGAGGTGACATAATATGTGCTGTCACAACAGGCTGAATGAAGAAGTTCTTTAGAACACTCTACCCAAAATACAGAAATGCACTATCCCCAACTGCACAGAAAACATTCACCAATGTAGACCATATTATGAATCATAAACAAGTCTCAATAAACTTAAAATATCAAAATCACACAAAGTATGTTAACTGACCATGGCAGAATTCAGTTAGAAATCAATAATAGGAAGATATTTGGAAAATCCCCAAATAGTAGAATATGAAACAATACATTTCTACATAGCTCATGAGTCAATTATCACATGGGAAATTAGAAAATATTCTTAACTGAATGAAAGTAAAAACATCATAACAAAGTTTGTGAGACGCAGCTAAAATAGTTATTAGAGGTAAGTTTATAGCTTTAAGTACTTGCATTAGTAAATAAGAATGAGGTAAAAATCAGTGATCTATGCTTTCATCTTAAAAGGCTAGGGGAAAAAAGAAAGTAAACCCAAAGTAGAAGGAAGAAAATAATAAAGATTAAAAAATTGATGAAATAGAAAATAGACAAATAGAAAAGAAAAACAATGAAAGTCTATTAATAAAATTAATAAACCATCTGATAGGCTTATCAAAATTAAAAAGAGAAGACAAATTACTGATATCAGGAATGAGAAAAGCAACATTCCAGCAGAGCCTGCAAACATTACATAAAGTGAATAATGCAATATTACTAACAACTTTATGGCAAGAAACTTGGCAACATAGATGAAATGGACAAAATTGTTGAAAGATACGAATAACCAAAACTGATTAAAGAGATAGATAATGTGAGTAGTCCTGTAGTATTTTTAAAAAATTGAATCAACAGTTTAAAAGCTTTCCTCAAAGAAAACTTCCCTCCCTAATGGGTTCACTGCTGAATTCTACCAAAATTCTAAGGAAGAAATACCTCAGTTTTTAAAAGGCTATGGCTTACTTTGGTGATGTGTGTCTTTACAATTATTAACTTATTCTCTAAATTCTAACTTAGTCACTTCTTAAGAGAGCATGTGAGCAAATACTAAGATCATTAACTGATGCTATAAACATCTCACCTTTGCAAAGAAACTGAGAAAATTCTTTGGGAAAATGACTGAAAATAGCTATGGAAAAATCCCCCAAATTAGGCAATTGTTCTTTGTTATACATTTAATCATAATGTTTTGGTTTGAATGTTCCCCTCCAAAACTCAAGCTGAAATTTAACTACCATTGTGCAGTATTAAGAGAGGTGAGACTTTTAAGAGGTGATTATGTTATAAGGGGTCCGACCTCAAGAATGGATTAATGCCATTATTATGGGAGTGGATTAGTTATCACAGAAGTGGGCTCCTGATAAAATAATAAATTCACCCCTGTTGTCTCTGTCTCTTTCATTCACTTGTCCTTCTGCCATGCTATGATGCAACAAGAAGATCCTCATCAGATGTTAGCCCCTGGGTCTTGGACTTCCCAGCCTCCAGAACTGTGAGCCAAATAAATCTCAGTTCTTTATAAATCACTAAGTCTCTGGTATTCCTTTATAGCAGCAGAAACTAATACATATGACCAAATAGAATTTTAAGAAATGAGACATGGGCTACAAAGTCAAATACAACATTTGATTAGGTGCACTTAATTTACAGTCAACAGTTATTTACACCCTGAAAAATAATGATATAATAGTCTTCTATAAATATTAACATGTTAAATATAGAATCAATCACAGAGATTTTAAGAACCGGAAATCTCCATTTGCAATCCAAAAGTTGGCTTCATATTGGGTAAACATTTTATTAGCAGATTTAAGCAAGACTTGAAAATCGTAACTATTTTAAAGTACAAAAATCTACAGACCATTTTCCGCAGAGGACACAAGTTTTCATGACTTGCTCCACACCCTACCTTAGATCAGGGGCAAGCATAGGCTTGAAGGGCTCATGTGCAAACCCCTTTAGTTTCTTTGTCGCCACTTAATTACAGTTCCAAATTGGGGCAGAAATAAAAACAGTGCTGCCACTACACTAACAAAACCAGAAGTAGAAGAAATCATATGAGACATCAATGTTTAATTTCCCTTTATGCATATATTACATAAGAATACAGAAAAACTTCATCTCTTTCTTCAAAAAAAAAAGGTTTGGTCAAGGAACTCTATTAATTGTTGGTGTATAAATCATTACACACTGGAGAGCTACATGGTAGTATCTAATAAAGTTGAAATGGCAAATTCCCTGTGACCCAGCAATTCAGTTTCTTGATAGGTACCTAGAGAAATTCAAATATGTTTACAATTAGAATGTACAAGAATTCCTTTCTAATATTTTTAAAGGGAGCAAACTAAAAGTCAATCAACAGGAGGATGCGTACATAATATGTGGTAAATTCATACAAAAATCACCACACAACAGTTCAAAATGAATGACCTGGAACACGTAGACCATAACCATTCTATCAGCTTAAAAAATGAGAGTATACATTGGGTTTGGGATAAATATATAAGTAGTAAGAGTATAAAAATATGCATAATATAAGTAAACACTAAATTCTGTAGGTTAATAGGCATAGGAAAGGAGAGAGGGGAATGTAATTTCCAAGGGTTACGTAAGAGTCGTGTAATCGATTTTTTGTTGGTTTAAGTTTGGACTGGGTACTTGGATTCACCTCTGTGTTCACTCTTATTGTGTGAATTATTTTATTTTAAAGAAGAAAAAAGTAGACTATTTTGTCAGTTACTTCAAAACATTTTTGCCTGTTAACGTAAAACTATGCATTTTTTTAACAATAATCAAACAAATAATTTTACCCATTTCCATCATGTTTACTTCTCTACAGAACCATATACATCCAGAAGACAACATAAAGCGGTTTGGTCTAAACTGCCCACACACAGCGAATGCTCTGCAGCCACAGCTAAACAGAAATGACTTTGGGCGGTGAGAGAATCTGAATTTCAGGGGCTCTACCTACAGGACCCGGTGATTGAACTCCCCTCCCCGTGGCTGCAGATCTGAAGGCTCGGCTATTGAAGCAGAGGGGACAGGAGCCGCGTATGGGGAGGCCAGCACCGCAGGGGAAAGGCACAGTGCTGCTAACGGGTGATAATTAGAATTAAGAAATTAAACGAGTTAGCACAGTGCCGGGGGTTCGGATGCCCCTTCCCTGGTTCCGCATTTATAAATAACTTCTCAAACCTTGAAAAGCATCAGAAAGGTAAATTACGAGGAAACAGACGTCTGAGTAGGAGGTGCCTGTGAATTCGCTTGGGTTTTTATTTGGAAAGAGAAGATGGAGGGAGAAATTCCAGGGTGTCCGCGACCTCCCGCGATCCTGCGGCCAGAGGATGGAGTCCTGGTTGGTGATGGGGGGGTCCTTTGGGGTCGTCCCAGAGGCAGGCTGGAGTCAGCGAGACCACTCACCTGTCGACGGATGCCCGGCAAGGGGCGGGAAAGGGGCGGTGAGAGGAAGGGGTCGCAGCCCGCCACCTGCCGCCCCCGACTGGGCCCCACACCAGCCAGGCCCTGGCCCCGCCTTTCCTATCTGTGACGACGTCAGCGCCCGCGGGCCACTCAGCGGCCGCCCCGGGCGACTCTCCGAGAGCTGATTGGCCGGTCAGAGAGGAGGCGGGAACTGCCAGGCCAGGCCCATCGGGCGACGGTTACTACGGACGCGCTCACGCTTAGTAACAGAGGCTCCCGTCCCCCCGGAGACCTGCTAGGTGGGGTAAGTGAAAGGAGTGTAGAGTAGCCCCAGGAAGAGGCCACTGTGATTTCCCCGCCACTCCTGTGAAGCCTAATTCGGAACTCTTCCAGCTGCGGAAATCAATTTGGCCCATTCTAAGGCACATCAGGGCGGTCTGGAACCTTAACACCTGCCTGGGTGTTGATAAGCCCCCACCCTTATGCCTCTCCTCTCTCCAGCAGAGGGTCTCCCGTGACAGGATTATCTAGTGTTCTTTCCCTCCTTCCTCATTCTTAAGAAAATGGTTGGGGCTTTCCCTCTCTCTCTCTCTTCAGGAAATATTTTACATAAACAGTAGTTCTTACCGTTTCTTCCAGGCGCTGGCCCACATTTTTACATACATACATCATTGCTCATCTATGCAACCTCTTTCCAACCCTGTAAGAGGGGTTTATATTTTACAAATGAGGAAACTGAAGTTGGAGAAGTTAATTGAGTTAGACAGTGTGACTCAGTGGCAGAGCTAACACTAGAACTCAAATCAGTCAAACTATAAGGCATCTTTCCATGAGGCAACGGTCTAACCGAGTGAGCAGCAAGAGAATTCAGAGGAAAGCCCACCTGGGCGCAGTGCACGCCTGTAATCCCAGCACTTTGGGAGGCCGAGGCGGGTGGATCCTGAGGTCGGGAGTTCGAGACCAACATGGTGAAACCCCGTCTCTTCTAAAAATACAAAAATTAGCCAGGTGTGGTGGTGCCCGCCTGTAATCCCGGCTACTCAGGAGGCTGAGGCAGGAGAATCGCTTGAACGCGGGAGGCAGAGGTTGCAATAAGCCAAGATCCTGCCATTGCACTCCAGCCTGGGCGACAGAACGAGACGCTGTCTCCAAAAAAAAAAAAAAAGAAAGAAAGAAAGAAAAAGAAAATAAGAGAAGCCCTCAGTTAATAATGTTTGGCTTTTCTGGGAATCGCTATGTGGTGCTCCTCACAAGGGTGAGGCTGAGGGACTTGCCAGGATAAGGCAAGCTGTCCAGCCCCTAAGAGACCTCAGTGAAGTGACTTCAGGTTGGGGGCTGGTCCTCAGCTTTGCCAGTTCAGAAGCTTGGTTCTGCGGGAGTCCTGGGTTTATCAGAGGCTGACTCAGACCAACGGAACTCATGGGAACCTAAACTAGGAAAGCAAGAATGCTGCCTCAAGTGTTTACATTAAGCAACATAACCCATCTAACCGTGGAGATAAGCCCAGAATATTTTCACCAAGGAGGAAAACTACAGAAAACACCCAGTGCTCAGAGGCTACTCATTTGCCTGGACACAGCACTAGACAAGGCTCCCATACCACAAAACCAGGACACTGCAAATCCTGACTGGTTTCCCTACTATGTTCCTTATCAGAAATTTTTCTACATCTCACTTAGGAAACATTTCATTCTGAGCTGTCTTTTTTATTACCTTTCTCATGCATAGTGTTCTGCATTTTGTATTCTCAGTATTCCCGACAGGCCTTGCAGATGCCTGTAGTCTGTTGACAGCACAGTAAATTGCACCATGTTTGTTCTTTGGGCCAAAAGGCTGGCAATTGCTCTAAAGTAGATCTAATTGCCCACAAACTCTTTAAAGATGATGAGCAGTCTTTGTGCTTTGCACACATCAAGATGCCCAGTAGCATTGCTAATTGAAGATGAAATTCATTCAATGTCTGATTTAAAAATAAACAGGTGAAATTATAGCAGAGTTTGATCTTTTCAAGGATACATTGAGTCAGTGAATTTCAAAAACCTCCTGATTAAAATTTCAGGTTAAATCAATCAACTCTGTTCTCCACAGAAAGGATTGAATGATGTTTTGGAAATAATTTAGATACCCTCTCAAAAAAAAAGTTCCATGATTATCAAGTCTTTGCCAGAACTAAGAGGTCAATTCTCACCCTTCAGTTTTATAGTACAATGGAGACCTCCTACAATGCTTATTAAAAAAGAATAAAGCAAAACAATCTGGATTCAGCAATTCAACCTCACTTCTCAGCAGCTCCACAAGTACAGGAATGTGTCTGGTTCTGTTCATCTCTGTATCCCCAGCACGGGGCTTCCTACTTGCCGTGAAGTAAGGACCAGTTAATGCTTGTTAAATGAAAGCATGAAGTGTGATGCTTAGTAGGGTAGGAAACTATCAAAGATATAGAAGTAGAGAAGCAATAAAGCAGATTTTGCCTATTTTATAACTTTGCCTTAGGAACACCCTCTTTGAGGTCATTTTTTTTTTTTTTTTTTGAGACGGAGTTTCACTCATGTTACCCAGGCTGGAGTGCAATGGCGTGATCTCGGCTCACCGCAACCTCCGCCTCCTGGGTTCAGGCAATTCTCCTGCCTCAGCCTCCTGAGTAGCTGGGATTACAGGCACGCACCACCATGCCCAGCTAATGTTTTGTATTTTTAGTAGAGACGGGGTTTCACCATGTTGACCAGGATGGTCTCGATCTCTTGACCTCGTGATCCACCCGCCTCGGCCTCCCAAAGTGCTGGGAGAGGTCATTTTTTAAGCTTCCTTAGTTGCTACATTTTCACCTCTTCACCCTGTCTGGAGTCAGCAAATCTCTTCAGTCTCTCTGAGTCTTCCTATCACTCAACCATCACCCTTCATTAAGATGCTATCAGCCCCTTTCAGCTATATGTCCTCATCAGAAACCAATCGTGGTCCTAGCCATCTTCACCCCTAGACTTCCACCCCGTTTCCATCCTCACAGCGACTCACGTCCACAGCCTGCTTTCTCAATCTCTCCTCCAGCACTAAAGTTAATCACCACATTCCTTCTGTTCCCCTGACCTCACCCCATGCCTCTCACCTCCTCGCTCACTGCGTGCTAGCTACACTGGCTCTTATTCGGGCTTCTTGATGCTCCAAGTTCTTTGCCTCCCCAGGGCCTTTGTACGTACTGTTCCCACTGCCTGGACCACTCTTTTCCCCTCAAATGTCATTACCTCAGAGATGTCATGCCTGGTCACCCAGACTCAATTGGGCTGCCTTGCTGTACTCCCCTAAATCCTTTCCTTTGTGACATTACCGTTTCCAGTTATTTATTTATTTTATGTGACTATTTAATTAACATCTGAGTTCCCTTCCAGAATACAAGTGTCAACAGGGGAGGGGAGGAAGCAGGACTCTTTTGCTCACCACTGAAAACTCAGCAGTTCACTTGGTGGTGCTGACGAGGGCAGGGTACTATGAGGAGGCCCATTGCACCTCTGGGAACTCCTAAGAGGGATTAAAACAAAAACACAAAACCAAAAACACCTCTCCCACAACTGAGCTCACAATTCAACAGAGGGATTAGAAGTCAGACTTTCTGGTTCCAAACCCTGATGTGAATGATGAGAGGAAAGCGCCCGGCTCTGTCGCAGCCACGCCAGTGTTCCCAAAACCCAAATGTTCTGACAGGAGCCCCCTGTGCATCAATTTGATGTCCTTGCTACACATCTGGCCCTTTGCCAAGTGCTGGAATGGAAACAAAGTGGAGTCACGGCGACCAGCGCTGCTGGTGAGATGGAGGTCGAGTTCATTCCGGGATAAATCTTATGATTATCCTCCTCCAAGCTTTGTTGATTCCTCAGAGTTTAAAAAAGGAGGTATCAACTCCTCAGATCAGCATCCAGAGCTCTCTATGACCTGGTCCTAGCCTGGCTGTGCAGCCCCCTGTCCACAGGCCCACTCCATGATCCCAAACATGAGTGAACACACAACCCTGCTTCAGCCTCTCACATCCTGTGATTGTTCTGATCCCTGACTGGCTCATGCTGTTCCCTGTACCTAGCATCCTCTTCCTCCTTAAAATTGCCCCAAATTTACAGACTGCTCATGTTTTCATGTCAATGGCAAAAGATACCTCCAAAATAATGTTTGTCAAAATTAATTTATTTTTCTCTGTTGTACATTTGCGAAGCACGTATGATCCATTTATTTACTGATGTTTCTGTCTGCATAGACTGGGCACCCCTTGCACCTGTGCGCACACACACCCCTCCACTGCTCTGCATTAATAGAAATCAGAGTTAATATTGATCGTGCCCTCACTCTGTGCAATATATCGTATATAATGCTAGCTTTACATACAATATTTCATTTATGGCTACTAATAACACAATGGAATAGCCTGTGGGAGGGAAACCCCGCAAGTGCGTGGCAAGGTTCTGAAGCCTCAGCCTGTTCCCACATAAACATTAATTTTAAAAAGAATTAAAAATATAAGCACATAGTTTTTCCTTTATATCACATATAATCTTATAGTTACTCACTTATAGTCATAAATAAAAATTAATAATAGTAACATAATCTGAATGTCCTTAATATTTCTCACTGATATGCAAAGAGTGCTAATGAATTAAGTTTTCTCCTCGTCTCGGCTACTTAAAAGTCCTAAGCCCCCTATCTCCAAAACACGTAATATACCTGACCCTATCACTAACCTCCATTACCTCACCCTACCGTCCCTGCCCCCTGCTTTATACTCAATAAAAGTCAAAGTGTCCAGGCACTCAGGGCCACTGCCGGACTCCACGCTTTGGGTGGCAGTAAACCCCTGGGCACAAACTCTCTTTAATATTTCTTGGTGTCTCATGTCTCTTATTTGTACAGTTTCTTGTCTCCACACCAGCAGGAAGGGGCTCACAAAACCCTGTAGAGCTGGACCCTACAATAGACTATTATCGTTTCCGTTGTCTAAATGAAGTAGAGATTCCATTGGAGAGGTTAAGTAGCTTGACCAGTGCCACCCAGACAGCAAGAGGAAGAGCTGTGCTTTGAATCCAGATCTTTCTGGCTTTAAATTCTGTGCTCCTCACCTCTATACCATAAGCAAAGTACCAACCATGAAGAAGTAGCTTTTTTTTTTTTAATATATTTTTTATTGCATTTTAGGTTTGGGGTACATGTGAAGAACATGTAAGATTGTTGCATAGGTACACATGTGGCAGTGTGATTTGCTGCCTTCTTCCCCATCACCTATATCTGGCATTTCTCCCCATACTATCTCTCCCCAACTCCCCACCCCCCCGTCCCTCCCCTATTTCCCCCCAACAGACCCAGTGTGCAGTGCTCCCCTTCCTGTGTCCATGTGTTCTCATTGTTCAACACCCGCCTATGAGTGAGAACATGCGGTGTTTGATTTTCTGCTTTTAACGGTTATGCTATGCCAGGAACCACTCATTCCATTCATAAATTGCTCCAACTCTTTCAGCAGACCTGAAAGGCAGGTATTACTGCCCCAGCACCTAGTCAATAAATGCTAATGGCCTGTTGAATTACCTTGTTTGAGACTGACAACAGCAGATAAAGCCAGTACTGGGACAGAGGACCCTGTTAGGAGGTTCTAAAGTCAAATTTTCAACGGATAAACAACTTTAAAAAGGCGGTCAGGCTCACACCTGTAATCCCAGCACTTTGGGAGGTTGAGGGGGCAGATCATGAGGTCAGGACATCAAGACCATCCTGGCCGACATGGTGAAACCCCATCTCTACTATAAAAAAAAAAAACCAAAAATTAGCAGGGTGTGGTGGCGGGGGCCTGTAGTCCCAGCTACTGCTGAGACAGGAGAATTGCTTGAACCTGGGAGGCGGAGGTTGTGGTGAGCTAAGATTTTGCCACTGCACTCCAGCCTGGTGACAGAGTGAGACTGTCTTAAAAAAAAAAAAGGGGGGGGGCAGTTAGAATAATGACATTCTCCAGACAGGAGAGTGAGTAGCCCACAGAGTGGCCACAGAGCAGGTGGCTGGTCCAAGAGAGTTTAAACAAACTCTACCCCCCAACCCCAGATTCTAGGACTGGAGTCCTTACAGGTGATGTTTGCTGTTAGCACAAAGTCCAATGGAACCACAAGAGTACTGGCTGAGATGCTGAACGTGGCCACAACTACTTTGTGAGATCCTTTAAAGGTCTGCAAGATTATAATAGGGCAGTGGGAAAACTTCTCATTCTGGATCGCAGAGCGGGAGACAGCGAATGGGAAGCTTGCTAGACACACAAGTGGATGAGAAAGCAAGCAGGGAGTCCCAGCACAGTCTGCCTTCATCAGGAGGGGGGCAGTACTAGGAGCCGACATGGTGTCAGTGAGCTCCTTTCCTCAGCTCTGTAGCACACGCAAAAGTAAATTCTTATTGCATTGATTGGTGTTTCCCAAAGTGTATTCCCTGGACTACTCAATCAACCAATCTGCTAATAAATAATAGTTCTATCATCATCAGATAAATCTGTGAATTCCTTTTCTTTTTTTTTTGGAGACGAAGTCTCATTCTGTCGCCCAGGCTGGAGTGCAGTGGCATGATTTCAGCGGTGAATTTATCAATTTCTAACACAAAAAAAAAAAAAGTTAAATAGGTTTCTTTAACACAAGAATCCTCAGAGTCTGTAATGTGCCAATTTGTATTTTCCCATGGAATTTGAACCACAGAGTTTTTAAAACTCAGAACATTTTAACATCTTCAAGGACACTCATGGAACACAGTTTGGGGAACCTGCTTTAACATAATGCAGCAGTTCCAAATTTTAGCATTAAGTGTGCCCTAAAAATACATTTCAGTCAGAAAAACTTTTGCCCATGCCTAGCTAATTTCAGACATTCTCTAAAGCAATATAGAAATAACTGACTTACCTGTGTATTAATAGAAAACTCCATTGTGATTTGATGACAGTTTCCCTGTTAAGTATCTTGTCAAGAAGTGTGTGTGTGTGTGTGTGTGTGTGTGTGTGTGTGTGTAAAAGTGACTCATGGAAAATTAAAGAAAAAAGTAAGAGATGTAAAAAAGGTATAGTTATCTTTTGTTATCCTTAGTGAACTGGTTCCAGAACCCCATAAATATAAAACTCTTAGATGCTCAAATCCCTTACATAAAAATAGCATAGTATTTGCACATAACCTACATATATCCTCCCATATACTTTAAATCACCTCTAAATTACTTATAATACCTAGTACAATGTAAATGCCATGTAAATCATTGTTATGCTTTATTTTTTATTGTTGGATTGTTGTCTTTGTTTTTTTTTTAATATTTTCTATCCACAGTTGGTGAATCCAAGGATGTGAAATGTATAGATATGGAGGGCTGACAGTATATGGGGGTGGGACTGAGGCGAGGTGTGGAAGGGGAATGTTTAAGAAGAGGAAAAAGAAAACACTTGTCTTTGTAGCCAAACTGTCTCTAGCCTGGATATTAAGTCCATGATTACATTTATACCTATTTAAACAGAGAAATTGGAAATATTAGCATTGTAGGAGGGGTAACAGAAATGTTTGCCATCTAAATTTTATAATAATATAGGTTCTAGAAATGCGTTTTTTACCATGGATTTTGCAAATCACTTAGAAAAAGAAGTGGTATTTTACTCAAATTTGCATCATCGATACCAATAGTATTATTCCTGTTGAGTTCTGCGCAGGGAATCAGTAATTTGGAAACAGCAGTGTCAATCTATGAACTGGATGTGGGATTCGAATAGACTCAACATGCAGAATATGACATTAATATTTATGTAAAAGGGCTTCATGGAAGATTGGCTAGGAAACTCAATTGGGTATGTGATACATTCATTGAGAATTTTTATCACTTCCGACGGCAAGGTGCTATCAGCTGTCACGGTTGTGTTTTGCTTATGTTACTAAGCTATTAAAAGGGGTGTGTATCACAGTCAGCTTTTTCAATTGAATAGACATTTTCAGAGCATGAAATTGCAGGGCACGCCTTGCTGGGAATGCTTCCAGAGAGCCAAGATGTGTAAACTCAGTCAGGGTTATTCTTATCTGAATATCTGTCTCGTGTTTAGTAGATGGAAGAGCTATGATTCAAGAGACTAAGTGATATGGCCAGGGTCACATTTTTGCTTATGATCAGTCTCCTGACCAAGTAGAAAGTGGTGGGTTTCCACAGTGCTCCCTGTGTTTCCCTGAGAGCCCTTATCTTATTGTTGTGTATTTTCACACATTGCCACTTCTGTTAGACTAGGAGTCCCATGAGAATAAGAACAGTGTTGTTCCAGCCTTCATCACAGGAACCATTTTTAAAACACCTGCTCTGTGCAAGCCTCTTACACATCATTTATATCTCTCACAGTAACCCCACAAGATTCCTAACAGTATTTCTCTTTTACAGAGACTTAGAGTTTAAGTAACTTAACCAAGGCCACATCAGCTAGAAGGTGATAGAACTGGAATCCAACTAGAATGTCTGACTCCAAAGCCTGTGATCTTTCCCCTGCCTCAAATAGCTGTACATATTTCCTGTGCATTCTCCCTATTAGTTCTTAGCATTGAGCGACCATCAGGTTTGGCCTGTGGTGCATTCCTGCTGTATGTTTATTGAATGAATGGACGGATGGATGAGAACCATAACTTGGGAAAAGATGGACCAGGTTCCTTCCTGGAACTTACTGATGGTGTGGTATTGGGCAAATCTTCAGTGTCAACTAGATGTCTCCATAACAAGACGACAATAATGCCTCACTAGCCCAAAGGTAAGAGAATGAATCAGATGCTCTATCAAAGTCTGTTCCAGAAAATAGACTGAAGCTTGGATGGTCACTTATGAATGGTTCTTGGAGAGCCCATCAGGCATGGCACCTATTTCTATAGGAGTTGGCTGCTTCCCTTTTTGTCCTGAAAGAAATATAATTCAAGGAAAAAGAAATCCAGATTGGAGTTATCAGGTGAGGTATGTTATGAGTAATCAGCAACTTCCCCAGCAGCCAAGAAGACTAGACGATCAATTAATCTTCGTGCCTGAAGACTTTCTTATACTGTCTGGGACTTCTCTGAACTTTAAACTTAAAGTTTCACTTTCCTGGTATTATTCACTGATAGTCCTATGTCATAAATTAATCACCATCAACAACAAAAATGACTCATATTAAGCATAATATGCGATCCTTATAGTCTAAAGCAGCAGATAGAGACACAAATGGGATACTTACAGTGGGGAAAATGCTTGGTTTAATGTTGTTAAGAGTCATTCATGGTAACTGTTGGGTTATAGATAGTATTGTATTATACATTGTATTTTGTGCTATGTATTTAAAAAACAGGGAACTATAGCAAAGCTACCTAAAAAGATCTGACATTTTAAGATCTGAGAGCATTTATAACATACTCTGTGACTCTGTAGAAACTGTATTATTAAAGAAACATTGACTACTACTAACAGAAGGACACTAACTGGCCTAAGGAGGCTGATTTTTTTTTTTTATCAGAGGTGCATGGTATTTCATCCAGATAAGCCAACAGGACGTTTACTAGTTTAGAAAAATTGTCTTTAAAGCTCAGCTACTACCACTGGGAAGATGTTAGAATTTTCTCAAGAAGGAGACAGAGCACATCAAACAGAATCAGACTGTCAGCATCTCTAATGTGCCATCAGTCACACAATCATTGAACATTTTTTAACTCTCAATAGCATGCAAAGCAATGAATTATGAAATGTGATTGACAGTGGTGTACAGGAAGTGGGTCATACTGGCTCGCAAGACTATTGTTAAATTTTCAGAAATTTTGCAAGCTCATTAAGCACAGCCATTATTAAAAACTACATTATATAAATTGACTATTTAGTAAATTATAACAATGGCAACAGATACCCAAAATTCATCACCTTCTAATTATTTCACAATATTTTACTATTTTATGTCCCGAAGTTTATTTTCATTTATTGTATCTTTATAATGGAAATACTTTATCATTTGAGCATCTTTTCCCAACTCTGACATCAGCAACATTGGTAGCTTGAAACTGACTACAGTGGGAGTGTTTACACCATGGAAATGATCATCAGCCACAAAGCAAGACTTGATTTATACTTCTGTTGATTGTCTAGACTCAAGAAAGTGATGGAAAGTATAATGCACATTAAACTTTAAGTATCTCCTGTTTAAACTTAAAGTATGTCCTGTAAACAGCCATGAAATTGTGACAGGCACACACGCACACACACACACACAAAAACACACACACACACACAATTGAAGCTACATCCTCCGACTATTTGAAAATAATTATCCGATTCAGCAAAGAAGTCATTCATGTCATTAAAATTTCCATACACATCTTCATTTTTGAGTTACTTGTTAATATAAATGGAGCTGTCAACCAACATTCATGTTGGACCCCTCTTATTCATTGATTCCAATAACAGGTCGGCTAGAGATACAAGAGTTTGGTGAAAATCAACAAAATAATTCTGTAGAAATCAACCAGCTATATGGAATTTACAATACAGAGTATTTGTGTATTTTATTACTATTTATAAATTATGTGCCAAACATTATTTAATATCATTAAAATATAATAAACTTCTGTATGTACAGATGCATACAGTTTTTTCCCAGAGATTCAGCTGTTAAATACTTGCATCACTGTGAGTGGGCCTCTGTTTCTGTCCTTAAAAGGTTAATATTTGGTGGGATGTGGGCAAAAATCCTATAGTGCAGACTCTGGTGTAGAAGTTGATTCTGGCAGCCTAAGGGTAGTCCATCTTCAAGGAGTTGTAGGAATAAGCACACGGGGAGTCTGTGCTCAGGAAAATGATCAAAAGGTACAAGGAGACATGGGTTGAAGCATGGACATCGTCTGCTGTAGCTTCGTAAAGAGATAGCTAGACAGGCTATCAGAAGATCATCAGAAAAAAAAACCCAGCCTCTTGGGAGCTCAGAAAAGGAAAAAGCACTGCCAGCCGGGGATGCCTGAAAGTTTTCATTTACAGGCTATAGAGAAAACTGTGTAGATCTTTAAACTGACAAGAGTTTGTGGAAACAAAGGTGGAGTTGGATACAGATAGATGTGCTGTATTTTTATAAAATATTTGAAATGTCATTTTTCAGTGATTTCATAAGAAAGCTAATTTATTTGTGTGGACATTGTTGGAAATAATTTGACTTCGTTTTATAAACTAGAAACAGCCAAAGTCTGGCATGTGTTAACTTGAGTCTGATTTGTGCTGGTCTTTGTCTAGTTTACATTCACTTCAGTCAGCCAATTCTGAGGTTGCCAGGCCATGGAGATGAAGGTGGTGGATAGTGGCCTGAGTCTTCCACAACCTGAGCGCAAGCTTCCAGCATGGTTTGTCAGGCTATAAAGGGAAGGATCTATTCAGCTTAGGGTGTCAGTGCTAACTGTGGGCCCCTGGGGAAGGAAGCCTCTCTAGGTATCTTTTTACGAAGCTACAGCAGATGCTGTCAACTCTTCAACCCATATCTGCTCAGACCCTTTGATCATTTTTCTGAGCACAGAAAAATAATTTCCTGTGTGCTTATCCTCAGGCTGCCAGAATCTACTTTGCTTATGCAAGAAAGCCTGGAAGTGCCTGGGAATTTGTGCCTCAGGCCAGTCCATAAACAAAGACTGATGAGTTCAGGGGTATAAATACCCCAGGTGCTCTTCTCCTGAGGAGTGACCCTCTGAGTCGTGACCTACCCTGTTTCCAGAGCTCCTCCTGTGGGATTGAACCAAAATTACCCTCCTCGGACTTTGCTGGATACCACACTCCTATCTCCCAACTTCCCTTCTATAAAAGATCCTACTTCTCCATTTCTTTCCCAGTTTTCCTCAGTAGAACATTTCTTGATAAATCACTTTCACACTCATCCTCAGAGTCTTCTTCTGGGGAACCTGACCTAAGACAGTGGCCATGTTTCATACAATGTGTTCCCCACCCCCATTCATTGGCCATCAGTGTTTGGACCACAGGTACCCACCCAGCTCAAAGGTGGCCCCTCTGTGGACTGCCCAGTGGACCGAGGTGACCTAGCTCAAGAGCCAATCTAGGCAGATTCCCTGTCTCATGAGTGGCTGAGTCATCACATTTGATATTGCAAAACTCTAGCTAAGATTTGTGACTTGGTCTGCCAAGAAGCAATGAGACAACCCTCATTGGCGCCTTCTTGCATTCTGAAGGACTTTGCTGTTTCCAAACATGCTCCCATTTCCATGGCACTTCTTAATTCTGTGTGATTTCTTCCTATAATCCTCATTACTCAGGTAATTGGATGTCTCTGGTCCTCAAAAAGTCTAAAATACAAGCTAGGAATCACCCCCTTGAGGGATCCAATTTTCTGACCATTCATTGCTGAATTATTTAGGAAAAGGGCCCTGACAATTATCAAAGAGGCCGTAATGATTTGAGTAGAAGCAACAAGGAGCCACGTTAGCATTCAAATAAGTTGGATAATAAAGATAGGAGGAATCTGTTTTGAGTTATTAAGAAGCTGAAAGGAAGCTGACTAGTGTTCTTACCTGAGGTAGGAAAAACAGCTGAACCTTCTTTTGTCTTCCATATCTCTGTCTAACTCTCATTTGCAGCAGTCAAGATGGGGCTATCAAGTTGGGGACGAAACAGTAGAAATAATGAGGGATGAGATTATATATTAGGAGTGTTGGACCCCCTGGGTTTACAGTTTTTTTGTGTGTGGGTGGGGTGGGGCGAAGTCTCGCTCTGTCGCCAGGCTGGAGTGCAGCGGCACAATCTTGGCTCACTGCAACCTCTGCTTCCCGGGTTCAAGTGATTCTCCTGCTTCAGTATCCCCAGTAGCCGGGACTACAGGCGCGCCACCACGCCCAGCTAATTTTTGTATTTTTATTAGAGATGGGGTTTCACCATGTTGGCCAGGATGGGCTCAATCTCTTGACCTCATGGTCTGCCCACCTCGGCCTCCCAAAGTGCTGGGATTACAGGCGTGAGCCACCGCGCCCGGCCTACAATTGCCTTTTAAGCCTTTCAATGTCTTTTGCTCAAGAAAGCACTTAAGTTCTAGTGATGAAAGGATCAGGCTAGACCAGAAACTGAGGCATGCTGTCTGGGGCTTGTTCTCTATCTCAATTAAAAAGGAGCTTTTGACCCAGCCCAGCTCACTAGGGGCAAAAAAGAGACAAGAATTCAGGCAGATATTTAGTTCAGAAATGCAGATGGAACAACCTTTGGGGTATCGGACCAGGTAGGAACAATCTTTGGGGTATCAGGCCAAGGTATGGAGATGAGAGGTACCAACTCTACAATTCTCCATATTGAAAATGGAAGGTCAGTATTGTATAGCCACAAGCAAATGCAAACACATACAATTCATGTTTGCCTGGAATCAACATCACCTCCCCCTCTCCCACTCTGCAGTTCTCTGAAATACTCATAAAAATCCTAAGTGCTCCTCAAAAGCCAATAATTAGCTCATCAGAGTCACACTGCGCAGACATATCTCCTCTGCTAGTACCTCCCCTAGTGCAGGGCATGACACATCAAAATTGCCCAGAGAGCTTTTAAAATGTAGATTTCAGGGTCTCATCCTGAGAGGAACTGATTCAGTAAGCCAAGGGTGGGGCCTGGGAACCCATAAAAACTTAATTACAAACGAGGAGTTTACTTGGATTTGAACAATGATACTAGATCAACTTTTATACAGATGATCTTACTGTATGTTAATCTTAAGGATTTTTAAAGGCAAAGAAACTATCTTCTTTATTGATTTGTTTTGTTTGAGATGAATATTTCTATGTGTTCACAACCTATATTATAAACAGTTGCCAATTTTTGGCTAGTGAGATTTTAAAAGTAGTTATTTATAGGTCTAATTAAGTTTAAATGTTTTAAAGTCTCTAAGAGGAACCTTCAAATCTCTCCTGTTTCACCCTCATCTGCTCTATGAAGCATACACTTCATATGTCTTTGAAAAGAGGTTTCAGATAATGAAATTGAAGTTAGTCAAATCACAGAAAGTGAAACCTAGAGGGATTTTAATAGCTCCCCAGTTCAGCCCCCATCCTTAGATGAGAAGATAGAGGCCAACAAGTAGAACTGACTTGCCCAAAGTCAGCCAAGTGCTTGGGACAATTGTCTCCAACATCCTTTGGTCTCTCCCTTACACCCAGGAGGCCTGGTGTGAATATTCTCATTGGAGTTTTATTTCTGGTGACATTCTGCAAACAGCACTTTCTGTCCAACTTGAGCAGACATGAAGTACATTCTCCCTGAAATCACTCCATCTAGGCAGCTCCATCTCCATCTACTACAAAGGATCTATCCACCCCTGCCCACTGCCTATAACTTTTTAAAGGAAGAACCTTCAAAATTCTAAGAAAAAAATCAAGCAAATTTCATCATGCCTCAAAATACTATAATGTCTTCTCATTTAGCTAAATCTCTGAGTCCTGCTTACACATATCTGCTGAGCATATATACCTAGGCATTGTCTTTATATATACGTAAGGTAGGTATGTATATAACATATAAACACACATACACACACACACATACCTACATGTGTATCTACATATGTATCTCTACTTCCCTGCAAATTATTTGTCTGAGTCCAAAGTCAGAGTCATAAACTCCACGCTGTATTAGCGCTTCTTATCTCATCCAGCACAATCACCTTTGGATTGCCATTCAATTGAAAAAGAAGCAGAAAACACAGTGGGCGCTGTGATGATCTGTAGGCCATCTTATGCCATCTCTCCATGTCCAGGGACAAGTGGATTACTCATAGCGGCCCACAAATCAAGTGCCATTCCCCTTGCTTCTGCCCCACCCTTCAAAGGATACTAGGCAAGTTATTGACGTGAATTCCAAAAGGGATGATATGATCTACTGCTTAGCCCCTGTAGAAACCCAGTCCTGCAGAGGACCAGACATAACAGTGGCTGCCCCCTGAGACAGCGTCTGATGTGTATGTGCACTCTGCTATGTGCCAGAGCGCCAGCTTCCATGCTTTGGGCGGGTTACGAGTGTGTTGACTTATGGTTGCCCCAGTCTTCAGCAGCCAGGTCAAGGTAAGCCCCTTGCTCCCAGCTTTGGACAGCCTCTTCTTTTCCATATAACCCGAAGTTCCAACTAAATGCTTTCTCTTCTCCATGTGCCACAGTGTGGAAAGGGCTGGGAAGTCCTGCCCTGGATGTGCATCTGTTAAGCACTCCTGAGGGCCACAGTCACCTGCTGTAGCAGCTCCCCAATCCCCCATCTGGGGTCCCCAAGCGAGGGAGCTGCATGCTCCAGCAGGATGCGAGTGGTAGGAGGCGTTTTTCTTTTTCTTTTTTTTATTTTTATTGCATTTTAGGTTTTGGGGTACATGTGAAGAACATGCAAGATTGTTGCATAGGTACACACATGGCAGTGTGATCTGCTGCCTTCCTCCCCACCACCTATATCTGCCATTTCTCCCCATGCTATCTCTCCCCAACTCCCCATCCCCCGCTGTCCCTCCCCTATTTCCCCCCAACAGACCCCAGTGTGTAGTGCTCCCCTCCCTGTGTCCATGTGTTCTCATTGTTCAACACCCACCTATGAGTGAGAACATGCGGTGTTTGATTTTCTGCTCTTGTGTCAGTTTGCTGAGAATGATGGTTTCCAGGTTCATCCATGTCCCTACAAAGGACACGAACTCATCGTTTTTGATGGCTGCATAATATTCCATGGTGTATATGTACAACAGATGCTGGAGAGAATGTGGAGAAATAGGAACACTTTTACACTGTTGGTGGGAGTGTAAATTAGTTCAACCATTGTGGAAGACAGTGTGGTGATTCCTCAAGGACCTAGAAATAGAAATTCCATTTGACCCAGCAATCCCATTACTGGGTATATATCCAAAGGATTATAAATCGTTCTACTATAAGGACACATGCACACGAATGTTCATTGCAGCACTGTTTACAATAGCAAAGACCTGGAACCAACCCAAATGCCCATCGATGATAGACTGGACAGGAGGCGTTTTTCTATCTAAGGTGGCTCCCGTGGCACAGAAGAAGGAACGCAGGGTCAGGAATGAAACAGGCTTGCTGCATTGGGAGCCTTGGTTTTGCCCCCTACTGGTGCAAGGCATTGAACAAGCCATTTTAACCTCTTTGAGACTCAGTTACCTTATCTATAAAATTGTGATACTAATACTAATATCACAAGTTGCTATGCAGATTAAATAAGACAGGCAAAATAATCTCTCTCTTCCCCTAGGTAGAGCATATTATCATTCCCATGGAACAAGAAAGGAATAACTAGGCGGTGGGTGGGGGGGGTTGTGAACCTACACAGCCACGTACAGCAGCTATTTTCTCCTGGTCTTCCCTCCCACGGCAGTGTAGCGGGAAGGGGAGCACTATGTCATCTGCTGAACCACGGCAAGGCAGAACTTAATTATAAGTGGCTACAGTGTAGCCGCAACATTGGATGAGCTCATCAGTTCTTACAGAAAATGACCCAGGGATTCTTGAAAGGTGACAACTATTTTTAAATAACTAGACTTTTGGAAAAAATTGCTTTCCTCTCTCTTCTCTCAGCTGAAGGCATATGGGCCCAAGGTTTAATTTAGATCAGGGTCTATTGTGAGTCACATAGCTGACCTTTCTACCCCCCGGCTCTATATTCCTAAAGTTTATATGCACTTCCAAACACACAGCTTATAAATAATTATGGAAACATATCACTTGGTTCCTGACATACACACCCAGGAGGGTGTATGTCATTTATCCACCACCATACTCTTTATCCAGAGTATCCAAGAAAAGACTGTGAAGGTCAGAGGCATGATGAGCCCGCCTAGGCTTTGAGGGTGGTTGTTAGGAACTGCAGGGCAGTGAGAAGGAAGGGAAGCAGTCTCAGCTGGGTCTGGGACATCATCTGAGACACAGTGCAGGTCCCTTCTCCAGCCCACTGGAGACTACTGAGCTATGGGACAAGGCCACTGGAGGTACTGGAACACCTCCCAGGGGACCTGTGGGCACTCAGAAGGTTCAGGAGCATTTTGGCTTCAGTACATAACCATTCCACATCGAATCTGTCTGAGGAAGAATAGGGTCAGGAGTCTCCCTGGTTCTCTGTCCCTGTCACAAAAGATCTTCCCACTTACAGTCACAAGTTGCCCTCAGGTATAAAACATTCCTGGGTGACAAACAAAGGGACAATTCAAAACCTTAGTGGTGGGTTTAGGAAGTATATCACTCTGATGACTAGTTATGCATTATTTTGCCAATGATGTGGTTTCTAGTTTGTTTTTTACAAAATAGAAGGAAGACCAAGACAGTTGTCCTTCCATGAAATAATTTTTGACAATAGATGATCTTGTTATTTGGAGCATATAACTCAGAAGGAGTTATGTTTTAAATTGAGTAACATTGACATCATGATACTACTTTCTGTCTACTAATTTGTTTGTAGTTTCAAAGCACCAACATCCATAAAAAGAAGACATTGGGGTAGAATTGGTACTGAAACATAGCTCAGTTTAGCAATGGTAGTTTATAGAGATACATGTAACAATACTACAATAAGTAAATTCATAAATGTCTCATCCATCTGATTGAGAGGCAGGTAAATAATACAATTTTGCTTTGGGAATTTATTAATAAAATAAATTTATGTTTCTTAGATGAGAATAGGCTGAAATGACAAACATTGCACTTAGACCCTTACTTAAAGGCCTATTTAATGACTCCTGTTTAAAATTCTTTTTTTAGAATTAAGTATTTTTCAATTTTTTTATATACATATTTTTATAGCAGAGAATTGTGATAGGTTGTTCAATGGGAGATTTTCAAGTCTAAATATATATTTCATTAAGATGGAATTCTGTGGTAGAAGTAGAATAAGAAAGCAAATTCAAAGAATAATGGAAAACTTCACTAAGAAAAGCTGGGTCATTTATTTTTAAGTGGATGGCACTAGGTATCATTCACTATGCTACGTATCTGAATACATTGAATAGAATAATGTAACAGCGTTACTTTTAAATATCAACATTTGTAGAACATAGAAAACGATTCCTTTGTAACTACTTAAACTTATAAAGAAATTTTTACCTGTCAACTTTAAGAACTGAAAGCAGAGTTGGGAAGAATAAGACCTAGTATTTGTTGGCACAACAGGGGGACTACAGTCAATAATAATTTAATTGTATATTTTTAAACAACTAAAAGAATATAATGGAATTGTTTGTAACACAAAGGATAAACACTTGAGGAGATAAATATTCAATTTCCATGATGTGATTATTATGCATTACATGCCTGAACCAAACTATCTCATGTGCCCCATAAATGTATACACTTACTGTGTACCCACAGAAATTTTAAAATTTCAAACAGACTTTAGAGAACATGAATCTTCGCAAAATTCTTAAGTTGACAAGAGCCCAAAACTTTGAAGACTGCAGTTCTCATGTGCCCAGGTAATGGGGACCTGGCTGCTCCTGTCCCTGCTGCTCCTGCCCTGCCTCCCAGGGAACTGAGGCTCACATCCTAGCTTTCTACCTTGAGGCAGCGGATCACCATTCTGTGACTTGATGGTAGCCCAGGAACACCCTATTCATGAAGAAGACACATTTTCACGTTATACTTATGGTCAATATCTTTCTACAAAAGGTAGAAATAATATGTGTGGTTTTGGGGCTCCTTTTCAAGGCATAACTTTGAGATAAGAGAGGTGACAAAAATGTTGTGCAGATCCTAGATAAAACAAGGGCAGTTTCTAGGAAACATGAGCTCCATCTAGGGTAGAAGAAAAGATTACTCAGGGCTGGGCTCAGTGGCTCACACCTGTAATCCCAGCACTTTAGGAGGCTGAGGTGGGTGGATCACGAGGTCAGGAGTTCAAGACCAGCCTGGCCAATATGGTGAAACCCCGTCTCTACTAAAAATACAAAAATTAGCTGGGTGTGATGGCACATACCTGTAATCCCAGGTGCTCAGGAGCCTGAGGCAGGAGAATCACTTGAACCTGGGAGGTGGAGTTTGCAGTGAGTAGAAATTGTGCCACTGCACTCCAGCCTGGGTGACAGAGCAAGGCTCTATCTCAAAAAAAAAGGAAGAAGAAAGAAAGAAAAGAAAAGATTAATCAGGGTCAGGGAGAAGGTAGGTGGCACCCCGCTATTCTTGGGTAGGAACTAGAGTGGAGAGAGAAGAGAAAGAGGTGTTCCCAATGCATATGTGTCCCTCCCTCACCTATGCTCAGGGGCCCCATCACCTGCAGACAAGCCTGCCCTCTTCCCAGTGTTACCATGGGCCAGGACTCCCTTTTGACCTGTAAGGACAACTGCATGGCCATCACCATCAGATTCTCTTCCAACTTGAAGGGAAACAGAAGCATGGGTCCAGGATGAAACTGCTTGCCTGAAACTGGGCAGGAACATGTCACAAAGTTGAAAAACCCTGCCAAAAAGTGGATATTAGAGCTAATGCAACCGGCCAGCAGCAGACCCATCCCAATGTTGAGAAAGGACCAGGAAGTATCAGGCAGGAGTCCCTGAGCCTCATGAAGTCAGGGAGGGGCCTTCATTTACCAAAATAGGCCACTGAAAGCAGAAGCTGGACATGCTGGAGGAAAACTTTGTCAGCTGGATTGCTGAGGCCTGGATCTCTGTGTTCTCAACTGGGTGGGAGAAAGTAGAAATTGTACAGGCTGGTAGGTCATGCACTGAGTCACAAGCATACTATATTATGAAATATTCAATCTTCTTACACAGCACATGGGCAAACATACATATTCATAGTCCATGCATGGATCCTGAAGAATTTCACTTTCATGTAGCT
The DNA here is from genome assembly GCF_009761245.1 of Sapajus apella. NCBI lineage: Eukaryota > Metazoa > Chordata > Mammalia > Primates > Cebidae > Sapajus > Sapajus apella. The sequence continues at coordinate 18,110,369 of NW_022436952.1, read as the reverse complement.
GCCTTCCTAATTAGAAAACTTTGTTCACAAGTAATTTTGTAATCAAAGCATCAGAAAGTTTAGAAATAGTGATATTAATACAGATAATAGTAAAGATATTCCCTGATGGTGGCAGATGCCCGTTGCGATACTTGCCTAGGCTCTGTTCTGCCTTCAATAATGGACCCATGCCCAGCCCCATGGCCACATTCTTTCTACTCAAAGTGTGGTTGATGGACCAGCAGCAATGGCATCACGTAAGAGCTCATAAGAACTGCAGAACCTGAGATTCTGCCTTGATGACAGATCTAAATACCTCTAGGTGAGCAGCACGTACATTAAGGTTTGAGAGACACTTGACAACATGGCATCACTACTCTAGATTTAGCTCATTAGACTCAGGGTGAGGGGCACCTGATGAAAACTGTGCCAACCACAATCTTCCTTGAGAATCTGAACTGAGAAGCAATAATGGCAAGGGAAGCGAGATCACATTCGTGGCACAGCACCAGAAGGAAGGTCTGAAAGTTCTGCTAGGCCCTCGGTTGCCATACTTCCTGGACTGTCTTACAATGATATGCTTCTTTGGACAAACATTCTGTTTCAAATGACTTGGAGCAGCTTGGATTTTTGGTAAATCATATATGTGTTAGAGTTTCTGTGCACACAAACACACATAACATGTAAAATGTGTTTGTGTGTGTGTGTCACAAGAAAAGAAGACTAGAGATCAGCATCTTTCAGAATATAGACGCAAAAATCCTCAGTAGGATGCTAGCAAAGTAAATCCAACAGTATACTGAAAGGATTATAGAGCATGATTAAGAGGGATTCATCCCAGGAATTCAAGGGTGGTTCAGCATTTTTTAAAAGACAAGACAATAGATATAATCCATTGCATTAGTAAAATGAAAGAAAACCCCACACAATAATTTTAATTGATGCTTAAAAAACATTTGACAAAATATAATACATTTTCTTGGTAAAAACACTCAGAAAAGTAGGACTAGAAGGTAACTTCCCAATAGGATAAATGGTATTTGTGAAAAACCCATTGCTAGCATCCTAGTCAATGGTGAAAGACTGAAAGCTTTCCTCCTAAGATCAGGAAAAAGAAAAGAATTTCACCACTGATACTCAACATTGTACTGGAAGTCCTGGCCAGCGCAATTAGGCCAGAAAGAGAGATAAAAGGCAGCCAAATAAAAAGGAAGCAACAAAACCATTTCTATTCACAAGTAACATGATCCTAGATACACAAAAAATCTCAGGTCTCTGTATGTAGGATCCAAAGAAAACCTATTGGAGCAAATAAATAAATTTAGCAAAATTGCAGGTGTGATCAACACTCAAAAACACATTGTGCTTCTATATACCATCAATGAACAATCCAAAAGAAAATTAAGAAAACAATTCCATTTATGATAGCATCCTAAAAAATAAAATACCCAGGAGTAATTTAACTGAGAAGGTGAAAAACCTGTCCACCCAAAACTACAGGTTCCTTCTTACACAGGACTCCAAGTGACAACACCAATCTACAGTTACTAACATGCCCTAGGAAATATCACAGGCTCAGAGTTTGCGTATATTGAGGCAGAGGGATCTTTGCCTGTTTTTCTGCTTGAGTGTGTTTTTTTGGCTACAAATAATATTTAAGAACATGTTTTTGAATTAAATATTAGCTTTATATATATATATATACAGAGTCTCACTCTGTTGCCCGGGCTGGAGTGCAATCTTGGCTTGCTGCAACCTCTGCCACTCAGATTCAAGCAGTTCTCTTGCCTCAGCCTCCCAAGCAGCTGAGATTACAGGCACTTGCTACCATGCCTGGCTAATTTTTTGTATTTTTTAGTAGAGACAGGGTTTCACCATGTTGGCCAGGCTGGTCTTGAACTGACCACAGGCGATCCGCTCGCCTTGGCCTCCCAGAGTGCTGGGATTACAGGTTTGAGCCATCGTGGCCAGCCAATATTAGCTAATATTAATGAGTAACATATTTAGCACGATTGCCTCAGTGTTTGCTAGCTTCACTAGAGGAGACTCTGGACGCCACAGGATAGTCGTTTCAGGACCTCAAGAAAGATAATAATTAGAACATTTTGATAATTAGAACATTTTATTCTCAACTTAGTTCTGTTTCACAATAGCCACACACATAAACCAACCTCTACTTAACGTCAATGATATTCACACAACAGAAAGAATAATAGGCTTTTGAACTAGAAAGGAAGCCAAGTGGCTTTCTTTTTATTAATGTCTTATTCTGGCATGAATATTTTGTTCCCCAGGAAGTGAAAAGTATACATGCTTGCATTTTTTTTTTCTGGGAAATATTAATCACTGACCTCTTCCTCTTGTTCCACAAAGCAAAGAATATTAGAAATCAAAGAAAACTAAAAATCATCCTATTCAATTCCATTTTTTTACAAACAAAGAAACCAAAGTAAAGCTTAAAGACATTCAACAAGTTGCTTAAAGCCACACAATTGGAAGAATCTAGACCAGGATCAGGTACTCCGACTCCAGGGTGGAACATTCCCAGCCCAATCCAATGTGGCTTTCGTGGAGCACATGTAAGCTTCACTTGACGGCATCGAGACTATGTGGGAGTTCATTATCTTCACACCTGGGGATGTACATCTAGGGTTTGCTCTGAAATTTCAGATTTATCAATGTGCAGACAAGCTTCATGAATAAACCCTCCACAAAAAGAGGTCCCAATGCAAACTACGTGTAGATCTAGCTGGAAATGATGGGCTGATGAAGTGATGGCTCACTTTGAAATAAACTTTAGGGTAATAAGGAAATAACTGGTGACCTCAGACTTGAACCACCCAAAACAGAACATCAAGTAGAGTAAAATGTGTTTAAAGAACACTTAAAGAGTGCCCTGTCTTGAATAACTTGGCTATGTGACTTTTTAATTATTTTTAAATTTAAACTTACTATATGTCTATATTCTCCTTGCAGCAAATCAGGCAACACCCCTTCCCTCAAAGGTGAGCAAGGTTAACAGTCTCTTTTCTCTTTCTGTCATTTGAATGGAACTTTAAAATGTACAAAATAGTACAAAATCCCAAACGTAGGTATCTCCCTGCCCACTATCTACCCAGTTTGAATGGAGAAGGCAACCATTTTTATTAGTTCTTTTAAGTCCTTCCAGAGATAGCCTGATAAGTATTTATTTATTTACATGTTTCACACAAATGTCAGTGTGAAATATGACATACTATTCTGCATCTTTCTTTATTCTCACACAGACTGATAGTCTTTTCCCACTGATGTATATAGAGCAGCCTCATTCTTTTTACTGGTGTATTTAACCTGCTATGTTGAGAGATATTTACATTGTTTTCAAATTTTAAAATTACATTACAAATCTACGTAAATATTTGTAGAGTAAGTTTCTAGAAGTAGAAACTCTGTATCAAAGGAGTGTGCATTCATAATGTTGATATGTATTCTGTTTCTCCCCCCTGCCAAATACACTGTTTCAATTTGATTTCCCTCTAGGATTTCCTGGTCCTGCCTGCACCTGCTGCCCCCCTCTAAATCTGTTAATAATATAATAGGGATTGAATTAAATGTATGTTTCCCCACCCATGACCAACATTACATGTTATTCAACTTTTGGAGTTCTAGTTGTTTTGATCATTCCCTTAAAATGAATGAGCTTGAGTGCATTAAGCCATATTTCTATTTTCCTCACAAATTGTCTGTTCATATCCTTTGCTTTTCTGTGAGTTACTGGTCTTTCACTGTTGTTTGTTTGCAGTCATTCTTTATAACAGTGTTTCCCACCCAGAAGCCACAGAGTTGCAAAAGTGTACTGACCTCTGACCCCAGGGTGACCAGTGGGACTGCGCCAGCCTGAGAAGCCCATATTCTATGTGTACCACAATCTGGAAACATTTAGCCCCAAGTCTGTACACTGAACCACTATGCATGTGTCCTTTTAGATGTGAGGGTGCATTTAATATATTTTATCATCTGCAGTGGTCCCCAACCATTTTGGCACCAGGGACTAGTTTCATGGAAGACAATTTTTCCAGGAATAGGGAGTGGGGAGATGTCATGCTTTCGGAATGAAACTGTTCCACCTCAGATCATCAGGCATTATATTCTCATCAGGAGCATGCAACTGAGATCCCTTGCATGCACAGTTCCCAATAGAGCTCTCCCTCCTTTGAGAATCTAATGCCACTGCTGATCTCAGGTGATAGTGCTCCCTCACCCACCACTCACCTCCTGCTGTTCAGCCTGATTCCTAACAGGCCACGGACCAGTACCCTCCCAACCAGGGTTTGCGGACCCCCGATAGGGTAAGTATTCACCAATTCCCATTTTCCTAAGAGCTTTTACCAAGATTATGTATTGAGTATTTCAAATGTCTTTTTAGCACACACATTTGATTTTTAACTGTTATTTGGTTAATAAGGTAAAATACATTAATAAATATTCTTACCTTGAATTATCTTTTACATGTTTATAAAAAGTTTAAAAGTAAAATTCGTGTGTGTGTGATTTTGTTACCCAGGCTGGAGTGCAATGGCATGATCTTGGCTCACTGCAACCTCCACCTCTCTGGTTCAAGCGATTCTCCTGCCTCAGCCTCCCAAGTAGTGAGATTACAAGCATGCACCACCACGCCTGGCTAATTTTGTATTTTCAGTACAGATGGGGTTTCACCATGTTTGGTCAGACTGGTCTCAAACTCCTAACCTCAGGTGACCCACCCTTCTTGGCCTCCCAAAGTGCTGAGATTACAGGCATGAGCCACTGTGCCCAGCCCAAAAATAAAATTCTATGAAAAGATATAACAATGAAGAAGAGCAGTTCCTTTACCCATCTCTTTTTGACTCCCAGTTCTACATGTTAATTAATGTGCCAATTTTGTGTATGATCTGTTGACGTCCTGCAACGGTAGCTGATGATTTTGCATCTTACATCTTCAGGACCATTTTCCCATCCATGAATTCTCACAGTAGAATTTTATTACCAAGAGACGTATTATATCATTAATCAATGTTTACCTGATTTCAATTCAAATTATTTAAAATATTGTTCACTGTAAAGCCAAGTAGTAGTTTTAATATATTAAAATATTTAAACTTGCTTATTTTTACTTGCCTATTTTTTCTTCACATAATTTCCCTAAATGACTTTTACATTTTGTTCACATCTGCTGCACACCTGCCAACCATGTGTTCCAAATGCTGAATGCATCAGATCATCTGTCAATTCCATTTTTGTCCCCCTAGGTTCTCAAGACTGGCTGCTCATTAGGCCTCGACACAGATGACATCCAGAGATTTCCACTTGCCATTTTTTTCCTCCGTTAAATATTCTGTTTCTTGGCTCCCTTGCCTTCTTCATGTTGGGTTTTTTTCTCACATTTTAGTAAAATAAATCCTTATAACTTCCTATGCAAGGATTTGTGGTCAGTAAAATTTGCAATTTCCTGTAGAATTGTGCATTGCTTAATGACAGGGATAGGTGGTGAGACATGTGTTGTTGGGTGACTTTGTCCTTGTGAGAATATGGCAGAGTGACATACACAGACTTAGATGGTACAGCCTGCTACACCCCTGAGCTATGTGGGCTAGCCTATTACTCACAGGCTATGAACCTGTAGAGCAAACGACCGTACTGAATACTGCTTGAAATTGTCACATAATGGTAAGCATTTATGTATCTAAACATATCTAAAAACAGAAACTGTACAGTAAAAGTATGGTATAAACGATTTTAAATGGTATACTTGTACAGGGCAGTTACCTTGAATAGAGCCCGCAGGACTGGAAGCTGCTCTGGGTAAGTTGGTGAGTGAGTGGCAGGTGAATGTGAAACCCTAGGACATTGCTGTCCATGACTGCAGACTTTATAAACACTCTATACTTTGGCTACACTAAATTCATTTAAAGAATTTTTTTCCTCAATAATAAATTAACCTTAGCTTGCTGTAAATTTTTTTTTTACTTTATACACTTTACTGTTTTTAAACCTTTTGTAATAACACTTAAAACACAAACACATTGTATGGCCATATAAAACTATTCTCTTTCATTATATCCTTATTTTATAAGCTATTTTCCATTTTAAATTTTTTTTTTTTTTACTTTTTAAACTTGTTTGCAAAAACTAAGATATAAACACACACATTAGTCTAGGCCTACACAGGCTCAGGATCATCAATATCATTGTCCAACATCCACGTTTTAGCCCACTAGAGTCATCTCCTATGATAACAGTATCTTCTTCTGGAATACTTCCTGGAGGACCTGCCTGACACTCTTTTGGAGGAAGTGACATTCTTTTAATAAATATGTTCTCTGTGATTTGCCTGGTTTACTTTTTTATCATCGGTTTGCATGAGTAATGTGTTGTGCTATGACATTACAAATACCATGATGTCACTGGGCAGTAAGAACTTTTGAGCTCCATTATAATCCTATGGGACCTCTGTTATATGCAGTTGATCGTTGACTAGAAAGTCTTTATGTGGTGAGTAACTGCATATCTAAAAATATCATTATTTTTCACTTACGCACTTGATTAGCTATTTGTCTCACTATTAAATTCTAGTTTGAAAATATTTTCCTTCTGCCTTCCAAGGTTGTGTGAAGCCACATCGATTCCTAATTCTTTCTTTATGAGACCTGGTTTCCCCCTTTCATCTTTCAGTGTCTTTTCTTAATTCCTATTGTTCTGAAATTTCATAAAAGATAAACTTGTCATGAGTTTGTTGTTGTTTTTATTTGTTCATTTTGTTTGCTTTACTTGTAATAGTTCTTGTTCCTTGCTTAACTCTTATTATCTGGACCGTCATGTCCTTCAGTTCTAGAAAGTTTTCTTGGACCTTGTCTTAGATAATTTCCTCCTCTCCATTTCCTCTGGATCTCCTATTAGATGAATTTTGTTTTTCTTAAATATATCTTTTAGGCCAGGTGCGGTGGCTCACACCTGTAATCCCAGCACTTAAGGAGGCTGAGGACGTTGGATCACCTGAGGTCAGGAGTTTGAGACCAGCCTGGCCAACATGGCAGAATCCTGTCTCTACGAAAAATACAAAAATTAGCCGGGTATGGTGGCGCGTGCCTGTAATCCCAGCTACTCAGGAGGCTGAGGCTGGAGAATCACTTGAACCCTAGAGACAGAGGTTTCAGTGAGCCGAGATCCCTCCACTGCACTCCAGCCTGGGAGACAGAGTGAGACTCCACCTAAAAAACAAACAAAGAAACAAACAAAAACAACTAGATCCTTTAATGTTCTTATCGTTTCTCTATGATTTTCCTTTTCTTTGCATGATATCTTTACATTTTGGAAGATTTTCTCAACTGTACTTCCCGGCCTTCCTCTGATGTTTGTTTTGCTATGATACGTTAATTTTTCATGAGCCTTTATTGTTATCTGATGGTTTTTTCTGAGAATGAGGTTCTTACTGTGTGAATGCAATGTTACCTCTCACCTCTTTGGAGACATCAGTGTTACCGTATTTTTGAAGGTTTCTTCTCCGTCCTGCATGATTTCTTACCTGGCTTCTTATGTTTGTTTTGAGCCCTTCCCCCTAGTGTCTGATGCACCTTGACTGCCCATGTATGTTTCAGAGTCAGAGTCTTAGGGGCACTGAGAAGAGGCCTGCAGCCTCAAAGTATACAGCCAAGACTTGTCAAGCAGCAGCTGTCACACTTAGGTACCTTCAGGTTTCAGTGAGTGAGGCTATTTTCTTTGGGTCAGAATTTCCAAATTGCCTCCTTGTGCCTGGCTGCGGATATACTGTGAATAGAGCCAGGGAAAAGAGAAGAATGAAGACCTTCACTTCATACCCATTTTCATCCCTGTACCACACCACCTCATGGTGCCTGAAATGTCCAAGACTAGAACTTATTCTATCTAATCTGTCTGTAAAATAAACTGCAACTTTCTACATGGAGCAGGGGTCAGGGTAGAGCAATCTAGAGACCCCCCAACTCTAGATGAGTCTATGCTCCTGTGGCCTTTTCGCAGCCCCTAGCTTGCCTCCCACTTTCCGTGGGACCTGATGCTTTCAAGACCAAGCTCTCCAAAGAGTTTTACGGAATGGAGTCACCTGTTTTCTTCCGGTATCCCCTACTCAGCTAATGTTAGAATGCAGTTTTGCCTCTTTGCTAAGTCAGTTCCTCTCTCCCATCTGTTTTCCATATTCCAGAAATTGGTTTAAATCTCTCACGCATTGGTGGCTCCTGTCTTGTCTTCTGAGTCCTCCTGGGCTTGTACCTTTTGTGCTTCTATAATGTTATTTTAGAGTGGTCTTGGGTGGGGAGTGGGGAAAAGAAAAAAGATACACATAGATATTTGACCTGCCATGTTTTAACAGGTGTTTTCTTGTTCCTTCTATTCTTGTATTCTTGTCCAGTTTCAAAGTTATGCTTTAAGCATGAACTGAGAACGTTTGCTTTTCTATGCTGTGGGAGAGTTCATATCACATATTCTCCAGTAGAATGTGTCCAGAAAATGATCTGGGCCTTCTAACTTTTTAAGGATTAGATTTTTGACTGCTTTTTCAATTTTTCTGTGGTTATCGGTTTATTTAAGTTTTCTATCTCTCCTCAAACCATTTCAAATTTTGGTATTTGGAGCTCCTGGATCTATACATACCTTACCTTTTCTTTTATTCTTTCAATGATTTGTTCTATAGCATAAAAATCAGGGACATGGCATCAATAGTCACAGTAGTCAAAAGGTAGAAGCAACCCAAGTGTCCACTGACAGATGAATGGATAAACGAGGTGTGGTATTTCAGACAAGGGAATGTTGTTAAGCCTTAGAAAGAAAGGAAATTCTGACACATGCTACAACATAGCTGAACATTGAGAGAATAATGCAGAGTGAAGTAAGCCAGCCACAAATGGACAAATACTGAATGACTCCACTTACATAAGAGACCCAGAGTAGTTAAATTAATTCATAGAAAGTAAAACAGTGGTTGCCAGGGGCTGAGTTGAGTTGGAGTAGGAGGTTGTTTAATGGATACAGAGTTTGGGATTTGCAATAGAGAAAGAGTTCTCTGGATGGATGGTGGTGATGATCGCACAACAATAAGAATGTTCTTAATGCCCCTGAACTGTACACTTAAAAATAATTAAGATGGGCAGGGCACAGTGGCTCATGCCTGTAATCCCAGCACTTTTGGAAGTTGAGGCGGGTGGATCACGAGGTCAGGAGTTTAAGACCAGCCTGGCCAACATGATGAAACTCTGTCTCTACTAAAAATACAAAAATTAGCCAGGCTTGGTGGCAGGTTCCTGTAATCCCAGCTACTCAGGAGGCTGGGGCGAAAGGATCACTTGAGCCCAGGAGGCAGAGGTCGCACCACTGCACTCCAGCCTGGGCAACCCAGCAAGAATTCGTCTCAAACAACAACAACAACAACCACAAATTAAGATGGTAAATGTACTTTACAACAAATTAAACTTGTTTAATTTTAAATAGAAGAAAAAATTAGGAAGAATTTATGGGTTTGGACATTTAGTCCATTGATTTAGTTTTCACATTTGGTTATTCATTCACTATATTGAAGGTTTTTTTTTTAAATCACCTTATTTTAAATTTGTAAACTTTCTACTTGGTTCTTGTTTTATACCCGCTATTCTTATTTTGTGGTGATTCCCCCCAAGTAACCCCATCACAAGATGTTAATAATCTTAAGTATTTTGTCATTTTCACTATTTCCTTAGAAGATGATTTCCTTCCCCACCTTGTCAAGCTTGGCAGTTTCGTTTCACATGTTTGTTTCTCTGGAATGTCTGGTGGGTTTTGCACTTCCCTTTATATTGGAAATGTCCTCCTTGCCTGCCTGTGGACACAGTTTACTGTCTGTGTGTCTTGCTCCTGGTGAATGTGGGGAGGGGTTTAGTGGGTATGAACAGGTCTCTATCCTGCTTTAGCTGGCATAGTAGGCTCCAGGGTACCTCCTTCTTTCTGAGACCCAGTTGCCTACCACACTACTGCAGTCACGGTTTCTTGCTGCATAGCAGAAGTTGGGTTTTGGAGAAGTGGCTACCTTACCTGCCTGGCCTTCCAACTAATTACCCTGAAGAAAGCCCCAGGACCCCTGTGCCTGTGTTTCTACCTAGACTCTGGGCCTGGGGCTTCCTTGCCCCACCACATCTGCATAGCAGCCTTTTTCTGGGGAGCCCTGGTTTACATCTTCTGCTCTTCTTGTTTGCCCCCACCTTGGAGGACTGTCTCCCCGTGTCCTTACTGACGAATGGTACTCATCTTATTTTTTGGTGCTGTTATGAACTTAATATTTCAAGTCATTTTTATTCGGGTGTTTAGTCACGCCATCCCTTGTGGTGCCCTTCATAAGCGCTTCATAATGACTTCCTGAAAGCTCTCCGAGTAGGGCCAGGTTGCTTCCGAGTTCTGGGAGATCTCATCCTTATGAATAGTGCTGAATAGTTCTCCACACTTGAACCAGACCCATAGAGTCATTCAGAGCTACAAGGGCCCAAACAGACAAAAAGGATCCTTACAAGGCGTGGAAGGTGCTTTTCTCCACAAGCTGCTGGATAAATGAAGCCTGTCATTTCTTGCACACTGTAGCTTCTCAAGCACTTTCCTGGGACTGCAAGACCAACGCGTTCTGCCACCGTGAGAGGAAACACTGGCAGTTTTGATAGCAGTGCCATAAAGAATCAATGCACAGCCATGGGTACAGGGAGACATAAGGCGTCCTTTTGTTCGGCGGCAATTAGTACATTCCAGGAGAGCCAGTTCTGAGCAGGGGGCGGAGGGAGTAGCCACAAAATGGCCTTTGTCCGAACTCCCATAAAAAAATTCCAGCCAGTGGGAGTGAACACAGACATAGTCCAGAAAGTCGATTGTAGATGTCCCGGATTTTGGCTTTTACAGTGAAACTATTCCGGGAATTCATGGACCGCGGTCTACTGAAGGAGGAGGAAAGCAAATACCTCCTCAAGGAAAGGTGCCACATTCAAAAAAGTTGATTTTTACAGCTGAGGATTTATTGCTTACTAAGGACTTGGTATCTTGAAAATTGGGTGTTTGTTGACAGTGTATAGATACAGCCAAAGAAGGGCACTTCCCCCTTTATCTCACACTCATGCCTATCCTTAGTTCTCTCATACACACATAGACATGTGAATTCAGCTAAATAACCTTAAAACTGTGTCACATCTTTGGAATTACAGACATACTTGTAAAACTTGTTCACGAGGTAGGTATTATTATTCCTGTTTTAGAACTTGGAAAATGAAAGATCCAAGATTTTAAATACCTGGGTGAAAATCAGCTGGCAGAGCTGAAATTCCAACCCCGATCTGTCTACCTGCACTGGCTGCCTTCCAGCTCCACCGCACAGGAGCCTTGCTGCTAAAAAGAAATATTAGCATAGTGGTGGGACTGGCCGGGTCTGAATCTTGCCTTGTTTGCCCAAAAGCTATGAGATAAGCACATCTAGGTACTTTGCTTTTCCCAGTTTTATGATCGACATGATGGTCGTGTCTCCATCATCATTGGAGCATAGAACTCCATTAATGCATTAAATGCAAAAGCATTTAATGATATAAGATGCGACAGGCCTAGAGCAAACAGGACCTGGTATTTGGCAAACAGCGAATGGACCTACTTTAGTTGTGTCAGGGGCCGCAGAAGAAAGGCCTACCCAGGATCAGTAGGATGAGCTTTGAAAGACTTTTCCAGCTTGGAAGCATTTGCACGGATGCATTCATTTTGGGTCACTTCGGGTGAATGACATACAATCAGGTCAGATGAATGATGTACTTTTACTTCTCAGGCGTTAATTGAGATCAGATACCATCTTAAGTGCTGGCCAGAATGGAGAATCTGGGCAGGGAATGTCCTGGTCTTGCTTTCCTTTCTTCTGAGAGCATAAGATTTGTTTCACAGATTCTAGGGAGAGAGTGCGGTAGGAAGCGCCTTGAGCAAAATTACAGGATCTAGACCTGAGGCCACTGCCGTCACTAATTGGGGGTCTTAATTTCTTCATCTGTATAGATAGGGAGGGGAAATGAATTAACATTTGAATTTTCTTATAAATCTAGAAACATATAATTCTGCAGCTCTGTTTCTTTGCAAAGAATGAGACTTGTTTATCTCAAGGCCAGACTCTAACCAATCACCATACAAATTGGAAAATTCAATCTTCGAACGTTCAATGGCAATCTCTAATTGAATTGAAAATACTTTAAGATGTCAGACCAGAAACAGTAGGAACAAATCTTTGCAAAATAAAGTACAGTAAGACACAGTTGGGTTCTTAGGTGGTGAATTCACCTTCTTGCCTAGTACAGAATTTTTTTTTAAAGAATTTCACCTCTAATGATTCATTTCCAGTGAACTTGGATACATCATTTAATTTTTATGAAGTCTGAACTTTTTATTAGTGGAAGGTAGGAGCAGGGTGTGGGTCTAATGCTTACATCAGAAATCACCTATCTGTTCCATCCCAACCCTTCTAAAATGACTCAGAATGTCATAATTGTCACCATCATAAGAGGTGTCATCAACGGTCACTGTGTGTCAGGTGCCTAAAATATCCTTACGTAATTCTCCAAAGGAGAGACTTTTTTTTTTCTTGAGATGCAATTTCACTCTTGTCTCCCAGGCTGGAGTGCAGTGGCACAACCTCAGCTCACTGCAACCTCCGCCTCCCGGGTTCAAGCAATTCTCCTGCCTCAGCCTCCTGAGTAGCTGGGATTACAGGTGCCCACCACTCCCAGCTAATTTTTTGTATATATATATATATATATATATATATATATATATATATATATATAATTTTTTTTTTTTTTAGTAGAGACAGGGTTTCACCATGTTGGCCAGGCTGGTCTCGAACTCCCAACCTCAGGTGATCCACCCGCCTTGGCCTCCCAAAGTGCTGGGATTACAGGCATAGCCACCACACATGGCCTGAATCTTGAGGTGACAAATGTATTTTAGTGAACAGATCAACTCACAAATATGGAATCCGCAAATAATGAGGATTGATTGCAGTTTAAGAACTATGGTCTTTTTTTTTTTTTACAGTTTTATAGGGTTCTATTTCGTTGAGATGAAACAATGATACTTTGGTAGCTGGGGCAATTCTTTTTTTGTTGTTTTTTAAAATATATTTATTATACTTTAAGTTCTGGGGTACATGTGCAGATCGTGCAGGTTTGTTACATAGGTATACACTTGCCATGATTGTTTGCTGCTTCCCCCTGTCATCTACTTTAGGTATTTCTCCTAATGTTATCCGTTCCCAGCCCCCCCACCCCCTGCTATCCCTCCCCGAGCCCTCCACCCCCCAACAGGCCCTGATGTGTGATGTTCCCCTCCCTGTTTCCATGTGCTCTCATTGTTCAACACCCACTTATGAATGAAAACATGTGGTGTTTGATCTTCTGTTCTTCTGTCAGTTTGCTGAGACTGATGGTTTCCAGTTTCATCCATGTCCCTGAAAAGGACATGAACTCATCCTTTTTCATGGCTGCACAGTATTCCATGGTGTAAATGTGCCACATAAACTCTGGTCTTAAAGGAAGAACCAGAATAATATACAAGTTAAGGGTAAGAGTTTTACAGGGAGACTACCTGTGCTCAAATCCTGGCTTGACCACGTACTAAGTGGGCAAATTCTCCTGCATGTATTGGCTCTATCTCCAGTGAAACTGGACTACAAAAGCACTCACTACATAGGGTTGGCATGAGCACTAAAAGAGTTAAAATACATAAAGTTCTCAGAACTGTGCCTAGCATGTAATAAATGCTCATAAATATTAGCTGGTTTTCCTTACCTCCCTCCCTTGCCCTGCCTTCCTTGAGGGAGAGACAGAAAGGCAAATAACCCCAAACTGAGAAGACCCCATTCTAGGTTTCCATACTTGAAAAAGCAGAAGAAATTCCCCCATTTTCCATCTGACAAAGAAATCAAATAATGCATTAGAATATTCAGTTGGATAATAAAGATGTGTACTTGTGAGTTTCTAGAAGTTTCTGAGACTATTCCCCGTTCACTTTTGTAATAACTTATTTCCACTGGACTTCCATATATCATTTGCTTTTTATGGAGCTTGATACTCTGCTCACTGGAAGAGTAGGAAATGGGAATGAGGCTGATGTTTACACAATATGTGGCAATACCTTCTTGGCCCAGAGCTCAAAGGTATGATTCACTGTGCCATGCACAGCTGTTTAATCCCTAGGTAAGTCTTCAATAATGCACCTGCCTCACAGCCTGGACCATGTAGCAGAAGAACCACCGTCAGGTGACAGCTCATCTGTATCACAATTCCATTTTCTTAGAGAATAAATAAGCTCCTTTTTATAAGATTGAATTTGCAAACTGATGTGTGTGGCTAGAGGGCAGCTGAGAAACAAGAAATAAGAAAATGTACAAACAATATCATTAATAGTAATTTCAAGGCTTCGTAAGTAAGCATTAATAATATTCACTTTAAGGTTATTTTCATCTAGTAAATAAGATTCTTGAAGGTATCAAAAGAAAGAAGATTTCTGTTTCAAGTTGGTGTTTGGAAAAATAGCAATAATAATGCAAGTTGGTGTTTGGGAAAATAGCAATAATAATGAACGTTATTATTACCACATCCCTTATTAACATTAGAGCTGGCCCTGCCCCTCCTTCCAAGGATGACTGAGGTGCCCGAAGAAGGACGAGGGCAAGACAGCTTGCAGGAGATGACACAAGGATTACAAAGGAAGTTGCTTTCAACTCAGGAATGGGAAAGACAGCTCTATACATTCACAGCTTGCATCTTCATTTGAAATTACAGCATCAGCACATCTAGGAAATAGTAGCGCAGGGATAGCAAATGCATTCACCATATCAGCTCGTGTTCTTTGGTGGTGATCTCTGGAGCCCTGCTGGGAAGGGTTCTGCAAACAAGATCTGTGGGACACAGTGCCGAAACATAAATTGGTAAGTTATCACTGCACCTGGGTGCTGTGATACATGCTTTTAATGCATCAGCTCATTGCTTCCTCACAATGGGCATGATTAAGATTGCCATTTTATTGATGAAGAAACGTGCAAGATCACACTGATTAACAAAGCTAATTGCTAATACGTGTCCTTGGATATTTTCAAGGTGTTTCTTTGGTCAGCACCCCTCTGGCTGGGAGGCAATATAGTTGAATACAGGAGCTCCTCGTTATACCACTTGATAGTCATGGGACCTTGTCTCTTTAACCTTTCTATGCCTCCACTTCACTTAATGGAGGTAATAACAGTTCCGACTGCAGGGTGGCTGTGACCATGACAGTGTTGAGGACGTCTTAGCACAGCGCATGGCAATAAGTGCCCAATAAAAATGTCAGTTTTTATTATTGCCATTATTGGCTTTCCAGGGTGCACTGAAAGTCACTAATACTGAATTTCTGTCCCCACCCAAGGAGCCAATATCCAAAGTCCCTTGGTGGGAACATATTGCAGACTCATCCAAAAGGGGTGGAGCTGACTCTTAATGGATCAACTTTCATCAGACTAAGTAAAACTGCACCTCAGGCCCAGATCGTATGTGTTTATGAAAAATCATCAGACTATATCAAACAGTGCAAAACTCCTTTACCAAATACCTTAGGAATTACAACAGATATATCATTGGAATATATGTTATTTCATTTGATATATTCCATCTTTTCCTGTGAATTTATCACTCCCACCGTCTCGGGGCTGCAGTAACCTGCCCACAGCTGTCTTAAGCACCTGTCAGATTTTCCTGACCCAGTGAGGTTGGCATCATTACAACCACTTTTAATGTTTTGAGAGCTGAAGTAAACGTGCCAAAGCCCACAGAGCTAGCAAGTGGGTGAACCAGGCTTCATCCCAGGCACCAAAACCTGTTCCCTAAACCAAGTGGTAGACTTCTAGCATAGCGTTTGCAGCGGCTACCTCGTGTATCCGTTGTGTCCACTGTGACTGAACCATCAT
The DNA here is from genome assembly GCF_009761245.1 of Sapajus apella. Taxonomy (NCBI): domain Eukaryota; kingdom Metazoa; phylum Chordata; class Mammalia; order Primates; family Cebidae; genus Sapajus; species Sapajus apella. The sequence continues at coordinate 18,094,426 of NW_022436952.1, read as the reverse complement.
CCTATTTGGCCAATGCCCCATTTTTGTGCATTTAGAATGTTCCCAGTTTTCCCGCTATTATACCTGTGACACCAGGTACCCTTATATAGTCTTTGGTTATTTTCTTAAAACAGTGTTCCTAGAAGGGAAATTGCCGGATTAAAAGGCTTGCTGAATTTTTTACAGATAAATAGTGCTAGATCGGCCTCCAAAAATAATGTACCATTTAAAATTCCCACTAATGATAAATGAATGTTCATTTCCCTTTTCTTTATTGTGTATTCCTTTAATCAACAAGATATTTAAGCACCTCTTAAGCAAGGCACGATTAAGCATAGTGCATTTATAGTCACTGATTTTTTATTATGATAATAGGTGAAAAATTATATATTTGTTTAGTGGTCCTCCGAGAATCCAAGAAAAAGGCAGCTAAGAAAATTCTACAGAAGAGGATATAGACACGCAGTGAGTTTCAGTAGCACATCCAAGATTGTGCAGCTGGTGAGGACAGAGCCAGGATTAACGCCATCCGGCTCCAAACGCAGTGGTCTCGCCCTTCTGCCACCCTGCCAACCCCTGGCACTAAGAGTATCCAAGGGTTTTTGTGCAATTTCCTGTCCCTTCCCCACAAGCTGCATATTTTGAGCAAAGTCATTAAAGGGAAACAAGGGGAAGAGCTGACCGAAGAGAAAGTTGAAATGGGGTGATACTTTACAAGCTTCCAGGCTAACCTGAATGTCATGGATATCCTGATTCCGTCTACCGGAGGAATCCCAGCAGCAAATAGATGCTAAGGCGATGTGGCTCTACAGTCCCGTGGCAAATGATACTGAAACTGGATCAGACTCTTGAAATCATTTGCACAAAACCCTTTATTTTTAAAAGGCCGACACAGAAGCCCAGAGGGAATGGCCGCCTGGCGCCCTGTCAGGTGCTGAGTGATAGCAGCAGACGGATTAGAACCTGGGGCTTCTTAAGCTTCAGACCTGCTCTCCTCCCACACATTTTTTTCTAAACAAGCCCAAATGGCTCTTGATCCTTTCGACGAATATCCAGCCCTCTTCTCATCTTGGCAGTCCCAGTACCAGAAGGAAAGGCGAGGTCCCTGTCAAGAATCTGGAATTTTTATCTCTGTCTCTTACCCTTCACAATCCTGCTCATAAAATGTAAAACTCCTTTATTAAAAAAAAAGCAATACCAATAATCCCAGCACTTTGGGAGGCCAAGGCAGGAGGATCACTTGTGCCCAGAGATTTGAGAGCAGCCTGAGCAGCACGGGGAGGTCGCATCTCTACAAAATAATGATAATATAAAAATTTAAAAAGTAAAAACCACCAACAAAACAACAGACTGGAAAAAATGTTTGCAATTCATATTCATATATATATGCAAATATTCATAAGGAGGTCATGCATAAATTTTTAAAAGATAAACAATCACATGAAAATTGACAAATGGAGATAAGCAGCCATTTCAGAAAAAAAGAAACTCAAACGGCCTTATAAGAAGCAAAGTCTCCCTCATAATTAATTCAAATAAGAATAACAGCAATTACTAAATGATTAAATAGCAAAAAAAAAAATGATATCTGATTTTAAATAAAATTAGCAAATATTTAGAAAATACTTGGCCAGGCGAGGTGGCTCATGCCTGTAATCCAGCACTTTGGGAGGCCAAGGTGGGTGGATTACCAGAGGTCAGGAGTTTGAGAACAGCTTGGCCAACATGGTGAAACCCTGTCTCTACTAAAAATACCAAAAACTAGCCAGGCATAGTGGCAGGCACCTGTAATCCAAGCTACTCAGGAGGCTGAGACAGGAGAATCGCTTGAACCCTGGAGGCACAGGTTGCAGTGAGCCAAGGTCATGCCATTGCACTCCAGCTTGGGTGACAAGAGTGAAACTCCATCTCAAATTTTTTTAAAAAAGAAAATACCTACCAATCTTTGGCTTCTCCTGCCTCTTTTCCATGTTGTTCTAGTAACAGAAGGAAATACTTCCCAATATTTGCTTTACTAGTTAAACAATTTAAGCTCCCCAGTCTTAATTCCAGTCAAATGGATAGAATAGTTTGTTTTTCTCCCAATAAATAAAATGAAACCCAGTTCTCATAAGGAAAAGATGTTTTCTTAAAGCATAGCTTGCCTGGCCACAGGCTAGCAGAAAATATGTGCAATACATACATCCCACAAATGATTTGTATCTCCTTATATAAAGTACTCTTATAACTTAATAAGACAGCTCAATAAAAGTGGACAAACCATTTCAACAAACATTTGGCCAAAGAAGATATACAGATAGCAACTAAACATATGAGAAGATGTTCAGCATCATTAAACCGTTATGGAAAAGCAAATTAAAACTATGATGAGCTATCACTACACAGCCACTAGAATATCTATGGTTAAAGAGACTGGTATACCACGTATTGGCAAAAATGCAGAGAAACTGAAACTCATGAACATGGCAAATAGAATGTCAAATGGTACAACCACTTTGAAAAACAGTTTGGCGGTTTCTCAGAAGTGAAATATATGTTCAGGAGATGAAAAGATAAATTAGAGCCTGGGAGAAAGTATTTGCAAACCACATATCTGAAAAGGCTACCATCTAAAATAGATAAAGAACTCCTCAAATTAACAAAACAACACTTTTATTAGAAAGTGGGTAAAAGACATGAACAGATGTTTCACAAGAGGATGGACAGAAAGCACAGCGCACATAAAAAGATGTTCAAAACCATAAGACATAAGGTAAATGTAAATTAAAGCCAAAATAAGATCTCACCACAAGCCTATCAGAATAGCTAAAATAAAAAATAATGACAACATCAATAGCTGGCAAGAGTGTGGAGAAGCTGGTTCACTCGCACATTGCCGGTGGGAATGTAAAATGTACAGCTGTTATGGGAAAGAATGAGGAGGTTGTTGTTTGTTTCTTTGTTTTAATAAAACTAAGCATACAACTACCAGAGAATCCAGCGACTGCGCTCTTGGATATTTAGCCCAGAAAGATGAAAACTTACTTTCATGAAAATCTGTACACAAATGTTCATAACAGCTTAATTTATAACAGACAAAAACTAATAAGCAAATGTCCCTCAACTAGTGAATGGTTAAACTTCACAGCTCGCCTGTGCAGACTGAGATAAATGCACAACTTAAATGAACCTTCAGGGAATTATTCTGAATGAAGAAAAGTCAATCCCAAAAGGTCACACACTGTATGATTCCAATGACATAGCATTCTTGGAGTAACAAAAATACAGAGATGGGAACTAGTGGGTTCCAGGGCAAAGGACAGGGCTGGAGAGGGCAGAAGGGAGGTGAGTGTGGATCTCATGGGCGCACACATGATCCTTGTGGGGCGGGAACTATCTTCTATCTTGGCTGAGGAGGTGGACACATAAACATACACGTGTGATAAAATTGTGCAGAACTAAGTACAAACATACAAAAATGAGTACAAACGAACTGGGGAGATCCAAACAAGAGCAGTGGATTATATCAATATCAGTATCTTGGTTGTAACATTGTACTATATAACTTTGTGAAATGTCACCACTGGAGGGAAATGAGTAAGATATTGTTTTTTACAATTGCACGTAAATCTACAATTTTCAAAAAATTGAAAGTTTAACATAAAAACATTAAACATACACTTACTGTATGGGCAACTCATTTATTTCTAGGTATTTATCCCAGAGCAATGAAAGCATGTGTCTACATGACAATCCCAGAGCAATGAAAACATATGAAACCTGGACCAAAAAGTTTATTACAATGCTATTTCTTTTCTTTTCTTTTGTTTTCTTTTTGAGATCTCCATCTCGTTCTGTCGCCCAGGCTGGAGTACAGTGGCGTGATCTCGGCTCACTGCAACCTCCACCTCCAGGGTTCAAGTGATTCTCCTGCCTCAGCCTCCCTGGTAGCTTGGACTACAGGTGTGTGCCACCACACCCAGCTAAATTGTTGTGTTTTTAGTAGAGGTAGGGTATCACCATGTTAGCCAGGATGGTCTTGATCTCCTGACCTTGTGATCCCCCAGCCTCGGCCTCCCAAAGTGCTGGGGCTACAGGTGTGAGCCACCGCACCCGGCCCAGTGTTATTTCTAATAGCCAAAAATTGGAAACAATCCAAATGTCTCTCACTAGGTGAGTAGGTAAACAAATTATGCCATATCCCTAAAATGGTATCCTACTCAGCCATAAAAAAGAACAAACTATTGCTACATACAACAACACAGATTAATCTTAAAATTATTATACTTTAGTAAAAGAGAATACATACTGTTCTCCATGATTCTCTTCATGTAAAATCCTAGATAATGAAAACTAATCTGTAGTGGCAAAAAGCAGATCAATAACTCCCTGGGGAAAGGAATGGGGCAGGAAAGAGTGGGAGGGAGGGATGACAAAATGGGACAAGGACATTTTGGAGTATAATAAATATGTTCATTATCTTGACTGTTACACAGATATATATATGTATGTATAGTATATGAAAAACTTAACAAATTATTTATTATGTATCAATTATGCCTCCATAAAGCTGTTAAATAAATCATAATAACAACAGCACAGCTTGCCTTGAAGTTTCTTATCTCACCAACATACCTGGCACTATCCAATTCTTTCCAGCGTCTCTTGCCCCAGCTTTCGGGGATTAGGTTTCTTACAGTGGCGTGTGCTTCTTGACTTGCTGAATTGTTACTGCATGGATTTCCTTCATGTTTCTGTATCTTCCTATCAGATCCTCTTAGGAGTCTGGACCAAAAGTACTGGAAATAATAATAATATCATCCCCATAGACTCAAGGCCAGGAGAGCAGAAGCTGCTGTCATCTGTCATGGAGAAGGAAACTCCAGTTCAGAGCAATTGGATAATCCGCATAAGACCCAAGTCCAGGGCTGAAGCATCCTGGTTCAATGCCCTTTCTAGCACACCTCATGGAACAGGGGAGAATCCTTTTCCTTCTGTCCCCATACTTCAGCCAGGAGGAAGGTCAGGGAATTATTGAAACCTTCATGAGATGATTCCCAAGAGAGGAGGGGTTGATAATCTAATTGATGCATCTGGGTCTGAGACACTCATTGGGTCAAATATGACAAGGGGATGGGTAGAGTCACGGAATGAAATGTGGAGGATATCCACACACGGGCTTTCAGTCCTCTTCCTCCAAGGCTGGGTGATTACATCCAGTCCCATCTACTCTGGACAGACCATCCTAGATCTGGGGAGCAGGAATCAATGAGGTCTGGACCAAAGCTACATTCAACTGTTCAGTTTTACAGGAGAGCTCTGCCTTGGGAGTGCGGAGGATTTGGTTTGTTCTTACGTGTTTCTCACTCTGTCTTGGTGGAGAAAAGGGGTGTGTATCAGAATTTAAGCAGTCAAAACCAGCCTTGAAAATCCCTAACTGCACATCTCCATGGCTCTGCCACGGCCCACGGCCCCCAAAAGCCCACGCCTTGTCTGTGGCTCTGGTGCCCCTGCCTTTTTGGGAGAGATACACAGACTCTTAAGTAAGGTTAACTTTATGACCCAAACAGATTTCTCAAAGCTTCTCAGATGGGGCTAGTGTGGCAAAAGCTGCTAGTTGACTTACATTAACCCTTCCCTCCTTGGTAACAGAACTCCAACTGGGTACATTGCTAACTTTAAAAAAAATGTATTCCAGGCTCCCCTGTAGCTAAGTATGGCCTATGGCTGTGAGATCAGGTTCTGGCCAGAGACATGAGTGGGGGTGCTATGTGGGGCTTACTGAAGGAAGGCTGCTTGAAAGAGCTGCCTGAGATGAGAATGGCTTGTCTTTCCTCCTTCCTGTCACCTGGAATGTGGAGGTCTTGACTGAAGTTCTGTTAGCCATGTAGGACTAGACAATGAGGGAGCCACGTGCTGAAGATGGTGCAGCAGAAGGTAAGAGCCTGGCACCCTGATGCCCATAAGCCCTCCAGCCTGAATCACCCACTTCTGGACATGTATGTGTGAGAGAAATACACTTCTATCTTGTGAAAGGCACTGTTGTTTCTTGGGTTTCTGTTGTATGCACCTCATCCTAATCTTTTTTTTTTTTTTTTTTTTTTTTTTTTGAGATGGAGTTTCGCTCTTGTTACCCAGGCTGGAGTGCAGTGGCACGATCTCGGCTTACTGCAACCTCCGCCTCCTAGGTTCCAGCAATTCTCCTGCCTCAGCCTCCCGAGTAGCTGGGACCACAGGTGCACGCCACCATGCCAAGCTAATTTTTTGTAAAATACATCCTAATCTTAAATTAGTGAGGCTTCTCTCTTGTCCCATAGCACTTTGGTGATTCACTGAGTTCGCTGGATTATCTTTTTACACGTATTTACATTTCTCCTCTAAACTATGAATTTGGTAAGAAAGGGGACCAAATATTAGTCATCTACAGGTGCCTGGTACCTTCCTGCCTTGCACATAGCAGATACGTTTTGAATATGTTTGAATATTTGAAGGAGAGAAGGTCCAAGAAAAAATTCAAAAGCTGTCTGGAGTTGGAATGTCCTATAACCTTTGCCCCTGGGGTGACTCTTGCTTCTCTATAGATAATTCATGAAGACTGGCCCCAGGGCTGTCCTTGCTGGCAAACTCAACTAGCGGGACCCAGAAATAAGGGTGTAAAAAAGCCATTGTTGGCTCCCCTCCCACCCTTCCAGGACCTTCCCCCTCACTCGCAGATGACAAAGCCACAGCTTTGTTTTGGCAAAGTGCAGCGTTACATTTCTGACCTCTCAGTCCCTAACCAAAACTCTAGAAATGGAGAAATAAAAAGACTCCATTCTCCCATTATTCCTTGCATATCCAAGTCAACATTTATGTAAAATACCAAAACACTATTTTGGTACAGTTTTCTCCCTCTCAGATTTCTACCCAGGTATCGAATCTTCCATCTACTCTTCTGTCAGCCGCACATTCAACATTTCCACCTCTTTATTTACTACTTTCCTTTTAGCTGTAAACGAATTCACATATTAAAAATATTTGGCGGGGCGCAGTGGCTCACACCTGTAATCCCAGCACTTTGGGGGGCCGAGGCAGGCAGATCACAAGGTCAAGAGATCGAGACCATCCTGGCCAAAATGGTGAAACCCCATCTCTACTAAAAATAAAAAAATTAGCTGGGCATGGTGGCGTGTACCTGTAGTCCCAGCTACTCGGGGGGCTGAGGCAGGAGAATTGCTTGAACCTGGGAGGCGGAGGTTGCAGTGAGCTGATATTGTGCCACTGCACTCCAGCCTGGCACCTGGCAACAGAGCAAGACTCTCTCTCCAAAAAAAAAAGCAAATATATATATATATATTGGAGGCACCCAATTAATGCTTCATATTGTACTAGGTGCTTGGAATATGAAGACAAAAAATAAGATTCCAAGTTGGGTTTCTCCACTAGATGTAAACAAAACACAATTTGGACAGTAGCTATATTACCCTACCTGGCGCTCAGTGCCAGACATGGTGGTGGCCTTGAGGAAGAACCCCCTAAGCTTTTCCCAGACATTTGAGAGGGGCTTCATGGAGACAATGCATATCGGGCTGAATCTAGGAGGACAAGTAGGACTTCACCAGGATAAAAGGGGAAGGGAAAGGATTTTGTGCAAATGTGAGTCGAACAAGAAATATCCTGTAGGGTCTGAGTTCATGCTGAATAAGGCAGATTGTGGCAAGAAGAGGGATGGTCAGAAGTTCAGCTGGATTGATGGACACAGTTCAGGCCAAGCAGGGCCCAGGGAGCATGATGTCCCAGTCTGCACCTGCACCTGTAGGCAGCAGAGAGACATGGAAAGGATTTGTGCAGTGGAGAACTGAAGTCCTCGCCATTACGTCCCACTTTAGAGCAATCTTCCTGGCAAGAACCTAGAGGACACACAGAGGTGAGGCCAGGAGCAGGCAGCACCCACGATGCTGTCAGTGAGAGGCGGTGGATGGGTCAGGATTGGAGAGGGATGGATCTGAGAGCTATTGAGGCCTTGGAAACAACAGGACTTAGCGCCCATTGAATGTGGGTGATAGTTTGACTTTGTGAGAGAGTGCCTGGGTGGCAAATGCCGGATAGAAAACACTCCATTGTTTCTACTTCGCTTTCATATTATCCTACCTGAGAGAAGAGGTTACAGATAGAGAGATCTACATGGGCACAGCCAAGTCTCAGCAGAGGCTGAGCAAGCGGAGATGCCAGCGCTTTATTTTACGCCACCCAGCCCTCCCCCTCCCTCTCCTGACTTCAGACTAACCCATACCTGTCTCCACCTTCCTAAGACCTGACTTGTTGCCCAGGCCATCCTAATCTCTAATTTTGAGAATGTTTCATTTTTAGATGATGGACTCATGGTGGACAACATGCTATGTCCATGATGTGAGCACCCATGAAACAAGAGACTGGGCACTTGCTTCTTTACTGGCAGATGGTCAAACACACAGTGGTTCATACCTATTAATCCCAGGGGGGGTCCCAGCTGGCCTGAACGCCAGTGCATGAGAAGAGGAATGAGAAATATATCACTCCAGAGGGCTGGGGGAGCACCCAGAAGCGGCATATCATGTTAAACAGAGTCCAACAGCTTGCTGGGCACAAACGTGCGCCTTGGGGATGACCACTGGCCTTGGGGTTTGGGCAACGAAGAGAGTTACCTGGGCCAGACCCATGCTCCAGTCAGCACAGTTCCATCCTGGCACTGAGAAGGACTTCCTGTTTGTACTACCTGGGGAAGAAGAGAATTCGGGGGTAAGTTGACATGGTTTGGATGTTTGTCCCCTTCAGGTCTCATGGTGAAATGTGATTTCCATGTTGGAGGTGGGGTCTGATGAAAGGTGACTGGATCATTGGGGCAGATCCCTCATGAATGGCTTGGCACCGTTGACTTATCATCCCCTTGGTGATAAGTGAGTTCTCATCCTGTCAGTTCATGCAAGAGCTGGTTGTTTATAAGAGGCTGGGACAAACACCCCCACGCTGCCATTCTAGCCATGTAATACATCAGCTCCCTCATGCCTTCCACTGTGATCATAAGCTTCCTGAGGCCCCACCAGAAGTCAATCGGGTGCCGGCACTGTGCTTCCTGTACTGCCTGAGGGACCGAGAGCCAGTCAAACTCTGTTTCTTTATAAATTACCCAGCCTCAGGTTTTTTGCTTTTTGTTTTTGAGACAGAGTCTTGCTCTGTTGCCAGACTGGAGTGCAGTGGCGCAACTTGGCTCACTGCAACCTCCGCCTCCTAGGTTCAAGTGATTCTTCCGCCTCGGCCTTCCGAGCAGCTGAGACCACAGGTGCGTGCCACCATGCCCAGCTAATTTTTGTATTTTTAGTAGAGACGGGGTTTCACCATGCTGGCCAGGATGGTCTCGATCTCTTGACCTCATGATCCGCCTGCCTCGGCCCCCCAAAGTGCTGGGATTACAGGTGTGAGCCACTGCGCCCAGCCTGTTTTTTGTTTTTTTGAGACAAAATCTCACTCTGTCACCCAGGCTGGAGTGCAGTGGTGTGATCTCAGCTCACTGCAACCTCTGCATCCCGGGTTCAAGTGATTCTTCTGCCTCAGTCCTCTCCCCGCCGAGTAGCTGGGACTACAGGCATGTGCCACCACACCCGGCTAATTTTTTGTATTTTTAGTAGAGATGGGGTTTCACCGTATTGGCCAGGATAGTCTTGATCTCCTGACCTCATGATCTGCCCACCTCAGTCTCTCAAAGTGCTGGGATTACCAGCCACCGTGAGTCACCACACCTGGCCCCCCCTCAGGCATTTTTTTATAGTAACACAATAACAGTTTAACGCACAAGTTGAGTCTCTCTTAGGCAGAAAATAAGAAGAATACATTTTCATACGAAGGCAAGTAATTTGGACATTCACATCCCGCTTGATGGAGATACAGTGAGGGGTCCAGGTATGAAATGTCTTAGGCTCCTTCTGCCTCTTCTGTTCATTCATTTATGGAAAGTTCCAGTTGAAGCCTAACCAGGAAGGAGCCTGACCAGGAACCATTTGGCAGATTGAACTGATTACCCAGGGCCAAGCTGAATATGGGTGTCCTGGCTGCCGCAGCTAAAACACTGTTGTCCATCCCAGAAAACTGTAGAGACAACTGCCAAGGACACCTCCCAGCTGCTGTGTCCTCAAGCTCCAGCGAAAAAGGGTGGGCTAACTCTTTGATGCTGGCTCCTGACTCAGTCCTTTAGGCTTGCTTGTGGGCACTCCCTTGGATTCAGGGCTGGGCATGGTGCTTTTTGCCCTTTGACCACAAGGTAGTAAGATGTGTTCACGGCATCCTAGAGAGTTAGGGTCAGAGTTGACTTCATCATGATGTGGCTGGGGCCTGTATTTTATAGAGGAGAAAGCTACACACAGGGAAGAGATGTGACTCATTCTATGAGCTAAGAACTGTGCTCTGGCCAAGTAATGCTGGTGTAGCCAAAGACGGGTGGTCCAAACATCATCTAGAAAGTGTCTGCACTGTGGAAGGAGGCAGGGAGGGGATGCATCTGATACCTTCAACAAAACCCATCGCTGGTGTGGCCCTTAATGGAGTAATATGCCTTCCAGTGAATGTAAGGCAACCTCTATGCCTAATTTGTTCATTGCTCTAAGTACTTGTTCACAAAACACTCTTGACTACTAGATCCCAAGGTGCCTTGATGGTAGAGCACAAGTTCCTTGGAAAACCCTAGAGATATGAAGCCCTAGAGATAGATATCCTACTATAACTTCATATTCATTGGCATATCAGGCCCTTATGAGTTTGGTAAATGTGAATCACTTTTCCCAGAGTGAGATGATCCCTGTGCCATCCTTCTGCAAGGGTGACCCCACAGGCTCTGCCTGGGGGAGCCAATGAGATATTCTCGCTCGACTACCTCTCAACGACAACAAGCAGCAGATAGCTTCTCTCACCTTGTAGATGTTAGGTGATTTTTGTTAGTGTTGCCTCAGAAAAGTAGTGAGTGAGTATTTATGCCTCATGCACCACCAACCATGAACACTGGCCATATATAAGGAGGCAGATTATAGAATCCCATTATTTACCTGGTAGCTGGTTAGTCTTCAGATACCCTCAATGCTCCATTCTCTACTCCTTCTTCTGAGTGATCTTTCTTCTCTCTTCTTTCTGTGCTCCATGTTCCAATATATTTCCTTATTCTTCCTTTCCTAACAAAATGTCTCTCAGAAAGAATTATCTGAAAAACGCCTTGGGGGCAATATCCGAGGCTCTGACCTCTCCTCTCCATCCCCTCTGCCCCTGGCTTTATTCAGTCCCACCCCCATATCAGAACAGCCCTTCAGCAGTTTTCACTGCCTTCACTGCTGTCCACTTCAGCTCTGTTCTCATTAGGACACGTCCTTACCTAGATATATTCTGTGGTTCCTCACCGCACACGGAATGGAATCTAGACTCCTTTCATCGTGCAGAGTCTTGCACAACCTGAACTCAGCGGGTCTTTCTAGTCTCATCTCCTCCTTCTTCTCCTTCACTGGACTTACCTCTGGCCAGCACATCCCTCGGTGTTCTTCCAGTTCTTCCTTTTATGGCCTTCAGCTTCCTGGCTTCATGCTCACTCTGCTTGGAATATTTTTTATCCAACCCTCACTTCCATTTATCTAAGTCTTATCCATATGTATGAGTTAGGATTTATTAGGAACCACAGAGACCAGACATAACAGGTTTAACCACGATCAGAGTTTGTTTCCCCTCCTATAGACATCGGGAGACACAGGCTCCTTCGAGTCCATTGTTCTGTCATCCTTAGAATGGTCCAGGATGGAGCCTATAGTTCCCATTCACCACAACTGTTATTTCATGAATCAGGGTACAAAAAAAAAGTTCCCATTCATCACACCTATTATTTCATGAAACGGTGCAAAAAAAAAAAATAGTGGGAGAGAGAAAGAGGAAAATGTGCATGCCAGCTGTCTTTTAGGGATAGTCCTGGAAACTGTCACTTCTAACATTTCAGCTTACATCTTTTGGAACTTAATCATGTGATCACATCTAGCTACCAGGAAGACTAGGAAATGACTTGATTCTGGCTGACGATATTCCCAGTTAAAAATGAGCTGCTCCACCATTGTAGACAGAGAGAACTGAAATTGGGGGACAGCTATCCCTGTCTGCTGCACCATTGTTCAGGGTTACCTATTCTGCCCAATTCTGTTTCTGCCCCACCTCCTGCACATGTCTTCTTTCCATCTCCTAAACTTTTAAAGAAGTTTATCTCATCTTTCCTCCTAGCACGTGACACTTCCTACCACCGTCTTATGGCCACCTGTGTTCTTTTATTATGTCCCCTGCTGACTGATGGTCACCTGCAGGGCAGGATCCTGTGCTGAACTCATTTGAATGTCTCCTGTCCTTACCACCAATGGCTACAGAGGGGACAATATTTACCACAGTGGCCCACAGTTCCCTGCATCTTGGCAAACCTTCTCATTCTGATCCATGGTGGATGAACATCCTTAAGAGCATGGATCCATTTTTACTTTCAGATCCTCCTTTCTTCTTGAATCCAGATACATGTTCACATGTTGCACCATGAATGAAACTGAGTGACACCCACACAGACTTATGCCTCCCTTCCAGCAATTGGAAAGGGCTTTAGCACACCTGGGTCCTCATGCCTTAGGATGGGCTCCCTCCCAGGATCCCCTTCAGGCTCTCATGAAAATACTCTTGCCAAGGTTCAACCCATTCCTCTTTCACGGACATGTCTGGATCCCATCTTAGGCTTGTAAATGGTTACATAATCATAAGCTGTTGCATAAATAATCATAGACTGTTATATAAACAGTACCCAGAGCCTCTGGTGCTGTACATATAGAGTGTGATAAACATTTGATGGACGGATAATTATTGTCTCCAATTTGCCAGTTCTCTGAAACATTCGATCAGGCTTAATGCAGACCAGCTTTCAAAATGCAAGTAGATGACAGTGGAATCTCAGTTGAATGTGCAGATGATGACAATGAGGGGTTGTATTATAGGTAACTCAACAGAAACCTTGTCATACAGGTGGAAAGTACAGGTAACTGATGGTGTGCAGGCAGAGAAGCCTGTTCTGTCTTCAAACAAAAATGGTTTCCAGAGTCTTGTTTCATGAAAGATGTTGAGTGCTTCCTGGACATTACATCTTAGCCCCACCACAACTTGAGGGTACAGGCTCCATTTGACGGATGAGAAAGCTGGCACACAGAGAACATAACAACTGGTTTGCCCTGTGCCACCTAAATTTAGACTTTTTTTTTTCTGAGGCAAGAGAATCACTTGAACCCAGGAGGTGGAGGTTGCAGTGAGAGAGATCCAAGAGAGAGAGATTTTTTTTTTTTTTTGAGATTGAGTTTCACTCCTTTTGCCCAGGCTGGAGTGCAGTGGTGTGAGCTCGGCTCACTGCAACCTCTGCCTCCCGGGTCCAAGTGATTCTCCTGCCTCAGCCTCCTGAGTAGCAGAAATTACAGGCACACACCACCACACTCAGTTAATTTTGTATTTTTAGGAGAGACGAAGTTTCATCATGTTGGCCGGACTGTAAATCTAGATTGATTTTAATTGGAACTCAGATCTGTCTTATCTAAGCTCAAATTATCATTATCCAAGCAGATCCTGGGGTTTCTGCTACTGCATGGCCGTTTGGATACTTGATGAACCTCTGGAATGTGCAGGGGTCAGTGGGCAACGACCATCGACCTATACATCAAGGGCGTACAGAGCAACCCATACAGAGAGGCCGCTGGGGTTCGGCAGTGTGAGAGGCCCAGGAGTGAAATGATCCCTTCACTGAGGGCTGAACATCAAGGGCAGGTTTGAGCAGAAGCCTCCTTACCAGATGTCAGGAGGCCATGGAGAGGTTGCATTTCACAAGGTTGGTGTCTGTCTCCCTACCGACTCCAGGACTGTAAGCAGAACAAAGGTTTTTCAACCAAGAGGAGAGCAGGTGGCTCATGAAGAATGTCGGTGAGAGCACGGACTTAAAAAGGCATGACAATGTGAATGTACTTACAGCTTTTTGAAATGTACCCTTAAAAATCATTAGGTGAATTTTATAATAAATTGTATGTTGTGTGTGTTTTACCACAATGTAAAAACAAAAAAAGGAGAAGAAAAGTGACAAATTCAAACCTAGGCCAAGCAATAGGCCCAGTGAGGTTTCCACTGTTATCAGAGGGAAGACTATTTGGTTTCATCCTTTAGACTCTAGGCAAAAAGAAGCAACTCTGATACAAGACTGGACATGTCTTGGAATTGGAATAAAGAGGGATGAAAAAAATCAGTCAATAGCATCCTCTGCCCACCCACTGAGCTCACACAATCAGCTCTGTGATGCAGGCCACCCTCAGTCCAACTTCCCTGGTAAGTCAAAGGCTGGTCCAGCAGGGATTTAGCTGTGATTATTAAAAACAACAACTGGGGCCAAGCGCAGTGGTTTACGCCTATGATCCCAGCACTTTGGGAGACCGAGATGGGAGAATCACCTGAGGTCAAGAGTTCGAGACCAGCCTGGCAATATGTTGAAACCCCAATTCTACTAAAAATACAAAAAGTATCTGGGCATGGTGGCAGGCGCCTGTAATCTCAGCTTCCTTGGGAGGCTGAAGCAGGAGAATCGCTTGAACCGGGGAAGCAGAGGTTGCAGTTAGCCGAGATCGTGCCACTGCACTCCAGCCTGGGAGGCAGAGCAAGACTCCGTCTCAAAAAAAAAATGAAACAAAACTGAATTTCGTACGCACTTACTACCCACCAAAAGGTGCTCTGGTAAACCTGGTGCTAACTCAGGCTGAGGGACTCAGGGTTAGCATCAGGGAGGAGACGGTCGGGCCTGAAGGAAGGGTGGGACAGGTTAGGGCACAGAGGACCTGGGGGAGGCCGCAGACCTGATAATTGAGGGGGTGATGCCCTGCCTTTCTGGACAGGCCCTACCCCTCTGAATGAAGGGGAACAGAACTTTCAGTGCTCTGTGGTTGGCTGAAGATTGAAAACATATCAAGAAGTCTCTGAAGACCACATGTATTATCTGTTTAAATTCAGGTTCATTTTTTGTCTAGGATTCCTTCAATAATTCAAAGAACTGAGACTTTGCTTTCATAATTCTAGTGTTCTGACCTGCCGAAAACATTTGCATTTAGGAATAGAGTGGGAGTGTTCTTGGAGATCAAACGAGCAGAGTTACAGGAATGGGCAAGTGTTTGCTGTGACCAGGCGAAGAGTTTGCCAGTGTGTTAGCTGTCACCACCACCCCGCCCCTGTCCTAGCCCTCACTGCCGTGCCCCTTGGTTATAGTCAAAGGCTTTTCCCTGAGATCCCTGCCACCAGCTTCCCCAGACCCCAGCCTACACATCCAGGTGCAGAAACGTCTTCCTCAAGGGCTGCTTCCATCATTCTGCTTTCTTGCTCCAGAACCCAGTACAGCTCTTCATTCCCCCGTCTGAGCCCCCAGTTTGGCATCATCACTGTCCTCACACCCCAAGTCACCTTCACCTCTCATTTCTCTCGCCTCTCACTGTCTCCATCAGTACCAGCCAAGCCCATCTCATTAAAAACCGCCGCAGACAACTGGTCTTTTCTGGCATCTGTGCTTTGTCATGAGTCACTTCCCCCATTATAAAACCTCCTCCCTGTTCATCAACGCAGGGCCATCACCTCCTGCAGGACCCAGCTCACCACCATTGGGAAATGTTCCAAAACAGCCATTTGAGAATTGGTTCATTGTGCCCGGTGTCGCTCAGTCCAGAGACCTTCAGTTTCACCATCTCCAGAGGGAAAAATAATGTCTGGTTTCCTATCAGCACGGGGTGCAGGCAGTGCCTTGGCTGTGGGTGGGGTCTCTAACATTTTCTTAAACAGTTTTTCAAGGCATGTTCCCTCTTTTGACCTCTGCTTCTAAAGGCACACGGTGCTGCAATTCCCGGGCCTTTAGAGGGTTCTGTGGTCTAAATTGGACTGCTTTTTGTCTTTTTTTCACTCATGGTTAGCAATGAGTTTTCCACATCTGCTAAATCAGTTGCTATTTGTCCATGTGCTTTATACCTTCCAAAAACCTGCTGCAACTGACTCCACCCTCCTTTTCTGTATCCTCACAGCTTTCTGCCTTTTTGTTTCGCCTTTTTGTTCCTAAACCCCTCTCTGTAATGTTGATTGAGTTCCACGAACATGTGGCCAAGCTGCGCTCTTTAACTGGGAATCCCAAGTGGCCATCTGCTCTCTGCTGTCGTGTTCTCTCACCCTGAATGTACCTGCCCTCCGCGGCTGTATATAGACTCCTCGTTGCTGTGCCGGCCACTACAGAGTACAGCTCTCTAGACACACACAGAGATGGCTTTTAACTGATGCCTCAGCAGCCTCTGCTGACTGTGAGCCATCCCTGGGCCATCCCTGAGCTTCCTCCAGTGTCTTATTCTGAATACCGGGGCTGGCGGAAGCCCTGGGGAGGGAGAGTGGTATTCCTTCACTCTTTCCCATGTGGCAAGTTATAAAGGGCATTGAGCTACGTCCTCTGTCATGACACGTGTTTCCCATTGGGTCTGAAGAGCCCTGTTGGGACGCGGAGGTACAGTGTTAATCAGGCAAATGCAGTCCTCAGCCTGATGTTCTTTCCCCCAGGGGAAACAGAAGATGCCTGGGGTTAAGGCACACAGTAAGAAGAGCCTCATACCCCTGGGCCCATTCTGACTGAAGACACCTGGATGACAGATCTATTTCTGCACATCAGGGAGAATTGCCAAGGTCCAGCCCTGTGCTGGGCTCCTGGACTTCCCCATGCACACATCGTGCATGCACTGTGCTCTACCCTGCCAGGTGTCTCAGACACAGGCAAAGAAGAACTGACTGAGGTTGGGGAGTTATTCCTTCCTTCCTACCTATGTCGTTGGAGTTATTTATATTGGTGGAGACTTTGGGACTTGATCAAATAATCAGAACTAGCCAGGCTTCGTGGCTCATGCCTGTAATCCCAGCACTTTGGGAGGCTGAGAGGGGTGGATGTGTTGAGCCCAGGAGTTTGAGACCAGCCTGGGCAACATGACAGAACCTCATCTCTACTAAATACACAAAAATTATCCAGGTGTGGTGGTATGCACCTGTAATCCCAGCTACCCGAGAGGCTGGCACAGAGAATCACTTGAACCCAGGAGACAGAGGCTGTGGTAAGCCAAGATCACGCCACTATACTGTAGACTGGGCAACAGAGTGAAACTTGTTCTCAAAACAATAATAATAATAATAAAAAATAAGTAACAGGAACTGCAGACCCCAGATTTAATTAGGTCTATTAGAGAGAGGGCAGCATCCTAAAGGTCGGACCTAAGAAAGCAGAAACAGTGTGACTGTGGTCTCACACAGGAGTGGATGACCAATTTGCTCATTTCTTAAGTATGCATTGAGTTCCTTCTCTATGCAAACCCTGTGGTTAGATGCTAGGGGCTCAAGAAAAGCAAGTAGACTTGGCCCTGTACTATAGGAGATTAGAACCTATAGAAGAGCCGGGCGCAGTGGCTCACGCCTGTAATCCCAGCACTTTGGGAGGCCGAGGCGGGTGGATCACGAGGTCAAGAGATCGAGACCATCCTGGTCAACATGGTGAAACCCCGTCTCTACTAAAAATACTAAAAATCAGCTGGGCATGGTGGCGTGTGCCTGTAATCCCAGCTACTCAGGAGGCTGAGGCAGGAGAATTGCCTGAACCCAGGAGGCGGAGGTTGTGGTGAGCCCAGATCGCGCCATTGCACTCCAGCCTGGGTAACAAGAGCGAAACTCCGTCTCAAAAAAAAAAAAATCTATAGAAGAGGCTATCAGGTAAATAGGTATCCTCTGTGTGGCAAGTGTCACGCCAGCGAGCTAAAGAGATGTATAGGGAGACTTCAAATACTCCGTGGAAAAAATGGAGCAAAAAGAGAGTCATTAAAAACGTAGCCTTTATTTTTCAACATAACCTCCATCAAGCTCAACACACTTTTGCAAGCAGTGATACCAGCCATTCAGTCCATCCTTAAAGAAATGAGGGTCTTGGGAATTTAATCATGTCAATGCAGTCTTTTTACATTATTAACTGAAGAAAAATGAGTGCCTTTTACAAATTTTTTTAAATTGTGAAACAAAAAAAATTTAAAAAAGGACAGAAGGAGCCAAATTCGGACTGTAAGGTAGATGCCTAATGATTTCCCATCGAAACCCTCACACAATTTTCCTGTTTGGTGAGAGGAATGAGCAGGAGCATTGTCACGGTGGAAAGGACCCTCCGGTGAAGCTTTCCCAGGCATATTTCCTGCTAAGCTTTGGCTTTCTCAAAACACTCCCAGAGTAAGCAGATGTTATTGTTCTTCAGCCCTCCAGAAAGTCAACAAGCAGAATGCCTTCAGCATCCAAAAAATATTGTTGCCGTGACCTTTGCCCTTGACCGGTCCACTTTTGCTTTGACTGGCCCCCCTCCACCTCTTGGTAGCCCTGCTTCGATTGTAGTTTGTCTTCAGCATCATGGTAGTAAAGCTATGTTTCGTCTGCCGTTATAATTATTTGAAGAAATGCTTCAGGATCTTGATTCCGCTTGTTTAAGATTTCCATTGAAAGCTCTCCCCTTAAGGTTTTCAGCTGATCTGGGCACAACAATTTTGACACCCATCAAATGGAAATTTGCTCCACTCAAATTTTTGAGTCATAATTGTATAAGCTGAACCTTTGCAATATCTATGGTGTCGGCTATTGTTTCTGCTGCTAATCATCAGCCGTCTTCAATTAGGACACAAAAAATATTAGTTTTTTCTTTGAAAACTGATATGGATTGTCTGCCACTGTGGGCTTCGTCTTCAATATCATCTCATCCCTTCTTCAAACAATTTATCCATTTGCAAACTGCTGATTGCTTTGGGGGTATTGTTCCCATAAACTTTTCATTAAAAAATCAATGATTTAATCATTCTTCCACCCAAACGTTGCCACACATTGATGGGTTTTTTGTTTTTTTGTTATTGCTTCAATTTTAATAGAATTCACCTTGCCCTGGTGGAGGCTCCTTTCAAACCGATGCCTTATTCTTCTTAGTGCCCCAAACTGGATCCTGTTCATGCACATCATAACAAGTTAGCACAAGTTTCTTTTGGTGCCAAACAAATTCTGAATCCATACATAGCATTTACATCATACCCACTTCCATAAACTTTTTGAAGGCCCCTCGCATGTGATCCCAGTCTAGGAATCAAGGCTGACTCCTATGAAAGGTGGTATCTGATGCGAATAATGAGTGAGACTTAGCCAAGCAGAGGAGGCAGGAAGAGCCCAGAGCTGAACCTAGAACCCCAGCATTGTTCCGTGTGACCCACTGAAGGGCTGTGGTGGAATGATGGGAGATGAGGGGCTGGGGTCTGCAGAGGCTTAGAAGTCAACAAAGAGTTTGGAGCTAGCCCAGAGAACACTAGAGAGCCACCGGACAGTCCTATAAGAGGACACAATTTAAACTTTGGAAATGTCTCTGATAGCTGAGTGCAAAATGAATTACAGGAAGAGGGGTCTGGGTTGTGGCAGGAAGACGAGAGCCCAGCAGTGGTCCCAGGGTAAGAGGACAGTGGCTTGCACATGGGAGTACAATGGAGCTGGACTCTGACATCTTCGGGGGTAGAATTTGGTGATGGGATTTGGTGATGGATTCACTAAGGGGATAAACTTTAGGGAGGAGGCTGGATGGTGGTCATGTTTCTGGTTTGGGAATCTGTGTGTGGTGACATTTACCAAGACAGGGAACCCCAGGAGCAGTTCTGCAGGATTTGATCTATCTTCTTTACTTAGAAAAAGGCAACAGTGAGAACTGAAGATGCCTATTCCAGGAAACTGCACTCCACCAACTTGAGGAAGGGGCCAGCGACACCCTGAACTCACCAGCCCTTTCCCAGCACTGCTCACTGCCAGTGCACTGCCCTGCTCCTCAAATTGTCTCTGTAATTGGACTTTGTGTACAATGAGCAGCCAAGAAAACCCAGCTCCTCCGGCTGACTCCCACAGCATACCAAACCCAGCCCCGGCTACACTTGATGACTTCAGGTGTTACTCTCTGGCCCACTCACTGTCCTGTACCAACACACACACATATGTCAGGCACCGTAGCAGCCTGCAAACCCCCCACGACCTCTTCAATCCTGAGTCATGGATGCACACCTCCGCCTGGAGCTCAGCCCCCAGCCACCCTCTTCTCAGGCCCATCTATGCTCAAAGCCTCCCGGATCCCCAGGCTTCCTGAGATATCTCTTCTAGCTGAAAGCCAAGCAGCAAATGCTGTGTCAGCCTGAACCTCCTCTCCTGCGTTTCTCTGTTCAATCACACAGAGACGAGCAAGCAAAAAGACATGACGCATCCTCCCACCATACCAAGATAACCACCTGGTTATCTTGGCCTATAAGGTCCAGTCTCTCAGAAACTGGAGTGTTCCCTTCACAGTGCTGAGCTGAACTTAAACCCAGAGAAGAGCATGGGGCTGACTCAGATGCAGTCTCTATCAACCAGATGGGGAACAGGCACTCCCCTGACTCACTGCAGTTTAAAGCTGACTGTGATTGGTACTGTTATGGGCTGAATTGTGTCACCTACTCCAAATTCTCATGTCAAAGCCCTAACTGCCCATACCTCAGAATGGGACTGTATTTGAAGATAGGGTCCTTAAACGGCAATTAGATTAAAATGAGGTCTTGTGGATCGGCCCTGATCCAATCTGACAGGTGTCCCTGTAGGAAGAGGCGATTAGGACACAGGCACACACAGAGGGCACAGCATGTGGGGACATGGGGAGAAGATGCCGTCTGCAAGCCAAGGAGAGAGGTTTCCAGAAAATGGTTCAAAACCTGCCGACACCTCACTCTTGGACTTCTAGCATTCAGCACTGTGAGAAAATAAATTCCTATTGTTTAAGCCACCCCGTCTACAATATTTTGGATGGCCGCTCTGGCAAACTAACACAAGCGTGATAAGAGACAGAAAATGTGCTGCAGGAACGCCAAGGAAACAGAGAAATCCCCAGGAGAAGCAAGTCAGCACAGGGGTTACTTGTGTGGGCTCCAGAGTGGCCTGGCTGGGTTCCAACCTCCCTGATCTGCCACGTTCCTTGTGAGAGTCCCCACCTGGCATGCTGGTTGGAAGGATTAATAAAATAAAGCAGGGATGGCCAGGATCAGAGAGTGAGGCACCGTAAGGGCAGCTATTTGTGGAGGAAACCTGTGTCACCTAAACTGGGGACCCAAAGGCAGAGGACGCTGCAGGGCTGCTGGTGGAGGAAAGGTCCTGTCCAGCAGAGGGGACTCCATGAGCCAGGGCTTGTGGTTGGGCTGGGCAAGGTCCAGGAAAGGCAAGTCACCTGGGGGAGGTGGGGCAGGGGGAGGGAGGGCTGGGCAGGAAAATCGGGGCGAGATGGCAGGTGGGGAAACTGGAACACCAGACTAGATTCTGTTCCCAGGGTAAGAGGAACCATCTGAGGTTTGTAAAGCAAGGAAGTGGCAAGATGGGAAGGGAATCCCGACAAAGCCTCCAGAAACAAGATTGAGATTGAGGAAGGAGAAACAGAGTTCGGGGCTTCTGTGATGCAAACGAGAGGCCAGTGAGTGACTTGGGTTCTTCTATTTGCTCATCTGAAATATTAATTTCGGCGTTTGCATGCATAAACAATTCGAGAGCCCAGATGCCGTCGCTCCTCTCCAGCTCTTAAAAGGCTTTCTGTGAAAGTGTTCCTGGAAGAGACAGTTAATGCCTTGCCTCCCTTGCCCCGAAAGTGATTTCTGAGACCCAGGGCCCTGCATTTGTGAGCTGGCTCTCTCAGGCCCAGCCTCTCGGCCCATGGCACCTCCTGGGTATGGGTATGTAAGGAGACTCAGGAGCTCAGTTTCCAAAGATAGAGTAGTCTTTAGGGAATTCAGTGGGCGGTGGCTAATGAATAAATAAGAGAGTGCCCTCCGTGCTCCTGCATTTACCAGTGCCATGCTGTTTAACCTTTTATCAGACAGTGTGAGTACGCTCCCCGTCTTTCCGCAGGAATACAGACTGGCTGTGCAAACTGTCATTTCTTTCTAACTTACCCATTACCTGGGTAGCAGAAAAGTTGAAAGTTGCTGGTAGGTTGGATATTATGTAGTTCAACTCTCCTGTTCTACAGATGAGGAAACTGAGGCCCAGGGAAGAGATTTACTCAAAGCCTTCCAGGTTTGTTAGTGCCACAGATGATGCTGGAACTCGGATGCAGGGACTCCCAGCTCAGGGTTTCATAACACTCGGCGTCCACTGAAAAAGCGTTGCCCAATACAAAGACAACACAAGCTACGCGTGTAGTTTTAAACCTTTAAGTGGCCACATTAAAAGATAAGAAGAAACAGATGAAATTGGCCTTAATATACACTCACACCAGGGATGCGCTCTGAAAAATATGTCATTAGCTGGTTTCATTGTTGTGCAAACATCATAGAGTGTACTTACACAAACTTAGATGGTACAGCGCATGCCACTGTATAGATCTGTTACCGTCTTACCGGATCACTGGTAATGAGTCAGTGGTCCGTCATTGATGAAATGTCATGATGCACGACTGTATTCTCTTGAATGCGGTATAGGCAAAATGTACAGATTCTATCGGTGTACACCTTCCCATTCACTAGGTCAGATCACTTTATGCACCTGCTCAGGCCTAGCTAGGCTGAGGGTGGAAGGGTAGGGGTCAGACTCCAAGTAGAAGCATGAAGGCCTCTCCTAGGAAAGCCATCAACGACAAGCCCATGAAGCCACACATTTAGCAGAAAATGTGCACTTCTCTCTGGAGCATTAAGCTATAGAGAAATATTCCCATAATACAAGTGTAGGCTGTGGTAGACGCTGTCCCAGCCAACAACAGACAGAGGACCTTTTATCCAGCCACCCATTTCCAGGGTGCTTTTTGCTGACAAGGGACATCCGTGGGCTGCTGGTATTCCATCTATCTCTTGAGGTGGCCGGGCGTGGGTGGCTGTGCCAACTCCTGGGCAGAATGCTTGAACAGAAGTGCCTGGGGAGACAGAGGATTGCCCCTTACCCTGGGGCACTTATGAGGTCAGCCCAAATGACTCATATGGAATTCCCCAAGCCCCCTGGATCCAGGGAACTACACCAACCTCCAGAATTCATTCTGAAACCATGCCAAGTGCCAGAAATTTACTTCTTTCCAAAAGTTCAGAATTCTGCTTAATTTCCCTGCAAGCTGCTGCCTGCTGACTTGGCCTCCGCCTTCCTCAAAGGTGTCAATGTGCTTTGAGGGCCAATTGCTTCTTCTCTGACCCTCCAGACAAGTTCCTATGTTGGCACCACAAAGCAGGTGGATCAACTAGAGCTGCTGATAAACAGTGGGTTCCCACAATAACAAATCCCTAAAAGCAAAGCTGACATTTTCCCCATCACCAGCTGGTCCATGGTGTGGCTTATCTGAGTGCCGATCAAGGTAGATGCGCCAATCAGAGGAGTTAGGAAGCTCCTGGGACAACAGGCGGTCCTGGTTTGATTATGCAGAGCTTGATTCTGGAACAATGCTGACCAATCCATGTGAGCTACTGAGACCTGAAGTGTGGCTCGACCAAATGGAGACGTGGTTGGTATAAATGCAAAATATGCACCAGATATCAGACACAGTATGGAGGGGGAAAATGTTCATAAAAATATAAAATACCTCACTGAAAATATTTCTGTTGTTTATATGTTCAAATGATATTCTTCATGTATTGGATTAAATACAACGTATTATTAAAAATAATTTTACCTATTTTTAATTTTAAGGAAACTATTTTAAAATTACCTATGTGGATCATGTTTTATTCTCATCAGACAGCACTGTTCTAGTGGAAGCATTTCATTTGAGAGGCCACCACTTGGGATGCAATTCTAAGGGCGTTGGCTGAGATTTGACTAGCAGTGTGGGGACAGATGGCATGAGCCTGGCGGTCACTATCCAGAACATGGGATGTGAAGTGGTATCACTGGCTGAGGGTGCTGTTGGACACAAGAGGCCACACCCCCATCCCCTGCTCCACTCACTGCCCTGAATGTGCCGCTGAATTCACTGCCCCAGCTTAAACCATGGGCTGAGGAGCCGTCAGCCTAGACCTGGATCTCCCCACTGCTACCACTGTGGCATCCCCCAGAAAACCCAGAACAGGACATTGCCAAAGGAGTGCTGAGCTATTTATTGCTTTTATCCTTTAGAAATGGAACCTAAAATTTAGGGCTGAACTTGGGGGCCTTGTCAACACAAAGGATCCTTGCTCTGTAGCTTAATTTTGGTGGCAGGCATATGACCCTACACAAGTATAAAATTGCATCGAACTAAATACATGTACACAGACACACACGCACACACACCTATATTATTTCCTATAACTGCATGTGAATCTACAATGATCTCATAATTCAGGTCCATATTTGTACACCCATGTTCATAGCACCATTATTCAGGAGGGTCAAAAGGTGGAATAAACTTAGCAATGAGTGGATAAACAAAATGTGGTTTATCCATATGATGGTATCTTATTCAGCCGTAAAAAGGAAGGAAATTCTGCCAAGTGCGGCAGCTCACGCCTGTAATCCCAGCACTTTGGGAGGCTGAGGCAGGCGGATCACCTGAGATCAGGAGTTCGAGACCAGCCTGGCCCACATGGTGAAACCCCGTCTCTACTAAAAATACAAAAATTAGCCGGGCATGATGGTGCAAGCCTGTAATCCAAGCTACTTGGGAGGCTGAGGCAGGAGAATCACTTGAACCCAGGAGGTGGAGGTTGTGGTGAGCCGAGATTGTGTCATTGCACTCCAGCCTGGGAACTAGGAGACAGAGTGAGACTCCATCTCAAAAAAAAATAGGAAGGAAATTCTGATACATGCACATGCTACAACATGGATGAACCTTGAGGACATTATGTTAAGTAAAATAAGGCAGATGCAAAAGGACAAATGTATGATTTCACTCGTGATATATAACAAGTAGTCAAATTCATAGAGACAGAAATGGGATGGTGGTTGCCAGGGCCTGGGGGAGAGGGGAATGGAGATTGTTTAGGAGCTGTGGTGTTTCCGTTTGGAAGGATAAAAAGAGGTTTGTGGCTGGATGGTGGTGATGGCTGCACAACAATATGAATGTACTTAATTAAGATGGCCCAGCTCTTCAGGAGGCTGAGGTGGGAGGATCGCTTGAGCCCAGGATTTCTAGGCTGTAGTTCTGGGCTAGGCCAATCGGGCGGCCGCACCAAATTCCACGTCAATATGGTGAGCTCTCGGGAGCAGGGAACTACCAGGTTGCCTAAGGAGGGGTGAACTGGCCCAGGTCAGAAACAGAGCTGGTCCAAACTCCCACGCTAATCAGTAATGGGGGCGTGCCTGTGAATACCACTGCATCCACCCAGGGCAACATAGAGAGACTTCATCTCTAAAAAAAAATAAAAATAAAATTTAAAAAATGATTAAAATGCCGGGCGCGGTGGCTCACGCCTGTAATCCCAGCACTTTGGGAGGCTGAGGCGGGTGGATCACAAGGTCAAGAGATCGAGACCATCCCGGTCAACATGGTGAAACCCCGTCTCTACTAAAAATACAAAAAATTAGCTGGGCGTGGTGGCGCGCGCCTGTAATCCCAGCTACTCGGGAGGCTGAGGCAGGAGAATTGCCTGAACCCAGGAGGCGGAGGTTGCCGTGAGCCGAGATCGCGCCATTGCACTCCAGCCTGGGCAACAAGAGCGAAACTCCGTCTCAAAAAAAAAAAAAAAAAAAAAAAAAAAAAAAAAAAAAAATGATTAAAATGACAAATTTTCTGTCATGTGTATTTTACCATAATTTTTTAAATTTAAAAATTAAAAAAAGTCAGAGCCTTTTGACCTAAAGATCAGTGACTCTCCTTTACAGTTCACCCTGTTCAAGGAAGTGAACCAGAAAGCTATGGGCCCATTAGAAGGAACCCGACTTCCAGCACCTGCGTTAATAACCCATAAGGAAAGCAAGGGCAGAGAGTGGTCCTTGGTAAGGAGCTAGGTGCCGGGGAAGATAGGGGGCAGATTGGTGCACCGGTGCCCTAGTCACCCCAACACATCGAATACCCAGATGGAGCTCTTATGCCACCCAAAGGTGAAACTAAACCTGTGATTACAAAGTTAGCCTTGATCAAAATTGTTGGTAAATGTGGTAAAGGGAGGTGAAGGCGCTAGAAGGAGGCATGGATGTCCAGGACTGAAAGGGGATGGAGAAGGCAAGGGCAGATCCCAGTGTCAGCAAATGGGAATCTACTTAGGGTGGGCATTTGGGGACATATTCTTCTATGCCATATCACCAGAACTACAAAGGGTTTTTGTTTGTTTTTCAACCTAAAGGGGTTGACTTTATAGACCACTCCAGTTGTACCATTGAAACACCCTCAGTCTTCCTAATTCATGGGAAGGGCATGAAAGAACTCCCTGAGCAGGGCAGGGCAGGAAACGTATCTGCACTCCAAGCAGTTGGCCACCCAAAGGAGAATACTTCATTATGCTTCCACTGAGAGTCTCTGAGACAGTAATTGGGGGAGGGAGCTGCCAGGCTAGGACTTTTCCCTCATCCAATCCTGACTGAGTACAAGATAACAAGAGTCCATTTTTGGTCGTGTGGGCATTTAAAAGAGAATGATTTCGTTTCTTTTAAGTTCACATAGGTTGGCCAGAAGCCCCCAGACTGCCTGGAATGTGTATTAAAAATGCCAGATATCTCAGCAATAATTTCCAGCCCCAGGGCATTTACTAAGACACTCAGTACCTCTACCTGTACGCTGCTCTGAAGCAACGCCACGGCCATCCCACAGACACGAGCCAGGAGGGAGCGCCGAGGCTCTGCACCCGACCACAGCTGAGAACGTGTGGATGCCCATATGATTCTGCTCACTGCATGGTGTCTCAGCCACTGTGTCCTGAGCCAAGATATTTGAGTGTTTCTGAAAACCAGCATTGTTTTCTCTCTTGGTCATGTAAGTCATGGGAAATTTTTGTGTGGTGATGCATAAATCCCAGAAAGTTTGGTTTAAAAAGTTCCCTAAAGTGTGGGTGACTCCTCGAGTATGTCCAGATTTAGTGAATATCCTGCATCCGTAAAACAGGCCTGAGAGTTTCACCCAAATGCCATCTCCGTGAAGAGGTTTTCCAGATTCACGGACACCCTCATCAGTGAGTTCTGGCAGCTGCCCGTTAGATGTAGGACTTTTAAACTCAAATTTAAAATGAGTCTAGAAGCCTGAGTGAGCAGAGTTGCTCAGGAATATTATGCTTCAAGGGCAGTTCAGGCCAACTCTCCTGTGATTTAAAATCTCTCTATAAAAATGTTATAATTCGGGCCTGGCGTGGTGGCTCATGCCTGTAATCCCAGCACTTTGGGAGGCCGAGGCAGGCGGATCACCTGAGATTAGGAGTTCGAGACCAGCCTGGTCAACATGGTGAAACCCTGTCTCTACTGAAAAAATACAAAAAATTAGCTGGGCATTGTGGTGGGCGTTAATCTGAGCTACACAGGAGGCTGAGGCAGGAAAATCGCTTGAACCCAGGAGGCGGAGGTTGCAGTGAGCTGAGATTTTGCCACTGCACTCCAGTCCGGGAGACAGAGTAAGACTCTGTCTCAAAAAAAAGTTATAATTCATCCCTAATAAATTAGCTGTCACCTTTGAGAAATCTTCCTTTAATGTTTTGTTCAACCCATCAACAATTATTTCATAAGCACCTGTGCATCCAGGCTTGATGCCACGGATTCTAATTCCTTCCCTTATCCTCACCCCTCACTCCTCGTCCTCCTCAAGAAAAGGATTTGCCTCTGATCCTCCACCATGACTTGGGCAGCCACTGAAAATGATGCTCTAATAAATGTGTCGATGTGAAAAGATGGCAGGGCTTATGAAGGAGTATGTATTTAATTCCATTTTTGTAAATATGTAAGTAGTATGCACGTAATTCCACTTTTATACATACATATTCTTAGATAGGCAGGTAAATATATATTCATGTGTATATTTTAATAAAACAAAATCTAAAAGGATATATACCAAGATGTTGGCAGTGATGATCTCTGAGTAATGGAATCAATTTTCTTTTATTTTCTTTTAGCTTCTTCTGTGCATTTTTTCTAAAGGAAACACACATGACATGTTAAATCAAAAAAGGAAAATGTGTTAAAGGGAACAGTGGCATTGAGAGAAGACGGCAGTTACGTTTGGTAGCCATTTAAAGAGGTTTATGGCCTGGTGGAGTTGCTCACGCCGGTAATTCTAGCACTTTCGGGAGACTAAAGCAAGAGAATCCCTTGAGTTCGAGACCAGCCTGCACAACACATCAAGACCCTGTCTCGCCGGGCGCGGTGGCTCAAGCCTGTAATCCCAGCACTTTGGGAGGCCGAGGCGGGTGGATCACGAGGTCAAGAGATCGAGACCATCCTGGTCAACATGGTGAAACCCCGTCTCTACTAAAAATACAAAAAAAATTAGCTGGGCATGGTGGCACGTGCCTGTAATCCCAGCTACTCAGGAGGCTGAGGCAGGAGAATTGCCTGAACCCAGGAGGCGGAGGTTGCGGTGAGCCGAGATCGCGCCATTGCACTCCAGCCTGGGTAACGAGAGCGAAACTCTGTCAAAAAAAAAAAAAAAAAAAAAAAGACCCTGTCTCGACAAAAAAAAAAAAAATTAGTTGCACGTGGTGGTGCATGCCTAGAGTCACGGCTACTTGGGAGGCTGGAGTGGGAGGATTGCTTGAGCCTGGGAGGTTGAGGTTCCTGTGAGCCGTGATCATGCCACTGCACTCCAGCCTGGGCGACAGACCAAAACATTGTCTAAAATAAAATAAGTAAATAAAAATAAAGAGGTTTATATGTTTCCGGTTTGGGAAACCCAAAGTTCTTTCTGAGACTGAGGGTTTCTCTGCAAGAACATTTCAGGCCTAAACAAAGAGAGAAGGCGAAGTTTATATTTTTCCTGTGTGACTGGGATTAAAAAACATGCGTACATAAATATAATTTTATATTTTTTAAATGATGTCTCTGCAACCTCCTCCTTCAAATGAGGAAGGAATCTTCTCTAGTCTGGTCCAGCTGATTCCTGGCCCTGCTTTTGTTGTTCTTACTGAAACAAAGTCTGCAGAAGAGACTAGAAAAAGCAAAGAGAAGCTAACTGATCTGCATACAGAAGAGCGTAAGGAGCGGCCGGGCGCGGTGGCTCACGCCTGTAATCCCAGCACTTTGGGAGGCCGAGGCGGGTGGATCACGAGGTCAAGAGATCGAAACCATCCTGGTCAACATAGTGAAAACCCGTCTCTACTAAAAATACAAAAAATCAGCTGGGCATAGTGGCGCGTGCCTGTAATCCCAGATACTCAGGAGGCTGAGGCAGGAGAATTGCCTGAACCCAGGAGGCGGCTCACCGCAACCTCCGCCTCCTGGGTTCAGGCAATTCTCCT
>NW_022436952.1:17901457-18064930 GCF_009761245.1 Sapajus apella | reverse complement strand
AAAAATACAAAAAATCAGCTGGGCATAGTGGCGCGTGCCTGTAATCCCAGATACTCAGGAGGCTGAGGCAGGAGAATTGCCTGAACCCAGGAGGCGGAGGTTGCGGTGAGCCGAGATCGCGCCATTGCACTCCAGCCTGGGCAACAAGAGCGAAACTCCGTCTCAAAAAAAAAAAAAGAAGAGCGTAAGGAGCAAAAACGGGGGAAATACACGAAATGAGGAAGGAAGTTGAGAGAGTTGGAACAGAGAAGGGAAGGGGAAGCAGTGCAGCTGGGATTTTAGGGGGGAAAGGAGGAGAGAGAGAGAAGGCATTGAGCAGCTGCCCTGTCTTAGGGCCTTTGGAGCAGGAGGAGAGAAGGGAAGTGGAAGAAGCGGAGACCTCATTCATCATAAGAAACTGAAGCAGAGCACGCACTTTGCCTCCCCCCCCAGGAAACCTCTAGTGAGGAGTGACATTGCTCTTAAGGGCTGGGCTCCAGTTTGTATCTCTGGGGACGGATTAGCTGAGATGACACTTACGGCTGAAGCAAGAAGGCCCAAATTTAGTTGGATCTGAAATTTTGTTTTGCAAGTTTGGAAATCCAGTCAGCTGAGAACTCCCTGGGACTCCACCTCGTCTGGGAAGATCAGGAGACAGCCCCACCCTGTCTTTGCTGAGCAGTGGAGGGCAGTCAGGTGGGCCATTGGGATGGGTCCTAATCCTGTGCGATCCTTCTTGCTTCAGATGAAAGTCTCATCTCAGCTAATCTATCCCCAGAGACAAAAACCAGAGTCCCAGCCCTCAAGAGCAATGTGGCCCTTCACTGAAGGTTTTCTGCGGCTCCGACCCAGGGGCTCCACCAGCTCATCGTGGACCCCAACGGCAGTATTTCCACTTTGCTGGCATCCTAAGTGCCAGTCCAGGGTATACCCATCTGGATTAGTTTCCTAAGGCTGCTATAAGAGAGACAGAAGCTGGCTGGCTTTAACAACAGGGATTGGCTGTGTCACAGTTCTGGAGGCTGAAAGTCAAGATCAAGATGCTGGCAGAGCAGGTCCTTTCTAAGGACTGTGGGAAGGAGCTGCTCCAGGCCCCTGTCCGGGCGTGTGGATCCGTCTTCATCTCCCCATGGCCTTCTCCCTGTATGTCTGTCTCTGTGTCCAAATTTCCCCGTTGTTTGAAAGCAGTCACAGCTGATTAAGGCTCACCCCAATGACCTCACTTTAACTTGATCACATTTACAGAGCCCCTATCTCCAAATGAGGTCGCCTACAGAGGTACTGGGGGTTCAGACTTCCACGTGCCAATCTGGGGCGGAGGAGACACAATTCAACCACCATGCTCACCGGCAGCCCATGGCCGGCGCCCGCTCTCGGTGCCTGCACTCCCCACCCACTTTGGCGGTCACTCCAGGAGCTCCTTCCTTTTCCTTCACACGTGCTCACTTTGCAGCTGTCCAGGCCATCCTGCCCTCATCTGAAGAATGTGCAGAAATTCCCCAGAACTCAGGCTTGGTGATGTCACCCACCCCTGTTTTCAGCCAACGCAGTTTTATCCTAGACTTCTGTTTCTCTGTTAAATTCGGTAGGGACTGAGGAGGGAGGAGAGTCTCACGGGTGGGTTCAAACCCCTTCTTTGAGGCTGATGTTGCTTTAAAGATGCTTCCCTTGAGGGCCTCAAGTGGGCGGGGTGCTGTGTATGGGCCTGCAGACAGCTTCCTGCTCCTGCCCCATCCTGCCCTTGGACAGAGCTGGGCTGTGGTCTCATTTCTTAGGGGACTCCTCCGACCCTCATGGGGACATGTCTGCTCTCCTTAAAGCCTGGGTTCTCTGCTGCAGATGCCGGGGAAAGGGACTGTAGCTGGAGAGACTGAGGATTGAAAGGTACATCCAGGCCATGCAGAGTCACTTAGCTAAAGGCCGGGGTGGAGGTGGACAGCTGGGCAAAGGGGCACAGAGAGGCTCGGCCTGAGTTAAAGTTGAGGGGAGGGACTGCATTATCATGGGAAGGACAGGCAGCTTTGATCTGGTTGAAGGAGCTCCCATGCCTTCTAGTCATCTAGGTACAGCAAAAGGTTTGCATTAAAACCCAAATCACTGCAGTAAAATACTGAGGGGAATGTGGTTCAGGAGAACAGCAACTTACATTTGAAAAACATTTTAAATCATGTCTTAAAGGATTCGTAATTGTAGGGCTTCTTAAAGCTAGTGGTTTGCATTGAGAGGCCTCAGGGGCCTCAGATTTCCCACAAAGGCTCCTGTGGCCTCCTACAAGGAAAAAGGAGAAAGGGGTGGAGCCGACGCCAGAACCGCCGGGCTCTTTTCTTTCCAGCTCACCCTGGCTTGGAGCAGAGGCCTCGTCTACCACCTGTTTGGTACAATAGGTTCCCACATCTGATTTTATTTGGTAAAAGATCTCCATGATTGCAAAAAGTAAATGCATGCATGCATACAGGCATATATACATCAATGCCACTGGTTTAGCTAATGAGTTTTCCATGCACATAATTTTATATTTTTATAAGATTCTATGCATGGGCCGGGCGCGGTGGCTCAAGCCTGTAATCCCAGCACTTTGGGAGGCCGAGGCGGGTGGATCACGAGGTCAAGAGATCGAGATCATCCTGGTCAACATGGTGAAACCCCGTCTCTACTAAAAATACAAAACATTAGCTGGGCATGGTGGTGCGTGCCTGTAATCCCAGCTACTCAGGAGGCTGAGGCAGGAGAATTGCCTGAACCCAGGAGGCGGAGGTTGCGGTGAGCCGAGATCGCGCCATTGCACTCCAGCCTGCGTAACATGAGTGAAACTCCGTCTCAAAAAAAAAAAAAAGATTCTATGCATGGAAAAGTCATTTATATAGATACTCCACTATACAGTACAGATGCTCAACTTACCTATGATTTCAAGGTCGTAACTGCTGCGTGAAGTTGGACCTGTGTGTCTATAGTTCATTCCTACTGAGAAAGATCATCTTCAACACAATAAGAAACACACTTTAACCTAAGATATGTGTCATCTCCAGAGAGGGTGTTCCAGTCGTTGAAAACAAGAACTGTTCTGAAGCAAATCCACCTCTGGCTTAGATACTCTTTCAGGGTGTGTACCAAATTAGCATTTGAAAATGAAGCCGAGTAAGAGAACCAGCTCCTTCTTGAAGGAGGCCATGAGGGTGGAAATGTTCCACGAATCTGGCTGTCTCCGTGGGAAACCACCTCCCGAAGAAGGAAGATCTGAGCTTGCAGGGCTGCGCATCACCCCGAAAGCTTCATGTTCCTGCTTCAGGGCTGTGCTTCCCAAGGAAGCTGATTGTGGGGCCATTTTCCTGGCGTTCCTATCTTGGGGGATTTAAGTTCTTCTATTTTGACATGTGGGGCAGTAAGCAGAGTGGCCGGAAGGAGAGTCTTCGGTGGCTGCCTGGTCCCTGGCCTGGTTTGATTCTGTTCCCCAGTCATTAGTGGAGCACTTCTATATTCAAAGCACAGTGGTAAGAGCTGGGAGTACAAAAGTGAGAAAAACAAAAATCCTTTGCCCTTGAGGGGCTTTGGTGTAGTTGCAGGAGAGAGTCTCACGAACAGGTGCCTGAATGTCACGTGCAAAGTGCTGTCCTAAAAGTGCACTCTAGCGCCAAGGGGCACCAAGGTGAGGTAGTGTCCATTGCAGAAGCCAGGGGCAGCCTCTGGAGCAAATTCACCTCCACTCCTCACAGGACTCCATGGATCCTTGGTCTATAAATACCTCCAGCCATCACAAATGCACTTTCGCAGAAGGATTGAACTTCAGTATTAGAAGCAATCTTCATAGCTGTGAAGCCCTTCACGGATCTGATGCTGGAGGCCCCTCTAGGACACACCCACCAAAGGGCTTTTTTGAGTTGCTTTTAGGACAGGATACTCACTACCATATG
The DNA here is from genome assembly GCF_009761245.1 of Sapajus apella. Taxonomy (NCBI): domain Eukaryota; kingdom Metazoa; phylum Chordata; class Mammalia; order Primates; family Cebidae; genus Sapajus; species Sapajus apella. Next base: position 18,061,043 of record NW_022436952.1, on the reverse strand, counting down.
GGGAAGTGCTTGGACTACCTGGGTGCCCATTGAGAGGCCTCTGGTTTTTAGAGCCTGCTGCCAGCTTTGGGGAGTGTGAAGGCTGAGGAATAATGCTCTCTGTGTGTCTGGCTCAGTCAGCATGCCCAGGGCTCCAGGCACGGGGATTCCAGGGCCTCAGGTTGCATCTAAAATGGTGTAGCCGAGCGGTCAGCTGCTGGTGGTCACTCTGAACACACGCTGCTCCTCAGGGCACGGCATGTGCCTCCCAAGGCAGCCAGCCCATTCCAAAGGGTCAGGGCAAAGCACACAGTGCCCTCAATACTCTGTTCCCTTATTTGGCCTTGGGGCCTACGGTAACCTAAGCCTAGACGGGGGCCTTGGGCACCGCATCCCTCAGCTCAGCTCAGCCTCTAAGTGCCTTGTGCTTTATCTCCATGTGCTGCTTACCTTGTTTGGAGAGTTCTAATCTCATCACACCCTTCTGTTTCTCTCATGCCTACACGTCCCCTTTTATTCCAGGTGCATCAGAAGTTACAGTGCCCATGAGCACAGGGGCTGTGTCTCTAGTGAGCTTCTCCCAGTAAAGGCATATCATCCATGTCACTTCTACCTTCAACCCCAACATTCCCTGACTTTGTCTTTCAACTCCCTTGTCCCCTCCTGATCCCTTGTTTTCTCAACCTCTGACACCCTTTCAGTCCAGACCTTGTTACCAAGTTCTCTATTACATGCTGCTTTGTGCTATTTCCCATTGGTTTCCTCTCTGCCATCCTCCTCCCAGAAAGCCCCTAATAAAGAAGAATTTTGTTTCATCCACCTCTGATATTCTTTGAAGCACATGTAGGTTTCAATGAATGTTTATTGAATGAAGAAATGAAAATGCAATTTGGGCCCTGCTCCCCAAATCTGATCATATACAGGGAAACAATAACGAATAATCACGAAGAAGCAGGAGGAGTAGGTGTAGAATACGGAGGCAGCCCAGAAGACAGACGCAGTAAGTACAGGCCCTCAGCAGGCATCCGATTGCCGGACAAGCAAGACACGCACGAGATCCATTTCTTCCATCTCTGCTTGTGATCCATCCCACACAAACAACAAGCCACTTTGCGTTCCTTGCAACACACATCTTGGCTTGGTGCAAAAATAAGAAAAAATCTTATCATGAAGATCATGGTGATTCCTTCTGCTCAGTGCTTTATAGTCTTCAGAGCATTCTGTGAACAAATCACTTGTATATGCCAATGATGGACGAGATGTCTTCTGCAGCTCTTTCTAGATCAAATCCCTTAATTTGTGGAAAGAGTAGAGATCCCAAGTGACTTTCTTGAGTCCCCGCAAGCAGGTCAACATGGGACTGGAACCAGGATCCAAGGAGCTCCACGTTATCCCACGCTAAATCCCCTCTGTCCAGCTGCCTCTCCCTCCCCAGCCTCTCCTGGAGTTGGAATGAACTTCTGTTTCCACAGTACACCTCAAATGGTCGTATTATTGGACAGCATCTTTGCTTTCAGAAAAAATGCTATGGCAGGCACAATGACACCCAACTTACCTACTGACGGCAAATTATACGTGGCTTTCCAAGCTGTACCTGGGGGTCCTCAGGGTCATTTCCCCCTAATTATATGCCTCCTCTAAGACTTTCACAGTTGAAGTCCATTGAAGTAAAACTCTTCCCCCATTGGAATTTTTTTTTTTTGAGACAGAGTCTCTCTCTTTTGCCCAGGCTGGAGTGCAGTGACGCGACTTTGGCTCACTGTAACCTCCACCTCCTGGATTCAAGTGATTCTTGTGCCTCAACCTCCCGAGCAGCTAGGACTGCAGATGCATGTCACCATGCCCAGCTAATTTTTGTATTTTTAGTAGAGACAGAGTTTCACCACGTAGGTCAGGCTGGTCTTGAACTCCTGACCTGATCCACCTGCCTTGGCCTCCTAAAGTGCTGGGATTACAGGCATAAGCCACTGCACCCAGTCTCCGATTGGATTTTCTTAGTAATATGGTGACATAAGAGTGCAAAAAACAAAAAAAAACCCATTAAAGAATCACCATTGAAGAAATTTGGGAAGGGTCTCCTCTTTTAGTCATTGATTTTAATAGGAACCAATTCCAAGATTATTCCTAGGTCAGTAGGAGTATAATGTAAGTAGCCCTGGTGGTAAAGTGGTCTCTTCGGAAAAAAGGAAAGAAACTTGGAGCCAGTTCCTGTGGTGTAAATATTCCCACCACGGCCAATTTTAAGCTAACAATGCAATGTCGCTGTACACAGAGCTGGGAAGAGGCTTACCAAGTTAAGTGCCTGCCACAGCCACCACCTTTACTGAGATTTCACTATGAGATAGGCACCCTTTCAGGCTCATTGAATCCTAGCACTTTACTATGATTTATCTATAAAAATAGGGAAAATGAAAATAGGTGCTTACAGCTTTTGCGATGATTGAGTGAAGTCATACACACTAAGTGGTTGACAGCAGTGTCTGGCACATGGTGAGCATTCAATAAACAAACACGACCAGCATTGCCATTACTACCGCATGCATTGAATCTTCTCATCAGCCAGGGGAAGCAGATGCGTACCCCACAACCAACAGGACCCCTCCTTGGTGAGCCTGTGTGTGGCTAGACCTGGGAACATTGTGCATGGTCTTCTGGCCTCCCAGGGAGGGCAATGTCACACATTCATCTTTTGACCCTGCCCCCCCCAATTTCCCAGTCCTCCCTGAGGATGACAAAGTGGAGTGCTCTGGGAAGACAGAAGCAACAAAGGGGATCTTTTGTCACAGAGCAGAGCATTTAGCTAAAAAGAGAGGCACAGACTAAGAGGACAAGGCAAGAGTGACCTCAAATGGCCAGAGCTGGAGCCCTGGGGCAGCAACACAGGAGGCAGGTGCAGGTCCATTAGGCCATCCTACAGGCCAGGACTCCTACAAGGGTATCTGCCCCACCTGCCCCACCCCTGCAGCAGGTCCTGCAAAACCACCTGTACGCTGTGGTTGACACTAAACTGTGGGGAGGATGCTGAGGGTACATTGAGCTGAAAGCAGGTGACTTCCTTCCCACCCAGACAGTACACATAGCCCATTCACTCAAACCAGAACCTTCCCGTTCCTCTCATCTACCCCTCTCCATTGCAAGCACACATTAGCGTGGTCTCTGAGAAAGGGAGGAGAAGACGCCCAGCTCTAAATGTGTTCGCTAGTATGTGTGTGAGGATGGGGTGTTCATCCTGGCTTATAAGTACCAAGCTAGGGGCATCTTTCTACCCTGAGGTATGAGTGATTCTGCAGCAATAGATGCTCAAGGGAGAACAGCAGAGGCATCCAACAGACGACTCCTGCGGCTCACCCAGGTCAGGGTGGGTGCACGTGGGGCTGTCTTGTAGCTGCTTCTCTGAGGAGCTGAGTTCTGCTCCCCAGGTTCCTCACACACTCTCAAAGATGGTCTCTCCTGAGGCCACAGACGGCACCCTGGCCAAACTGCCCAGGGCAGGGTTACACAATGGGGGCCTGTTCTTGTGGAAGCCAGGAATATTCCAAGAGAAAGAAGCCGAGAAGAAAAAATGCCTAAATTACTGTTTTTGCTTCCTACACCTCACCCACTCAAAACATTAACTTCATACCAAGCTCCCACTGCATCAGTGTCCAGGGACTTCAGGAGGCCCAGGAAGGAGCAGAAGAAGCCGGGTCTACGCCAGCTCTGGCAGCGCGTCAGCCCCATGACCTCAGCCCCAGGCTTCACTAGCTTTGCGTTTCCCTAAATGTTTGATGGAGTCATAGGCAGCAGCTGCAGGCCAATGATGCCAAAGGCTGGATTTGATTTTTCTGATTTGCATTTTTTTTCTATTTTGCTTTCTTTTTAAGTGGAAAGCTTATATCTTCAGACTGCTACATTCATTGGTAAATTCAAGTTTTGACCCGTCCCATCACATCCGCTATCTACAATCCAAGCCACAGCCCAACTTCACTGGGTCAGGTTTCAGGCAGGGTTCTAACTTCAGGGGAACTGAGGGAATGAAGATGACTAGCTTTTATTTTACTATCTCCTTGTTATGAAGTTTGACTTTTCAGCAGGGAACGGGGCTTGTTAAACAATAGGTTAAGAAGCCTATAATCCATGCACTATTCTGGGTACCTAAAAAAGCGATCAAAAAAAAAAAAAAAAAAAAAAAAACTTCAGAAAGGTCTTGTGTGCTTACTCTTACCAGAAATTAAAAGAGATTTCAAAACTGCATTACTGAAAATATTTTATTCTGGTGCATAAATAGCCTAATGGATCAATGAGCCAAAGCAAAAAGTCTCGAAAGAGACTGGAAAATATAAAATAATGCATAAGGCAAATTTCACATTAGTACAGGAAAGATGGATGATTCAATAAATATTGTTGGAAAACCTGGCCAATCATAGGGGGAAAAAGTCAAACAAAATCTTCCTTCATGTCTTTAGACTAAGATAAATTATGGGTGAAAAAATATATATTTAATTTTTTTTAAGTTTTAAATATCAGAAATAAACATAAGGCAATCTTCTCATATAATCTTGGGAGAGGAGAAAGCCCTTCTAATCAAGACAAAACTCAAAAGCCATACATGAAAATATTGATAATGTTGACTATGTAAATACTTATAATTTCACATATACCAAAAATACTAAAGTCTATCCAAATACAAATGAAAAGGTTGGGGAAATGTTTGAAAGACAAATTATAGCAAAAGACTAATAGATAAAGGGATTAATATAAAATAGGACTTTGACCCACAAGTAAAAGGCCAAGGACTCATTTTTTTAATGAGCAAAACATATAAACAAGCAATTTACACAGAGAGAGAACAAACGAAAGAAATTAAAAGAAGCAGCAAATTTAAATTGGTAAACATGTTTTACTGAGTACATTAACAAAGATTAAAACTTTGTTAGCCACATAAATGTCTTCTTTTGAGAAGTGTCTGTTCATATCCTTTGCCCACTTTTTGATGGGCTTGTTTTTTTCTTGTAAATTTGTTTAAGTTCCTTGTAGATTCTGGATATTAGACCTCTGTCAGATGTATAGGCCGCAAAAACTTTCTCCCAATCTGTAGGTTGCCTGTTTACTCTGATGACAGTTTCTTTTGCTGAGCAGAAGCTCTCCAGTTTAATTAGACCCTATTTGTCAACAGTGTGTGATGCTCCCCTCCCTGTGTCCATGTGTTCTCATTGTTCAGCTCCCACTTACGAGTGAGAACATGTGGTGTTTGGTTTTCTGTTCCTGTATTTGTTTGTTGAGGGTGTTGGTTTCCAGCTTCATCCATGTCCCTGCAAAGGTCATAAACTCATTGTTTTTTATGGCTACATAGTATTCCATGGTATATATGTGCCACATTTTCTTTATCCAGTCTATCATTGATGGGCATTTGGGTTGGTTCCAAGTCTTTGCTATTGTAACAAATATCTAATGTATGTGGGGCTTAAAACCTAGATGGCGGGTTGATAGATGCAGCAAACCACCATGGCACATGTACACCTACGCAACAAAACTGCACATTCAGCACATGTATCCCAGAACTTAAAGTAAAATTTAAAAAAAAGTTTGATAATGCACAGTGTTGACTAAGATATATGAAAACTCACCAGCTATTGGGGAGAGTGTAAATGGGTGTGATGTTTTTGGCATCTGTCGTATGAATGAGTCCATCTGCAAGAGGAGTGAATTTGTAAAGATCTAGGATTCTGTCTGCAACATTGTTTGTAAGGGCTAAAGACTAGAAATAATCTCAAAGTTCATCAAGAAGCAACTGGTTAAATACATTCACACAATTGTATACTCAGATGATTTTATATGTTCTAAGAGAAGCAACCTCCAAGATTGCTAAGCGGAAAAAGTAAGAGGGCAGAACAGTATGTGTACTATATAATGTGTGTGTGTGTGCACATGAGTATGTGTTTGGAGATGGGGTCATACTTGTATATTCCTTCAGCTAAGCTTTACTGAGCAAATGCTGCATGTCAGGCACTGTTTTAAGCACAAGAGATGCAGCAGTGAACAAAACAGACAAACTGGCTGGCTCATGCCTGTAATCCCGGCACTTTGGGAGACTGAGGTAGGTGGATCCCCTGAGGTCAGGAGCTCGAAACCAGCCTGTCCTACATGGTAAAATCCCATCTCTACTAAAAAAATCCAAATCAATTAGCCAGGTGCGGTGGTGGATGCTGTAATCCCAGCTACTTGGGAGGCCGAGGCAGGAGGATCTCTTGAACCTGGGAGGCGGAGGTTGCAGTGTGCTGAGGTTGCCTGGGCAACAAAAGCAAAACTCCATCACAAAAAAAAAAAAAGGAAAGAAAGAAAAAAAACCAGACAAATGCCTCTGCCCTTTAGAGCTTATTTTCTAATGAAGAAGAACGACATTAAGCAGTAAGCGGACAATGTGATGTGCCGCGTGGTACAGAGTCATATGGAGAAAAATAAAGACAGGAGTATGTGAAGGGATGCAGCTGCAAAAATGTACATGAGAGAATTAAAAGGAAGGTATTTGGTAAGATCTCATCTTTGTAAAAACAATATTTTTAAAAAAGAGAACATTTACTTAATTATTTCTACTACAAGGCCAGGGTTGCCATGTTACACTACTACAAAGAACTTCATTTTCATTATAGTCTATGTGAAATTGTGTCTCCACTCCCATCATTCTGAAATTGTGCAGTGCTCAGCATGTGCCACTGTACAAGAAACCCTGTAATAAGACATGCAGAGACCTGGAGGGTGCGAAAAAAAAAAGTGAGGCAGTCATTACCCCTGCTTTGCTTCATAATTTGAAATATGATTTATATTTTGAGATCACTCAAGCACCAGGATCTCTGATCATCCTGTTTGTGCATTCTAGAAACCAGAATTCTCCTGCCACCACGCACATAGGTTTCTAAAGAATCTACAGGAAAAGAAGCTCGAATAGGAGGTGCCCACACATCCCACTGCTTCAATTTCCTCAGGAATGAGCCCCAGAAAGCCACTCAGACGCTAAAGGAAGCAGCATGGGAAAACGAGAAGAGCTGCCTCAGGAAGCTCATTGAAGCAATGGTTGTAGTGGATAAAAGGTGGAGCCAACTTGAATACCTTTCAGGAGGAGGAATGCATACATGAGCTCCGGCATTTCACTGCAATCCAAAAAGTGGAGGCAATTTTACATTAACAGGGAGAGGTGCGATCTCATTAAAAATAACTACGTGTAGTATGTGTACACGTGCATTAAATACATACGTGTATTTGTAATGAAAAGAAGAGTTTGAAAGGATGTATGCCAAGCTGTGAACAGCAATGACTCCTTGGGGTAGCTGTCAAGGGAGAGAAGTTCCCACCATTTACTTTAGATGCACAACAGAAGCGAGATTGGAAAGGTGTTGAAGTCAAAGGAACTGACCTTATGTCAGGGGTTCTTAATTTTTTTAAATAAAATACGTAAGAATAAAAACAGAAACCAATTTTGTTGAAATTAAATAATCAAAGTGGTTTTTGTTTGTTTGTTTGTTTGTTTGAGACAGAGTTTTGCTCTTGTTACCCAGGCTGGAGTGCAATGGCGCAGTCTCGGCTCACTGCAACCTCCGCCTTCTGGGTTCAGGCAATTCTCCTGCCTCAACCTCCTGAATAGCTGGGATTACAGGCACGCGCCACCATGCCCAGCTAATTTTTGTATTTTTAGTAGAGACGGGGTTTCACCATGTTGACCAGGATGGTCTCGATCTCTTGACCTCGTGATCCACCCGCCTCGGCCTCCCAAAGTGCTGGGATTACAGGTGTAAGCCACCGCGCCCAGCCTCAAAGCGTTTTTTAAAACAGATGTTTGCTAAGTATGCTTTGGGTTTTCTTTATCAATGCATTAAACAACAAGATGTCGCAGCAAGTCCAATGACGACCTTACTTTCAAAGAAGCAATGAGCAGACACAATATTTCAAGATATCTGCAACTGTCATGTCATGTGAAAATATCTGTGATTTCTAATGCTGACAAAGGCACAGTATTGGTAAAACTTCACTGAAGGAAATGCTCATATCCAGTGAGAGGTTTAACAAAAACAAAGCTATAAATTTTCCCCCCTCCAAAACAATGGACTCCTGAATTCTGTTTGTGGACATCTTGAAACTCTGTGGGAGCCAGGTTAAGAACCCTGATGGTTTCTGCATTCTAGAAAGTCAGCATTCATCTGGTCAAATCCTGCTTCTCTTCTGCGAGGGCTCACTTTGGAGTCGATTCTTGCAGATTTATGTTTTGGGTGTGTCCAGAGTTAGTGATGTAACCCAAGGCAGTTGCCTCTGATGCAGATGTAAAACGTTCTATTAGGTGATATGAAATAGGACTTCTATTGAGACTGGGCATTTGCTAGAGAAAGACTTTTAAAGAAAGAAAGAAAGTCTGCACTTTCTTTTTTATTTTATTTATTTATTTTGAGATGTAGTCTCGTTCTGCCTCCTAGACTGGAGTGCAATGGCACAATCTCTGCTCACTGCAACCTCCGCCACCCAGGGTTCAAGTGATTCTCCTGCCTCAGCCTCCCAAGTAGCTGGGATTACACCAGGCTAATTTTTTAGTAGAGACAGGGTTTCACCATGTTGGCCAGGCTGGTCTCGAACTACTGACTTCAAGTGAGCTGCTCATCTCCACCTCCCAAAGTGCTGGGATTACAGGTGTGAGCCACGGCGCCCGGCCTAAGGCAGCAATTTCATTATTTTGTTCAGTGGTTCTGATGGTAATGGCGGTCTTCAAGGTGATGGTGATGCTGAAGGTAGAGGTGGAGGTGATGGTGGTGATGGTCATGGTGGTAGTGATGGGGTTGCAGGTGACGATGGAGGGGGTGGTGGTGGTCATGGTGATGGTGGTCGTCGTGGTGGTGGTGATGTCATTGAAGGTAGAGGTAGAGGTGATGATGGTGATGGTGGTGGTAGTGATATAGTGGTGATGGTCATGGCGGTAGTGATGAGGTTGCAGGTGAAAATGAAGGTGGTCAGGGTGATGATGGTGGTGGTGGAAGTGCTGTGTGTTCTGTTTGAAAGCTACGAGTGATCATTAGGCTTAACTTCCTCATGTTCTGGGAGTAGGACTCTAAAGAGGACCAGACAAAAACCCGCTGCTCTGCTAAATCACGCTGAAGTTCCAAATGCACTGTATTTCCTGACTGACCAAGTCCTGCAACAGAGAATGTACTGCTCGGTGCTGGATGCTGTGGCTGGCTTTTCCACGGCAGGAAAACTAAACTACATCTCATGGATGAGGCTGTTGTTGTTCTCAGTGGCAGTTTTGTCTGTGATCAAGAAAAGAAAGAGGCTGTGGACAGGGGAAAGTAAGGCGCAGGAGGCCCCAATGTCCAGGATGAAGGGAGAACTGGACCTGGATTCTGAGTTACGCAGATACGCTGAGATCCACGTTGAAGGGTGAGCCGGCCCTCACCAAGGAACAGATACCACATTTAGGTTGTGATTTAGGCCCACCCCCCAGAGTAGCCACTTCTGGCAGCAATTGTAAATTACTCTATTTAGCTTCTGCTACCCCTGGTGAACCTGGCAGAGCTGTGCTTTTGGAAGCTGCAGGGGGACCCAGCAGCTACAGTGGGGAGGGGCAGAACAGCAGCGGCCTGGGATCCTACAGCAGCCGCTTCAGGGAGGAGACGGGTGGTGGGAGTGGGGGGTGGAGGTGGGTGCGGATCACTGGCCATTAGAGTGGTTTTGTGGAATACACAAGCATTTCTCAGAGCTTCCCAGAAAGTATGCGGGAACTCCCCTTTGTCCTCAGGCTGGAGCTCCTACTCCCAGTATCTGAATACTAAAGGGCATACCCTCCCCATAAAGCTTGACACAATCAAGGTCGCTTGTCACTTATATGTCAAGAAAACCTGAGTTACTTGCAACAAGCAGCATCATTTGATTTTGCAATTTAAAAAATAATCAATGAAGCTCCATAGGTAAAGAATAAGGGAAAGGAGGGGGGGAGGCAACGGGAAGAAAGGGAGTTGAAGAAAGGAAAGGAAGAAAAGAAGGGTAAAAGAGTGAAAGACAGGTCAGGCGCGGTGGCTCACGCCTGTAATTCCAGCACTTTGGGAGGCCGAGGCGAGTGGATCACCTGAGGTCAAGAGTTCAAGACCAACCTTGCCAACATGGTAAAACCCTGTCTCTACTAAAAATACAAAAAGTAGCCAGGCATGGTGGTGGGTGCCTGTAATTCCAGCTACTCAGGAGGCTGAGACTGGAGAATCGCTTGAACACAGGAAGTGGAGGTTGCAGTGAGCTGAGATCGAACCACTGCACTCCAGCCTGGGCAACAAAAAGCAAAACTCTGTCTCAAAAAAAAAAAAAAGGGTGAAAGACAGAGCGAGGAGTACTATGCCTATCACCAAAGAGGCTGGAAGGAGATAGAACAAGGACAAGTTCACGGTTGAAATGCACCCCACGCCTCTGTCTACAGAGAGGCCCCCGGGAAACCTGGCAAAGCAGAGACTGTTTGCCACAGTCAAGAAATGAGAGGCAGAGCTGGCCCTTCTGCTCTGGAGAACTAGGAATGTGAGGTGGGGGCCAGCAGGCCAGGAGCCAGATGCTGAAGGCTTTGACCTGGCACCCACCCCAGGTCTGGAGAGGACATTGATGGGGCCTTGAGGTCTCCTTTGTAGCTGCCAAGCTCAGCGATCTAGGATAGAGAGGCAGTCAGGAAACGTGAGTCCTGGAATGAACAGTGTGCATGTTTGACACTTCCTCTGTGTTGTCACTATACAGGGCTACAGAGAGAGACGCCCTAACCTAAAGCCTGTCTCAACTAGGGAATGCTCCATGGCACTACAGAAACAAACATGGACGTAGGGGCTGAATATAAACTGAAGGCAGCTTTGCAAAGTTTTACAAACTTACCCAGCCACTCACATTCAACTTGGCCAAAAATTCGCCATGACCTCACCCCATTTTATGAGCAGCTGTCCTGATACTAATCCTGCCTCTTTCCATAATCCCTCTTTCATGAGACTGAGAGAACACGTCATGAGCCTAAAGCAAATACACTGACAGAGCCTTGCACTTCATAACTCGCATCACCACTGCAACACGATGAAGCGCTTGTCTAAGGCTCCACTACCAGAACATAAGCCTGATTGCATCTCCCGTGCCCACGGCTGGGCCCTTGGCACCAAGCCCGGCACAGGCAGCACGCAGTGCATATTTGTTGGGTGCCCATTGGAATGCTGCAAACACGGGAACAAGGAACAAGTTAGGTCTGGGAAATTACATCACTTCTGATGAAGGTTAAAGACAAAGAAATCTACTTGGAATTCCATCAGGTGTGGATTGGTCATTTAAAAGAATAGAATCACTAAATGTTAAGTTTTTTGAACTTGTCCCTCCTGCTCCTTCTCTCTCTCCAATATCCCACAAGGACAGGTATATGAAAAGAACCTACTGAAGAGTTCACTCACATCACACTCTCAGGACTAGACGGAACCTTCATAGCAGAGCTGCCTACTCAGTGCTTCAGACTTTACAAGAGCCAAGTGGTTTTTCCAGCCTCTGGACATGATGAAAGAAACCACCTCTTCCCAGTGCATTTTAGATTGGGTGCTAAGACTTGTTCTCACAAATCACTTGCTCAATAAACACGTGAGCACCAACTCTATGCCAGGCCATTGCAGAGCTCTGGAAATATGACAGTGAGCACAGCTGACCTCGCCCAGGCCTCATGGGACCTTCAGCCTTGCCATCCTTCCGCTGCTGGTCCAGGGACACACAGCAAATCGACCCCATGAAGAGGGGTCTCCATTGAGCTGCTTTACAATAGAGGAGCCGTGGCTGAACCTGGGTCAGCAGCCACTGCACAAGCACATCTGCCCTACTTGAGGACAGCGGCAGGGTTGTCATGGATATGCCAGTGAAGAGGAGATCTGAATTTAGGGGAAGCAACCTGCACTGGGAGTGGACAGGCGCAGGTTCCAATCTCAAAGGGGCTCTCCTCCTTCCACAATTATCTAGTCAACTAGGGAGCATGGGCCTACATCTAGGGAAGCTTAGACAAGCTCCAAAATGCAAAAATGTGAGCAGAGAGCTTGGCACACTGAGGGCCATCTTTCTTCCTCCTAGAAGTTAGTACTTCCAGGACTGACTCTGCTCTCCATAAAAATCCTCCCCATTGGCAGACACACAGAAACAACCCCAAGGGTCAGGTTTTTAACTTGCCTGAAATCCTGTGGCTTGTCACATCCCTTTGTCTACCAAAAATAATAGAATGCTCTGGGTGGCTGACCAGTTGAATCCAGAGAGGAAGTGAATGGATACCATGAGCTTTGCTGGGTCCCAGGCAATAGAAGCTTCCTAGAAAGGCCATAGATGGGGTTGGAATTTCCATTGGCCCTGGAATATAGGGCCTGGGAGACAAGAGAGTGTCTTGACACCAATTCCAAGGTCCTTTCCATGCCATCTGCTGCCCTGCAGGGTGTGCTACCAAGAGTGGGTACCTGTATATTCTGCCCTGTCCCATAAAGAAATCAGATCATTGTCAGGTTCAAGGCAGAGAATATGGGGGTGGCTTTAAACCCCACCTCACATGAGATATTCCTTCATCCCTATCTGGCCTTGCCCAGCACGCTCCCATGTTCCCACATACATGCTCAGTGCTGGGGACAGGCCCAGCTTAGCCATGCCCTACAATCTGGGACACTGTTGTGGTACTTCCAAGCACCACAGTAGCTGGCTGAAGTCTTGGGTCCCTGGTGAGAGACAGAGGGAAGGGGATGTGTAGAGAAAGAGGAAGGCGGAGTTTTTCCTGATTACTTGACAAACGAGCCCAGCCCTTAGCTTCGGCCCAGGCTCTGACAACATCAGATCACAGTAAATCTCAGGTCCCTGTTTATTCCCCTTCCCCGGCTCTACCTCCCCTGGTTTCTCGATCTGTCGACTCTTATCTGGCACTGATAATGTGTGGTCTCTGAAAATGCGCCATTTGTTGTAAAAGTGTGGGGATTCCAAAAAGCCTCCAAGTGACTCAATCGAGGCTGAAAAGGACCGCATCGTCCAGATGTGTACATTTGCTTGGACCCAGCTCGCAAAGCACTTTAACAATCTTTTCACAATCGCTGTCCACATGAAGCGAGGTGGCAGGGCTAGCATTCCTTCTCCTAGATTCTCCTCTTCCCGGACACATTGTCAGTCCCTGGTTGGGATTCCAGCAGGAGAGCAGTGCTGCTCCATGAGACTCCTCCACTGCCTCTGAGGACCCCCTTTAAGACCCAAGGATCAAAATCCCTACCTCAGGGTACCCGTCTTGTTCTCCCTGTTCTATTAAAAAAAAAAAAAAGACTAAGGGACTAGTCATACTGTGCTGGTCTCATTTCAAAGTGGCTCTTAGACTTGCTGTCAATAAAGTCGACAACTCCTCTGTGTTTAGGTTAGAGACCTCCTGGGCCACCCCCAAATATCTGGCTTGCCCACATCTGCACTGTGCCTTTGTTTATGCAGTTACCTCTTTGAAGGTTTTTTTTTAATAGTCTGTCTCTCTTTTTTTTTTTTGAGATGCAATTTCAATCTTGTTGCCCAGGCTCTAGAGTATAATGGCGCCATCTCGGCTCACTACAACCTCCACCTCTCAGGTTCAAGTGGTTCTCCTGCCTCAGCCTGCCAAGTAGCTGGGATAACAGGTGCCCACCACCACACTTGGCTAATTTTTTTTGTATTTTGGTAGAGATGGGGTTTCACTGTGTTGGCCAGACTGGTCTCAAACTCCTGACCTCAGGTGATCCACCTACCTCGGCCTCCCATAGTGCTAGGATTACAGGTATGGGCCTGTAATCGCCTGGCCTCCTGCAGCCTCTTATCTGTCACACAGACTAATCTCCTTTAAGACATGCTCCCAGGCCACATCTAGAGAGGCTGCAGAATCTGGAACTACTTGATGTCCTAATAGCCCCTGCCAATATGAAAATGACCAGCAGGCTCTGTCATGTTGCTGAGGTTAAACTTCAACTGTTTAAACACCAACCGAGGAATTTGCAAATGGGTAAATACCACACTCTGTACAGGGAGCCAAAAATCTGCTCAAAACAGCTGCTCAATATGTGTCAGATGGGGCCTTAGTTACAGAGCAACACAGACAGACTAACAAAATACATATTCTGATGTTTCATGAACCTACTACGTCAGGGAGGCTAATTGAAACAGCTCTCCTGCCAAGCAGAAAATTCCATACGGAGAGGAGATAAATGAAGAGAGGCTGTCGGCTGCGGAACATCAGAGAAAGCCAGGTCCCTCTGAGAGATGTAAGTTAAATATGTTTAGCATAACCTGAGCTACCCCGGGCCTCTCAAGCTTGGACAGACAGATGAGGTTACATTAGGAATAACCTGCATTCCACTCCATGCCCTGGCTGCCCGTGATGGACTTCAGGCCTTAGTAAGGGCTCCATGTCTATTTCTGGGAGTGCCAGGGATGTCTCTTGGTTTCTCATGAACGAAGCTGCTCCCGGACCTGGTATTGAGAGGTTTTTCTCTTGGAGGGCAAAAAGAAGTGGCAGTGGGGACCAGGGTGTCCCCTGCTGAGAAATGGAGAGCTCTTTTCCCCTGCACTTCTCTGAGGTTTGCCTTGTGGAGCTGAGTGCCTGGGGAAAATGCTCCTGGCAGGACTCCAGCTGTTATTTGTCAGAGGACAGCTAGGATTGGTTCACCCATGCTCTGAGTTGGCCCCAAAGCAAGCTATGCTGAACTTTTCTCCATCTCCAAGCAACCTTTGTCTTCACATGCAAGAGGGATCCAGTTATGACAGGCTGACCCAGCTGGTTTCCTGGGTCTGAGAGATATAGGTGACAGAGACTGGCCAGGGGTCGTGTTTTTCAAGCAGCTTCAGGAATGGGATCACTCAGAACCCAGCTGAGAGCTAATTTTCTCTTGGCTTCAAAATCCATCCTATGCTTGGAGATGCTGGGGCTGGAATTCTACAAACCACATTCCAGTTTTGTGCCCTGATAGGCTCTGCCCACAGGGTGCACTAGCAGGAATCTGCAAGACTAAAGGAGGAAGTAGGAAGTGGCTCCTTGTTCACTTCCTGTTTGCTTCCTGTTCACTTGCTATCAGCTTCCTGTCCGTGCCAGGAAGGTTGCTAACCCTAGGAGTGCTTTTTCTTCACCAGGGCAGTGGCAACTCCTTCCTGAAAGATTTCAATGCAGTTTTTGGTTTTCCCAACACTCACAAAAGCAGCCTCATGGTGGTCCCCTCAGAGACACCAACAAAAGAGCTCCCCCATTCAGAGGCCAGGGCACCAACACCACAAGGACTCTCCTCCGAACTCAGAGACACCAGCTCGAGTTGTGCGGCATCCCCACTCCCCCACCTCAGAAGTCTGAGATTCAGTCCCGTATCCTTTCTCCAAGCAACTACCTTTCAATGAGTTCCCGAGCCTCAAGTGTGATGCCTCCACCCTGTGGTGTTACCTCCATGGATACCTTTGTATTCCCTTCCTGCCCTTTTCCGTCACCTGGTTAATCGTTATTTATATTATCTCTAATAAAATAGCTGGTATGATATCTGTCTTCTGCCTGGACCCAGACAAATCACCCATATTTTGGTGCTGAGTATCTGTGGCAGAGACTGCAGTCAAGCACTGCCCAACCCCTCCAGACAGCAGTGTGGGAGAGCACACACCCACCTACCTACAGCCCACATTCTGATCTGGTTTCTCTCAGCCAAGCTCTGCATGAGCAAGAGCAAGTTCAGATTTAAAGGACACCGTGAAATGCATGGCAAATAGAGCTTTATTGCTGTACATTCTTGGGGGATGGCTGCAGGGACCCCTGGCTAAAAACATTTGTGTGTTTCTCCCTGTTGGTCAGTAGCGAACTGTAGGGAGCATCCTCATCACAGGCTTTCGGGCAAAGATGATCTTGTTATAGTTTTCAGTGGGGCCGTCTCTGGAATCCGTATGTAAGTGCGTGGGTTCTGGGATCATGGTAGGAGCCATGGTCGATATTGAGTAAGCGCCCCACATTGATAACGTGGATTCTGACAGCGTGTCCCTGAACACAACTTCACCGGAAGACTGGGACAACTTTCTCCTTTTCAGCTGAATGACGCTGGAAGGCTTATTCTTCCTGGATGCCCAGGAGCTTTCCTCGAGGGCACGCATGCATTCCAGTTCTCTGTTTTTGCTCTTCTCAATGAGTCTTTGCACTGTCTGAGAGGTATAGGTGACAGAGGCTGGCCAGGGGTCATGTTTTTCAAGCAGCTTCAGGAAAAGTCCAGTGTTTTCTGTGAGTCCTACCAGCAAAGAGAAATGCAGGCCATTTAGAGGCAGTCACAGGCAATAGCTCAATTCTTCAAAAAACGGGAAGGCAGGAATCAGATTGTGAGGTCCTCTCTATTTTGCACCCCTTGTATTCAATGGGAACAAAATCCAATTCAATGTGGGGAACAGAATGACATCCTAGAAAGTATATCAATTAAACAGCGACAGAATGGTAAGAACCAAGAGACAGAGTCAAGCAGACTTGATTGACTTTAAATATTTGCATAACCTCAAATTGTTTTACCCCTGAACTTCTACTTTTTTTCTTTAGTCTGAGGACTAAAGAAAGTACAAGGGCTTGGAACAGTACAGCTTGGTGCTTGAAAGCATGGGTTTTGCACTTGGCTGCTCCAAATTCCTACACTACCCTCTTTATAACTGTGAACCTTGAAGAAGTTTCTTAACCTTGCTAAACTTCAAGTGCCTCATCTGTAAAATGGCGATTAGAATAAGACAAAGTCCATGGAGCTTTCTTGTGGATTACAGATAACTTACATGCTTTTAGCACAGTACTTGACATGTAGCAATCCGTAAATGGTAGCTAAACTTTCGGCTATGCCTCCCAGCCTAAACTATTTCATTTAATCCTAGTTACACCTTATAAGGTAGGTATTCTCCCCATTTAATAGAGGATGAAACTGAGGCTGACTAGCTTGCATACCCAACAAGTAGTGGGTTTGAATTCGAGCTTAACAAGACTCAAAGAAAATAAAGCTTTTCACTATGGTTGTTGGCCAGATGTTTGGGGTGTTTGCCGAAAAGGGCGGATGTTGCTAGAAATTCAACCCACTAGTTTAAGCAGCCTGTTCCTTTACAGATGCAAAATCATGGGCGTGTTGGTCCTTCCCATCTTTCACTTGCAACATCACTCTACCTAGCAGAAATGACTCAATTCCTCTCCTGCAGCTGCTACCTTCCCCTGTGTTCTTATGTGATGCATTCTTTCCCTAATTCTATATTTCTCTGATCATTTCAATTGGAGTTTTGCAGGGAGGGGAGTTAAAAGAGTCATCTTGCCATCTCCAAACTAAATGCAGTTAAAAAAAAAAAAATGCTGTAAATAGGGATAATCAAGTGAAGATGTAGGTCGTATAGTTACTCCCAGGCTGCCTCATGGGTGTCCAGGGGCTGGAGCTTGTCTGAGGATAGATCTATCAGCAAAGAACGTGCCTTAGAAGGATTCCATCTCCCTGCAAAAGTCATGTGTGATATTACCTCTCACTAGAGAATTCCCAGCAAGGCCTCTAAGCACAGACTATTCACCCTTGCCGCCTCCAAACAAATGTAAAGATCTTGTGGGACAGGGCATTTGCATGAAACTGGCAGAGTTCAAACTCAAATGCCTCAAATGCCTGGAGCAAAATGAACGGCAACCCCCTTCCATCTCCTGAACGTGCTGTGTTCTCTGCCAGCATAACGAGAGTGGCTGTCCAGTGGCCTCTTCCCACTGCAAATCCTCCAACCCTAGCCAACCCCAGTGCAGGAGCTTCCACTGGTAACGCTCCCAATCCTACCTTCTTCTTTCTTCATTCTTCTTGCATCCATCTTCTTTTTAATATTTACTGATTTCTTAATATAGGTCCAGATTCCTACAGGAAAATATACTTGTTAGCCAGAGCCTCCTCAAACTGGCCTGAGAGGAACAATTAGTAGCCACCCTAGGGGGTCCAAGACCTATGGTCTCTGCATAAAGCTAAGATGACTTCACCTCCTGAGAAGAGGACATGTTTTCTGTGGAGCTGGAGACAAGCCAGGTGAGCCCTGCCAAGGCTTGCAGGCATGCCTTTGCTCAAGAGCAGTGGACTGTCATGACAATCTCTGGGTGTCCTGCTTTCCAGTCTCCTAGCCTTAAAGCAGAGAGTGCTGGGCAGGCTGGGGGCTGTGTGGAGACAGGTCCACAGAGGGGAAGTGAAGAAAAAAAAGTCCTCATTTCAAAACCTTGCTATCTCCTCTACCAGAGTCCAAGTGTGGTCACATTACCTACAAGTGCAACATCCAACCTGCACCTCTCAGCCTGGAATCAGGGAGAGAATGTAGCAGAGATGGGCAGCTGCCAGGAGTCAGCTACCAGGGCCTCAAGCCCAAGCTGAAACATGGAAGTCTTAATGTTCTATGCAGCCAGGCTGGGAGGAATTCTGATGGAAACCATGGTGTAGCGGTTCTCAAACTTGAGGCTGCATCCACCTGGAGAGCTTGTTAAAGCACAGGTTACTGGGCCCAACTCCAGAGCTGCTGATTTAGCAACCACTGTTTTAAACCAAAATGGGGAAAGAAAAAGAAAATACTGGAGATTTGTAAGATTACATTATTAACTACCTAGAAACAAGAAATGAGTCCAAGAGACCCTTTTGGTTCCTTTCCAGCTCTAAGACACATGCACATATCTAAGAATTCATTATGTTTCTATGTTCAATTTTGCCATCTCTGTGGCCTTTAAGCACTTAAAAGTGCCGTGAAGCATTTCCACTATCACCTACAAATGCCCATTGAAAAAGAGTCTCAGATGCTTTTGAACAGCTCCCAGATGATGCTGGTGCTTTTGATCTGGAGGCCACACTTTGAGAACCATGGGTCTAAGACTGTGCTTCTCAAATTTTAGCAAGTACTAGAATCACCTGGAGACCTCGTGCAACTACAGATACCCAGGTCCCACCTTAGAGGTTCTGATTCAGTAGGTCTTTTTTGAGGAACTGAGAATTCCCATCTCTAAGTAACTCCTAAATGATGCTGATGTTGCTGGTCTGTGGTTCATACTCTGAGGAGCCCTGGTTTAGACTGAGTAGTGGGGTGATGGCTGACTCTTTTCTTCATGGAACACTCCTCCGAGATAAGCAGTTCCCAGGTTTGCCATCCCTCTTTTTCCCTAATCAAGGAACTATTGTGGAATGCAAGTGAGTGTGTCATTGATAGGGGCAACTTTAAATTCCACTGTTTTTGTAAAGTAAATTATTCAGATATTTTAGGATTTTGTTATAACACATATAACAAAGGATGGCAACCTGGAGATGCATTCAGGCTCCAGAATGTCAAGCCTATTTAGAGCCAGATCTTATGGAGTCCCTGCTGTGGGTATCAGTGGTAATCTTCCACACCGGTGCAGTTCTAGAAGAATTCACAATGTCACTATTTTGAGGCTAGGGAAGAAATAATGCTCAAATAGTCATTTAACCTAGACTTTCACATCATAATTTTTTTTTTAATTGTAAGGTAAAACATCTTAGTTCTCCTTCTAAGACCTACCATAGGCCTCAGAATTTAAAGTCACCCATTCCAAGTCCCCATAGAGCATGGCATGCAAGTGGCCACCCAACCTGGGCCTGTCTACCTCTAATGAAAAGATAGTTATTTTCTTGTCTTCCGTATTTTGGCACTGTTAGACATTTCTTCATCTCAAGGTTGGGTTACCCACAAAGGGAAGCCCATCTGACTAACTCTCTGTGAAACCCTGCAAGCCAGAAGAGAATGGGGGCCAATATTCAACATTCTTAAAGAAAAGAATTTTCAAACCAGAATTTCATACCCAGCCAAACTAAGCCCCATAAGAAAAGGAGAAATAAAATCCTTCACAGAGAAGCAAATGCTGAGACATTTTGTCACCATCAGGCCTGTCTTACAAGAGCTCCTGAAGGAAGCACTAAACATGGAA
This sequence comes from Sapajus apella, assembly GCF_009761245.1. Taxonomy (NCBI): domain Eukaryota; kingdom Metazoa; phylum Chordata; class Mammalia; order Primates; family Cebidae; genus Sapajus; species Sapajus apella. The sequence continues at coordinate 18,041,155 of NW_022436952.1, read as the reverse complement.
AAGAAAAACTGGTACCAGCCACTGCAAATACATACCAAATTGTAAAGACCATCGACACTATGAAGAAACTGCATCATGCTCATGAGTAAAATAACCAGCAAGCCTTATAATGACAGGATCAAATTCACACATAATGTAACCTTAATTAAAAATGGGCCAAGTGCTCAAATTAAAAGACACAGATTGGCAAATAGCAAAGACTAGGAAACAACTCAAATGCCCATCAATAATAGACTGGATTAGGGAAATGTGGCACACGTACACCATGGAACACTATGCAGCCATAAAAAAAGATGAGCTCATGTCCTTTGCAAGGACATGGATGAATCTGGAAACCATCATTCTCAGCAAACTAACACAGGAACAGAGAACCAAACACCTCACGTTCTCACTCATAAGTGGGAGCTGAACGATGAGAACACATGGACACAGAGAAGAGAACATCACGCACAGGGGCCTGTCAGGGGTGGGGGCTAGGTGAGGGACAGCATTAGGAGAAATACCTAATGTAGATGACGGGCTGATGGATGCAGCAAACCACCATGGCAAGTGTATACCTATGTAACAAACCTGCACGTTCTGCACATGGAGCTCAAAACTTAAAGTATAATAATAAAAATAAATAAATAAATAAATGTCTTCATCTCCTAATCTGTAAAATACGATGTCAGATGGTGGAAATATGTTTCAGCTGGCAATAAATTTGGGGGATTTGGGAGTCATTCCTCTTTCATCCTTGCTTCTAAGTTTCTAGTTGATGAACCCTGAATCCTCGGGAAAGCCTGGTCTCATCAATCATTTGTTTGCACACTTGTGTGCATCTGTGTAACCCACCATCCTGCTCAGAGCCTCTGGCCAGGACTCATCTGACCCCTACAGCCGCGCCATGTGGCTGATAGGACAATTCTACGAATGGTGGGTTTTTCTCATACCTGCCGAAGCAGGGACTAGGAAACTATAAAAAGAACCAAAGGAGAAAGCGTTTGAGATTGCCTCAAAACTCACAGGGAGGACTTGTTTGTTTGAAAATAACAGGAGACAAATAGTTGACATTAAGTCTGAAGAGAAGCTGTGGGCTTTTATAATTTCCTTCAATTCCAGCACAAAGGTTCCATTTTGTGTCCCTGTAAATGAAATGCAAACCAGCAGTCTACAGACAGAAACGGCATTGACGGGAGGGGCAGAGTGGTGAAGCGGCTTTCTTGTTTCTCCTACAGACACAAAGCCATGTTCAGACCACTCTTTCAGGGCCGGCTCCCCACTCCCCTACTCAGTCTCTCATCCCACCACTTTCAGAATCTAGTCTGATAGACCGAGTTTGTAATTCAGTTACCTGGAACGTGAAACAATCTTTCAACCTTGATCATCTTCCTTAACTTCCTAGGGCTTCAGTTATCACTTGCAAAATGAGGATAAGAATGAATGAACTCCTGTCCCAGAGAGACACAGTTTTGTTGTGTTTTGTTTTGTTTTACATTTTTGAAACAGGGCTTCACTCTGTCACTCAGGCTGGAGTGTAGTGGCACAATCATGGCTCACTGCAGCCTTGAACTCCTGGGCTCAAGCAATCCTCCTGCCTCCGCCTCCTGGGTAGCTGGGACTATAAGCACACACCACCATACCTGGGTAATTCTTTGTTTTTTTTTAATTAGAGAAAGGGGTCTTGCTATTTTTCCCACTATGATCTCAAACTCCTGGGCCCAAGCTATCCTAACAACTCTGCTTCCCACAGTGCTGGGATTATAGGTGTGAGCCACAACACCTGGCCCACAGTTGTTTTTAAAATGTCTGGAAATTGCTTTTTTTGCCGTGTCTACTGCGAGAATGGACACCATTCTCAACAATCAGACTGTCAACATTCCAGAAAATGTCAACATTACTCTGAAGGGCCGCACAATGATGGTGAAGGGCCCCAGAGGAACCCTGTGGAGGGACTTCAATCACATCAAAGTAGAACTCAGTTTTCTTGGAAAGAAAAAAAGGGAGGCTTCGTGATGACAAATGGTGGGGTAACAGAAAGGAACTGGCTACCGTTGGGAGTATTTGTCGTCATGTACAGAACATGATCAAGGGTGTTACGCTGGGCTTCCCTTAGAAGATGAGGTCTGCGTAAGCTCACTTCCCCATCAGCGTCGTTATCCAGGAGACTGGGTCTCTTGTTGAAATCTGAAATTTCTTAGGTGAAAAATACATCTGCAGGGTTCGGAGGAGGCCAGGTGTTTCTTGTTCAGTATCTCAAGCCCAGAAAGATGAATTAATCCTTGAAGGAAATGACATGGAGCTTGTCTCAAAATCAGCAGCTTTGATTCAGCAAGCCACAACAGTTAAAAACAAGGATATCAGGAAATTTTGGGATGGCATCTATGTCTCTGAAAAAGGAACTGTTCAGCAGACTTGTGAATAAGATCCAAGAGTTGTCCAGCTACAGGAATAAGATGCTGGATGATTCCTGAGACCTACTTGTGATGTTTAAATGATGCAATAAAAGACCTATTGATACAGAAAAAAAAATTTTGTTTGGAAAGTAAAATGCTTCCAATCCAATGGTACCCAAACTCTGCAGTACATTGGAATTACTAGGGATCTTGGAAAAACACAAATGCAGGCTCCCACTCCCAACATCGTGATTTGACTGGAATGGGAAGCAGTATAGGCACTGGAATCAAAATAATCAGAAATTTCCCAGGCGATTTCTCTGTGCAGCAAAATTTGGGAACTGCTGTTCTAGAATTTGAAACAAAAAAACACTGCAGATTTATGAAACAGTATTATTAACCACTTAGAAACAGAAAACGAGCTGGGCACAGTGACTCATGCCTGTAATGCTTGCACTTTAGGAGGCCAGGGCAGTGGACAACTTAAGGCCAGGCGTTCGAGACCAGCCTGGCCAGCATAGTGAAACCCCATCTCTACTAAAAATGCAAGAATTAGCTGAACACAGTGGCAGGTGCCTGTAATCCCAGCTACGCAGGAGGCTGAGGCAGGAGAATTGCTTGAGCCCAGGAGGAGGAGGCTGCAGTGAGCCAAGATCATACCATTGCACTCCAGCCTGGGTGACAAAGAAAGAGTCTATCTCAAAAAAAAAAAAAAAGAAAAGAAAAGAAAAAAGAAATGAGTTTACTGGGGCACTGTTCACAATAGCAAAGACTTGGAACCAACCCAAATGCTCATCAATGATAGACTGAATAAAGAAAATGTGGCACATATATACCATGGAATACTATGCAGCCATAAAAAAGGATGAGTTCATGTCCTTTGCAGGGACATGGATGAAACTAGAAACCATCATTCTCAGGAAACTGACATAAGAACAGGAAACCAAACACCTCATGTTCTTACTCATAAGTGGGTGTCCCATCTGGACACAGGGAGGGGAACATCACATACCAGGGCCTGGGGGATGGGGGGCTAGGGGAGGAATGGCAGTGGGTGGGGAGATTGGGGAGGGATAGCATTAGGAAAAATACCTAAAGTAGATAACGGGGTGATGGATGCAGCAAACCACCACCATGGCACGTGTATACCTATGTAACAAACCTGTATGATCTGCACCTGTAGCCCAGAACTTAAAGTATAATAAATAAATTTTTAAAAAAAGAAGAAGAAGAAACAGAAAATGGTCCAGAAGATCTTTGCAGTCCCTTTGCAGTCCGAAGACATATGCCTTCACTCAAGAATCCCTGATAGTCAGCACTGTACCTCAGGGGCCTTTAAACATTTAAAAGGGCCATGGAGTATTTCAACAACCACCACCTGACGATACCAAAATTGCCTTAGATCAAAGAAGAAGAACCAGTGGCTATAAAGTACAGAGCTAAGGAAACTGTGGCCGCCATGGGATTCTCATGCAAATCTAATGATCTCACCCTCTCACCACAAGCTGCACCCTTATCTCAGGAAACCATCTTGCAAAAGGATTTTACGGATTCCAGGCGGCATTGATGGATTAGTGCTCTGGCACAAATTGACCCCACTCAGACTTTTTGCCCCACTAATGCTGTGAAAGTGGTGTCATTTACATAGTCATGACCTGTGGATTATTATTTCAATCTAGTGTTGTTTAAACCGTGTCCCACAGAATGCAATAATCTCTCCTCCAGATGTTAATAGGTATTACTTAAAGAAAAAGAAGGGGCCTATGGCAAAAACCACCCTATAAAGCCACACAGATTGTTTAACCCGGGAGTCGCCACATCATCTAAATTGTTGTGCAAGATTGCACCCCTGCCCTCAGTCAACTAAGTCAGAAAAAAATTGCCATGGTAAAAAAAATTCCTTTGGAGCTGGATTTTCAATCTGTTATCTGTTAATTTGTCCTGTAATTCTCCAAAAGGGAGATTGAATGGGCAGCATCCCCTAATCTCATTTGACCAGGCATCATTCATTCATTCATTCATTCATTCATTGGGTGGGTCATCTTATGGAACTAGAAACCAGTGACATATTTGCGGTGATTGTGAAACAATGGTTCTTCTCCTGCTCTTGTTTTGGAATTTGCAGGGCCTCAGAGAATGTTATGGAGTAAGAGGATAGAATGATGAACTTGCTCAGGGTATCGCTGGGTCCTCAAGGAATCACCTCCTCTGAAATCAGCTGCAGAGTCCCCAGAACTGTTCCTAGGCAGAAGAACAAGCTCCACGGGAAACAAGACCTGAGTTCCCTCTGTTCACTGCTCCAGCCTGCAAGGCTTGTCTGTCTCACCTCTCACTTTTCTCCCTGAGCCATCCCTAGGCGTCTTGCCTGGCCCCAGAAGCAGAATCACATTTTCTCAAACAGGAACCTGATGCAAAGCCTCATTTCACCTCTGCATTTTGTCCTCCTTAACCTTCCAATGTCCTCCCCTTTTTTTTTCCTACCCTCTGGCCACTCCTCATTTATTTTTTGCTAAAGAGGAAGCGCCACTAAAGCCAGAAGTGTCTTGAAAAGCTTATCTCTGAGATCTGGAAAGACACTCCTAGTCAAGCACCCACTTAGGAGACAGAACGTGCGGTTTCTGTGCCGATCTCCAAATGGCCGACAGGAGACCCACAGAACCTCATCCCACAGGACCAGCACAAGCGCTGACTCCCTGAACTTCAAACTGAGAGGCGCTGGGAAACAGTGTGCACGCCTACAGATTCTCCTCACTCTCTCCACTTCTTTACCTGCCCCCATCCCATGGAAACTCTCACCATGGCCCCACCTCTACCAAATGGGCTCTGCGAGGTGCCCACGAGAAGATGTCGGTTTGTTTGCCTTTAGTGACACAGACACTGGGAGCATTGGGAATCCTAGAAATGTTAAGACAAAGGGGAATGGGAGTGGGAAGGGGCAAGCTGGTCTTTCGAGAAAAAAGACATCTCTCTCCTCTCCCTATGCAATAACACGCTGGACACCTACTCTTCCTCCCCAGCACCCCTCCCCAGAAACAAACACACACACGCAAGAAGAGAAGTAAGCTCATTACCCCACTCTCTTTAAAAAGTCATGTTGCATACAGCGGGCCACTTGGTTGTGTTAGCATGTTCTTACCTAGACCATGCCTCTTTCTGGGGGATCAACTGTCTCTAACCACATCAGGACGGGGAGGTGGGAGTCTAATCAGAATTGCTCATCTTCTAACACAGACTTGGTATTACTGATTCATCACTTATGATAGGAAGGAGGGGACATGTTGCTTCTTGATAAGGCTTTTATATTTTATTTTCTGTAACGATTAGACGTGTACATTGAGGGCATTTTATTTTCCAATGGTGAAAACACAGTTCAAGTATCTATGGCCATTCAACATATATTCATTCATGCACGCATGCACACATGCACACATTCCAAAAACCTATCCTGAGCTCCAAACATTACTCTTCTGAGAGGGGCAGCTCCCGTACTCACCCAGGACCCACTGTGGATTTTCCACATTTGCCTCTTACTTTGGGGTCTCCCCTTCTCAACATCAAGGGTCTGCAATGCAGTTTTCCCAGGCTAATAAATCCAAACTAATCTTTGTCATCTGTGTTATAAACAAAAGCAGCGGCCCCCCAGTACATAGGCCAATACATGTTCCATCAACCACTTGGCAGACAGGTACTGACTAAGCATCTCAAACACCAGGCAAGCACTGAGCCTTACTTAGTCCAAGGAGCTCAGAGCCCCATGAGGAAGACAGACCACCAGTTTCCTAATTCAACCTGGGTGGGGAGGGGTGTCAAGAAGCAGGTTCATGAAGAGAATGTGGTTGTGCTAAATCTCAAATGACAAAGGAAATGATGGGCAGTGGGCATGGCTTAAATGCCAGCCTCAGTGTTTCCAAATCCTGAGTGAAGTGTCTCTCCACTCAGGACCCGTGTTCTCCTTCCAGCATGCAGATAATACAGGCAGCTTCCAGTGTGTTTTCCGCATGCGAATTATAATGTTGAATTGTCTGAAGAAACACTTCGAAAATTCACTGCAGGAAGAGGTATTAGGTTTTTATACCTATCAGGGACAACCATGAATCTGAATTTTATATTTATCCAAGGAATATTCTATTATAAATATTAAGATCAGGTGCAGTGGCTCATGCCTGTAATCCTAGCACTTTGGGAGGCTGAGGAGGGCAGATCACAAGGTCAAGAGATCGAGACCATCCTAGCCAACATGCTGAAACTCCATGTCTACTAAAAATACAAAAATTAGCCAGGCATGGTGGCAAGCGACTGTAGTCCCAGATACTTTGGAGGCTGAGGCAGGAGAATCTCTTAAACCAGGGAGGCAGAGGCTGCAGTGAGCCGAGATTGTGCCACTGCACTCCGGTCTGGCGACAAGAGTGAGACTCTGCTTCACAAAAAAAAAAAAAGAAATTAAACTCCCACTCCAAGATGACATATGAAGGCCCATTAAGCATAAAACTCATGTGGCCATTATGTATTGATCTATTAGCTACAGATCAAGTTCCAAATTTAAAAATAGAATTTCCAGAATAAGCCAGACAGGCGTAATCAGAGGAGAGCTTTTCAATCTTTTTCTTCCATGGACATTTTTGGGATAGGCTTGTACACTGACAGGCTTGACAAGTAAGAAAGATATGCAGAAACAGGCAGCAAGAAAGAGCCCTACAACTCATATTCAGGAAAGCAAACATGAAAGGCTTTAAGCAATTTGTGCTCAGAGACCCTCTCTCGGTCTGACAGCTCCTGAGCAATGCGACCATTAAAATGTGTGGCCTCACAATGTCTAATCGATGAGGAAAAGGAAGTCCTGCTCCACTGAAACAATAGGGACATTGTGGACCTGGAGAACACACAGGGGAAACAACCAGGCATTTCCCAGGACTGCGCTCAATCAATGGGCCGGGCCACCCCTTTTTAAAGGCTCACAGCACTAGGAATTCAGACCTGTGCTTGTTTGGAAGAAGGTGACTTGCATTTGAGACTTTGCCTAGAAGAAAAGCAAGTAGCTGCCTTCTGTCTGACTCCATTATTCCATCAGCCTATTGAGGGTTTGTCCTCAGTGGCAACAGTTCCCCAGGGCATGCCAGAAAGTGAGAGAATACATGCATCACCCATTGCACCCAACTCTTGAGTAATAAGAAACCCCCAAAATCTAGTCCCAGAAAAAAGTTCCCCATTCTCGGCTCCCATCACCAAGACCTCACCCCCACACACACTTATGCATATGCATATGCACACGCACATAATACATGTTTACATGCACACACGTGTGTACATGCACGCATATTCACACACACACACTCAGCTCTCGACTCCCTACACTAGCCAAGAACTCATATATTTGCCCCTTGGCACATTCTATGCCTTTGCCCGGAATTCTCTTTCCATGCTCCACTTCTAAGGAACTGCGCATCCTCCAAAAATCCCGGACCATAGCACGACCATGCAGAGAACACTTCTCTAACGCTTCCAGGAAGGGAATCACCAGGAAGGGAATCACTCATGTGCTCTCAGAGGAAGGTAAGAATGACTGTATTATAAATAGTGTGTGTCACAATTATGTTGAGAAATTGCCAGAAAGCCAAAGGTGTGGAGCTTTACTTACAGCCTTGGGTAAACTGATGAAATTGCATTCAAAATCTGAAAAGCTGAGGATAAGAAGCTGAAATGTGGAGACACGCAGCCTCTCTCCCTTCTGCCGCAGACACCCCTGGGACTTTCTGCCAAGAGCACTTTGTTAGGTCATCACCAGGGGACATGCTCTCTCTCCTGGGCCCCTGCAGCCTCTCAAAGAAGGGTTGTCCTGGAACCTGGAGGCAGTCACTTTCCTTACCCACGACTGCCACCCTCAAACCATTTTCCTTCCTCCTCCTCTGATCCCGTGCCCCGGCTACACCACTGCCTCACCTGCCTGGTTGCTGCCAGCTTCTGAGCACTGTCCTCTGCCCCTCAGTCCCTGACAACTTGAGCTCCAGGCATGCTGACCTCCTTTCGCTGTTACTGTGTCATCATCGTGGCTTCTTCAACGTCTCCTGAATGATCCGTGCAAACCTCCAGCCCAGCAGTCCTCGACCTGCCCACTTCCAGTCACCGGGTCTTCCTCTCAGCCTCCATCGCTGCTGCCTCTGTGATCAGCCCATTGTTCTTACCGTCCCCCATAAACACGCTACATCTGAAATCTAAGCTGCGAGCATCTCACTCTTACTCTTCCCTCCTGTATCCCTCCAGCTCAGTCCCCAAGCGGTTCCCAGTCCAATTCCTGGATTTCAATCCACTCACCCTACCTCCCCCTCAGTCTCCCTTTTGTGTCCCGCTTTCTGCTTTATCTTGTTGATACCCCACAGCTCCTCATTATGGTCCCTTGCAAACAACCTGAACCCCTTATCCCTCTCCCATGTGCTATGCAAACACATATTTGCCTGGCAAAGCCTTAATACCAGTTCAATCCATGTGTGGGGCTCTTTTGGGTGCCACCACCTCAGCAACTAAACATGGTGGGAGACAAACACCACTGTGCCGATGGGCCCCACATGGAATAACAGCTAGCAACTCTATGCCATGTGCTGCTACCAGGGCACACGCTAAACATCTTACCATATTAACTAGTTCAATCCTCACAAAATCCATATGATTAGGTACTATTGCATTAACCCCTTTACAAGGTCACACAACGATTCAGTGACAAAAAACAGGAATAGTCCTCAGGCAGTCTATCTGCAGGATCCTTTTCTTTATAATTCCACACTCTTCCCTTTTTTTTTTTTTTTTTTTTTGGAGACAGAGTCTCACTCTTTCACCAGGCATCAGGCTGGAGTGTAGTGGCGCGATCTCGGCTCACTGCAACCTCCGCCTCCCAGCTTCAAGCAGTTCTCCTGCCTCAGCCTCCTGAGTAGCTGGGACTACAGGCGTGCGCCACCACGCCCAGCTAATTTTTGTATTTTGGTAGAGACGGAGTTTCACTATGTTGGCCAGGATGGTCTTGATCTCTTGACCTTGTGATCTGCCCACCTCAGCCTCCCAAAGTGCTGGGATTATAGGTGTGAGACACTATGCCTGGCCTAATTCCACACTCTTAATCCTCTATCTCCAAGTCAATCAACAGAGCTAGTCCAACCAACACTTCCGCTTTCCTACTCTTTTCCCTTTTCCACTCTCCAAGCAACTATTTCTTTTTTAGCATTATATTTATTTTAGATTCAGGGGTCTGTGTGCCTGTTTGTTGCATGGATATATCATGTCATGGTGGAGTTGGGCTCCTAGTGAACCCATCACCCAAAATATTGAACACTGTACCCAACAGGTAATTGTTCAACCCTCACCCTCCTCTCTTCCTCCTCCCTTTTGGAGTCCCCAGTGTCTATTATCCTCACTTTTATGTCCATGTGTACACATTGTTTACCTCCCAGTCATAAGTGAGAACATGTGATATCTGATTTCTGCTTCTGAGTTAGTTTACTTCGAATAATGGCCTCCAGCTCCATCTATGTTGTTGCAAAGAATAGTCTTTCATTCTTTTTTATGGCTGCATAGTATTCCATGGCATATATATACCACATTTTTCTTATCCAGTCAACCATTTGTGGACATTTGTGTTGATTCTATGACTTCACTATTGTGAATAGTGCTGGGATAAACCTATGAGTGCAGGTGTCTTTTTGATAAAATGATTTCTATTCCTTTGGGTAGATTCCCAGTAGTGGAATTGCTGTGCCCAATGGTAGTTCTATATTTAGTTCTTTGAGAAATTTTCATACGGTTTTCCATAGTGGTTAAATAATTTATATTCCTACCAAGCAACTATTTCAAACCTCCTCTTCACCTCCTTCTCCTTTCATTGTAGATTAATGTCTTTTTCTTGCCCTGCTTTAAGAAAAATCCAAGAATCCCTCAAGCACTCCCTCCCCTCCTGCCATCACTCATACCAACTCTCCACCATACACTCGCCTGCAGTCTGCCTTCTTTCCTGTTACAATGAATAAGGCATCCCTGTTCCTGTCAAATAACACCTCTCCACTTGTACCCCAGGTCTCTCCCCCTCTACCTTCCAAAATGCCATGGTCATAGACAGAGCTGAGCGCTCACTTTCACGTTCTTGAAATGTTCTCCTACCTGGCCTCCATGATGCCACAGGAGTGGATTCCCACCAACATCACTCAGCAAGCTGCTTCTCAGTCTCCATTGAGAAGTTCTGGATCCCCTTCTTCTTCTTCTTTTTTTCTTTGTTTCCACACATCCCCAAAGTGATGTCAACCAATTTCGTGGCTTTACATTTCATCAATACGCCAAATCTAACTAGATTGACTTCTTTCCCAAAGTCCAAAGAAGTTGGAGATATATAGATATATAGATATATATCCAACTACCAATATACTACATCTTCATTTGTATATCTAATAAGCTCTCAAACTTTTCATGGTTCAAAAACACTCTTAACTTTACTCCATAAAAGATTTCTCTTTGGTCTCTTCCATCTCAGAAAGAGGCATCATCATTCATCGAATTGCCCAATTCAAACATCTAAGGTTTCCTTTGATTCCTCTTGCTTCTTCATTCAATATCCCCAGCCCATTATCTTCCCACAACCCCAACCCACCATGATTCGATTTCTCTACACCACCAGCCTCCTCCAAGACATTGACATCTATTAACTGAACTACTGAACAACTGCTACTGGTCTCCCTGCTTCCACTCTCATTCTCCTATGATATGATTTGGCTGTGTCCCCACCCAAATCTCATCTTGAACTATAGCTCCCATAATCCCCACATGTTGTGGGAGAGATGCAATGGGAAGTAATTGAATTATGGGGATGGGTTTTTCCCATGCTGTTCTTGTGAGAGTGAATGAATCTTACAAGACCTGATGGTTTTATAAAGGGCATTTCCCCTGCACATGTTGTCTTCCCTGCTGCCTTGTAAGACGAGCCTTTGCTCCTCCTTCACCTTCTGCCATGATTGTGGAGACCTCCCCAGCCATGTGGAACTGGAAATCCATTAACTCTTTCCTGTATAAATTATCCAGTCTCAGGTATTTCTTCATAGCAGTATGAAAATGGACTAATACACCCTACAAATCCTTCTCCAAAGAGGACCCAGAGTGATTATTTTTAAGCATGATCAGATTAAATCATCCCCCGCCTAACATTCCCATGGCTCTCCCTCCATTTAAAAGCCAATGCCAGTTCCTTATGCTGGCCTGCAAACCCTCTTTGATCTGGCCTCTGCCTCCCCTCCCAGCCTTAGCCAAAACGGCTCCCCCCATCCCCCACTGTGCCCGGCCACATTGGGCTTGCCTCTCTTCTTTAAAAACATCAATCTTGTTCCCACCTTAGGGTCCTTCCCCAGCTACTGCCTCTGCCTGGGATGTACATGTCCCTGATCTTCACATGGTTTGTTCCTTCTGATTAAGTCAGGATTCAGCCTAAATGTCAACCCCTCAGCCTTCCCTGATGACCTAACATTACCACCAGTCACTATCGCATCTCCTATTTTAATCCTCTGCCTAACACTATCCCTGCCTGACATTTCTTATGATTTACGCATTTATTTTATTTTAACCAACTAGAATATAAGCCACATGAGAGCAGCAATCCCATCCATCACATTCATTGCTCTGTCCCCAGGCACTTGAGTCAAAATCATCAGATAAATGGACGTTACTGCAATTGCCATAAGCAACTTCTCCTGGACTCTCCAGGGATCACTGAAAATGCAAATATTCAGCAGTGGCACACTTGTATGGAACACAAATGAAAACCACAGACTGGTTGACTAGACAGTAGCTACTACTAGAGAAAGTAAAATGGCAAAAGATGAGACATTATTTTGAGAACTATGACAAACAAATAGAGTCGTTGTAAAGGCCTGGGTTCAAATCCCAGCACTGCTCTTTACTGCTTTTAAGTGGGCACATCTATTGCACTATCTCTGTCTGAGCTTTAAGTTTTCCCCATCCATAAAACGGGAATGATACACCTCCCAGTGGGATTATTGTGAAGACTGAATGAGACATCGCAGGTGCCCAGTAAGGAGCAAGAATTCAAGCACAGAGACCCATGACAGTCCTGGATTCAGGCTTTGTTGAAAGAAGAAATGAAAGCCGGTCTAATATGAAGAAGTCCAGGGGACCTAAATGTACCAAATTCTAACCCAAGCTCTACACGGCTTCCCCTTCGAACCTCCATTTCTATTCTCACCTCATCTAATATGTGCTCTTACCAGGCCCAGGTGTCATTGCCACCAAATGCAGCTCCATGGGTATCTTCTGTATGTTGTTAACAGATATTAACTGCTTTTTCACATGCATGGAGTTTCCTTCCTCATAATGATTATAAATTCACACACATGGTCCCTCCTCTGCATGCCCTTCATATCTCCTTCCAGGATTGCTCCAGTGATATTTCTTTTGAGAGGTTGGCCCAGGCCTCTAGGTGGAATAGACAGGTCCTTCTCTGCTCCCAAGTATCTTATCTAAACCGTATCTATCAGGACCATCTAGCCTGTTATGTGTTATTTTGTTGGTACATGTCTCTCTTTTTTTCTCTTTCTCTCTCTCTCTCCTTAAATTGTGTTTTTAAGACTCAGAAGTGAGATCTTTAAATTCCAGGCAATTCTTGGCCCAATGGGAGGACAGACTCTGTTCAAAACCCAAGGCCAGACTTGCTTACCTTGTTCTGATTAGCTGGCCTTCCTCTCTTCTCCCAGCTAAAAACTCTTTCTTCAAGCCTCTGATGCAACTCATTTCACTGGGTCCCTGAGAAACACAGAATGAAGAAGGTTAACTGGCAAAAAATGTAATCTAATTTAACTAAGATGAATGATTTGGGGATGAAGGGAGAATCAACACTTAAATATATAACAAATTGTTGCCCACAATTAAAAATTAATATAGCAATTGTCCATTCTTCAGAAGTCACAAAAGATGTTCCTTGAAATTGGGCAGAAACATTTAATTATTTGTTTCAAATGAGTCTTTCTAGGCACAAATATACCCCAATAGTATACGATGAAACATAACTGTCCACATAGAAAATATGTGTGGGTAACATGCCAGGAAATCCTGAAGTTCTGACAAAAGGAGTTTTTGTTGAGTCAGAAATCCAATGAAACAACAAGGTTTTAATGTGTCTTCTTGGCATGGCGGAGGGCTGCATCAAATACTTTTAAAATCCAGTTACAGGCCCTTCGTGGAGTGTGTTGTGTGGTATCCTCTCCCCAACAAAGGCCTAGCCTTTGAAAACCACCCTCATGCAGCATTGCAGAAAAACCATCCTCTCCTTACTGTTCTAGTGTGGTTCTGCAATATTATTCTGTATGGATTTCAATATCTGAAGATAGTAATTGATAGGAGAATTCACCAAAGTTTCCAAAACAGTAAAACTGCTTATAAACAATTGTTTGAAGCCGGGCGCGGTGGCTCAAGCCTGTAATCCCAGCACTTTGGGAGGCCGAGGCGGGTGGATCACGAGGTCAAGAGATCGAGACCATCCTGGTCAACATGGTGACACCCCGTCTCTACTAAAACTACAAAAAATTAGCTGGGCATGGTGGCGCGTGCCTGTAATCCCAGCTACTCAGGAGGCTGAGGCAGGAGAATTGCCTGAACCCAGGAGGCGGAGGTTGCGGTGAGCCGAGATCGTGCCATTGCACTCCAGCCTGGGTAACAAGAGCGAAACTCTGTCTCAAAAAAAAAAATAAATAAAAATAAAAAAATAAACAATTGTTTGGGAGAAAGTGTAACACAGACTTCAGAGCACAAGTTCAAGATAGGTCAGTAACTTAGCCGTGTGACCAGGAACAAGGAACAAGATAGTTAAAATTCAGAAGTCCCAGTGTTCTCAGCTGTTAAGCAGAGGCAGTAAGACAAACTACCCTTAGAGTGCCATGAGGATTTCATGAGATAATTCATATACAGATTGAGCAGAGGGCACAGGGCACAGGCACATGGTAAGAGACTATTGGCTGGACTGCTGCCATCATTAAAACGCGGGATGGCGATGTCTGCTGCAATGCCAAAACAATGCAGTCCAATGTTCAGGCTGGAGAAATTGGTACCAAGACACATCTCGCCAAAACTGAGTCACTATGTTGAAGATCAGGGAAGGGACTGGAGCCATAGGAGGTCAGAAGACAGGCTCAGGGGAGCCTTCAACACAACTGCTGCCACAGTGCTGTCCCTACATCTCACCCATCCCTCCCCAGCCACACTACTGTTCACATCCCAAGAGTCCTGTTTATACCATCTGCTCACTGAAAGGCATCTCCAGAGCCCATCCCTGAGCCCAGGAATCTGTCTGTCCACTTGCAGCCACATAAGTGCACAGGTTAACTGAGGGAGGTTTCCAACCAACAGGCAGCAACACACACAAGTGCACATGTACACACAGCCCTGAGCAGAACATCCATACAGTCACTGGCATGAGAAAGAGTCTACAAGCCACATACACATTCATGCATGAATGTGTACGCCCACACACAGGCACATACATGCATACACATGCACGTGCCTGTGCAGCTCCCTAAGTCACCAGTCGTGTCTGCTCTCCCTCACCCCAGCTTTGATGTCCCTTGTCCCAGCTGTGTTCTATTTCTCTTCTCAGATCATTGCAGCTCTGGTCTAGAATGGCTTAAGGAGCAAAACTGAGCCAAGAAGGTTTGCCAGATTCCTCCTGCAAGTAACCTGTAGACTCAGGTCTGCAAACAGCATCAAGGGGCTGCAAGGTGGAGCACAGAATTCAAAGGTAAGAGAACTCACGTTGAAACCCCGCTTCACCTCATTATGTCTAATCTTGAGCAGTTCCTTAGTCTTTCTGAACCTGTTTCCTCATCCCCAAGATGGGAAACATCCTGCCCTATGGGATGTGATGATGATCCAGTTGATGTAAGTAAAAGTATTCCGTGATCCATAAGGAGCTTTGTAACCATTAGCTTTTCTGGTAAACACCAAGAACCCTGAACTATTGGTATAAATTCTATTCTGTGATTTATGGCTGGGGGTTCATTCTGGAAACAAGAAACCTAGATAACATTGGCATCCAACGTGAGGACTAGATGAACTCTA
Source organism: Sapajus apella (assembly GCF_009761245.1). Taxonomy (NCBI): domain Eukaryota; kingdom Metazoa; phylum Chordata; class Mammalia; order Primates; family Cebidae; genus Sapajus; species Sapajus apella. The sequence goes on along the minus strand of NW_022436952.1, from coordinate 18,025,691 downwards.
GAGAGAGCAGAGTGTCACATGGTTCAGAGAGTGACAGAGACCACAGGGAAATGGAAAGCCACTGTGGATGCTGTCTTGGGTTCATCTGCTTTCTTTGGAGTAGAGCTGGGATGGGATGGGAGAGTGGATGGTAAATGTAACTCTTAATAGTTGAGAAACTTGGGATTATTTGCCCCTGAGAAGCCTCTAAATGCTATGCCAACAGAGCTATCTACCTCTCAGGAGGAGTAAGGGTGAACATGGAAATCATTTTCCTCTGCCCCTCGCAACTCATATATTATCAGAACTGCAAGGGCGACAGAGCCCATGGGGTGAACAGCAATTGGGCCCGTAAGGTGTGTCCTAGGCAGGCTGTAAGTTACCTCCCAATAATCTCACATCTTGGTATTCACATCCTTGTGAAATCTCCTTCCCTGAGTATGAACTGCATCTAATTACTCACTTCCAATAAACAGAATATGGTCAAAGTAATAGAATGTCATTTCTGAGATTAAGTCATAAAAAAGTTGGCTTCCATCTTGAGTACTCTCTCACACTCTCTCATTCCTCTTGAGGGAAGCCTGCTCCCATATTACAAGCTGCCCTATGGAGAAGCCCATATGGCAAGGAATTAAGAGGGGTTTCCAGGCAAGAGGCAGCAAGAAACTGGGGCTTTTAGTTCGACAATGTGTGAGGAGCTTAATCTTGCCAATATCCATGTGAGTGAATTTGAAAATTGATTCTCCACCTGTGGAGCCTTCAGATGAGACCTCGTCCTCAGCCAAAACCATGACTGCAGCATCATGGAGAGACTCTGAGACAGAGGCAGACAGCTAAGACACACCCAGATTCCTGGCCCACAGAAGCTGTGAGATAACAAATATTTGTTTAAGGCAACTAAGCTTTGGGGTGCTTTGTCACCCACCAAGAGATAACCAATACAAAGCCCCTACCAGACATCCCAAGGAAAAATCCCATTCACAGAACTGAGACAGAGAAGGGCTTCTCCTCTGGCAACAGTGGGAGAAATTTCACTGCATAATTCCTTCTTCCCCATTCCGTCTCTAGGGGACACCATTTCTATTAAAGTAAGGGAACCTATATGTAAGTCAAGAATTTAGGTCTATAAGTAAGGGAACCTATATGTAAGTAAAGAATTTAGGTCTATAAGTAAGGGAACCTATATGTAAGTAAAGAATTTAGGTCTATAAGTAAGGGAACCTATATGTAAGTAAAGAATTTAGGTCTATAACATGCTACAGAAACTAAGCTGCTCTTCTAACAAAGCAGACTTTGACAAGTCCATTTTGACGCAGCAGATATACTAGTGTGGCCAGAGTGATTCCAGGTAGGGTATGGATGGGGGGCAAGGTACAGGAGGAAGGCTCAGAGATGGAGTTGGGGTGCTTGCCTTGCACATTACTTGAGAGTTATAGAAAGTTGCCGTTTTCATGGTTTCTTTTGAAGGCTAAGTAAAAATGTTCTTGGCACCAAAATGGCTTTGTGCAAGTCACCAGATCAAAATGTCAGGTTCTATCATGGGACTATTTTATCCAAACCTACTGCATAAACACTGTTTGGGCCCCACCTAGGCCCTGGAGCCAGAAAGATTGCCACTAATCTTCCTTTCCTTACACACACACGCACGCACACGCACACGCACACGCACACGCACACGCACACAGGCACACGGGGCTCAAGAGTAGGTTTCCAGAATCCAACAGCACAGGGTCTAGAATGGAGTAAGTTTTAAGGCCATCACCCCTCCCATGCCTGAGTTGGATTTGGGCTGTTCTGATTCAGAGGCCGACAGCTGCCTGCCTAGAGGCTGGCACCTCACCAAAGACTCTGTGGAGCCCTAGTCATCATGGGGTCCTTTGGGAGTTTTTCCTGAATTCCTCACCAGCCCAGAACACAAGAATGCAGAAACTATTGTGCATGGTGGACCCAAAGAGTGCCTTTAATTTGGAATCGATCCTGTTTGTTTTCTGAAGCTTTCTGTATCGTTAAAGCCACTGATTTACCAACACTTAATAAAGGGGAGAGTGTTTCCTAGAGCCCTGCATGGTTGTGTGGTCAGAGATGGCAATAGTTACAGTTACCATCATCAGGTTACTCACTGCACAGCACTGAGAGATCGAACCAGGTGCACCAGGGACTGGCCCTTCCAGTCCAGCCTCCCAGCCCTCGCTCTACTTTGCCTCTCTGTACCTCGGTTTTCTCCTGAGTAAAAACGAGGGTTGAGGTCTGCTTCACCCTGTCTCCCTTCCAGCTCGAACCTCCCACATGCCTGTGAAACCTCTTGGCACAGCAATCCCCAGGAAATGGAATGCACTGGAGTTTCCTAACACATCCCACCGAATGAATTCCTTATGAGCCCAACTTCTGGGTTTGTACTCACCGGGAAAACACTGCAAGCCCTGACCTTCCAAAACCTCGGCTTGTTCACGTTCCCGGATGCATTTTCAAAAGAGAAAAGCTAACTTTTGCCCTCTAGGGTGGGAAATGTGAAAGGCACAAGAGCAGAGCTCTGAACTGAGACCACAACAAACCCTGCCTGGGCGTGGGGCCCAAGGAGCAGGCGCTAACAGCCTTTCCAACCGCAGGGTGGAAATTCTACACCCAGAAGGTGCCCAGATGCACCCTGCTTTCGTTCCATCGCCAAATGCCTTAAACCTGTTTCTGTCCCGTTGGAGCTGCAACGTGGAGCCAGAAATCTGGAAGAATTTAACACCCAGTAGATTCAGACACAGGAAAACAGTGTTCAAAGTAAACACTGGAATCCCTCCCTCATCACCCAGGAATGTGGAGCCAGCAGGGTCTGAGCTCAGCAGCTTCTCAGAAAAGCCCCCACTAAGCTGCTCTGCTTTTGGGGCCACAGACTGGGAGGGCCACAAGGGGCTCCACACGCTGTTTTCTGGCCAAGTCAGGGCCGGGGCTAGGAGGTCAGTGCGCAGGGCTTCTCTCCCATGGAAACATGAGCAGCGCTGCCCACAGCCTCCAGCTAAAGAACTCTCTGTTCCCCTACAGGACCCGGCCTGTGTGCAAAAGCCCCTGAACTTGTGAAAGCCCGAAGGAAACAGAGAGGGGCTCAGGATACTGCAAGACTTTTCCATTTCCTTTGCCTCCCAGCAGGCTGTGAAAGAGCCACTTTTCCTCGAGGAAGAAAGAAGGCCCTGTGTGCAGGGCGAGGGCGCAGCCCTTCTAACCAAAAGATGTGTGAGCTGCATGGGATGTGGCCACCAACATTCATTTCGCTTTTGCTGGGACTTAACGAATTCCATCTCTCGGCAGCCGTATGCCAGGGTCCCACCCTGTTTCCTCTGGCTCTGGAGAGCAGAGAGGAAGGACCTGCTTTACCCAGGGGTCTATAAGGAATCTCAGAAAGACACTGCCTTAAATCGCCTCTGTGTCACTGCATCACCTTTGTGACACCTTTGTGTCACTGTGTCCCTCTGCCTAAAATTTCACCTAAATTCCATTTGCGAAGATGCAGGCCTAAACCGAATTGTCGGAAGGTTTCTCACAGTCAGGGTAGAGAGGGACACCTTCAGATTAGGAAGGTTCAAGGAGAAGAATGCAGAGAGTGCAAAGAAGACCACGGGGCCACCTGAAGCTCTCAGTAGAGTACTGCTCGGTGGCGGGGCTGCTGGTGGCAGCAGAGGCAAATCTGGTCATTGTGAAGAGGCCAAAGAAACAAACCACTAAATGTCCAGCATGGCGGTCTGTCTCGTCCTGGCCCTCAGCCCTGCTGCCCCGACAGCCATGACATTCACCCATTCCTGAGCCCTGAGGGATCTACCACCGGAGGCTTATTAATCCATTCATTTAATCTGAATTACTGAGGGCCTCCTACTGAGCCACGTGAGCAGGAGGGTTGCTGTCCCTGCTCTGGGGGAGCCTGGATAATCCAGACCAGAGGCTGTCAAGGGGTGGCCCTGGGACCACCATCCCCAGCAGCAGCAGCACCAGGGAGTTCGGTGGAAATGCAATTGATTGGGTGTCACTTTAGCCCACTGAACCAGAAACTCTGGGGGCTGGGCCCAGCAATCTATTTTCACAAGGGATTCTGCTGCTCATGAAAGTTCAAGAACCATTGAGCAGGTCTGCCAATGCCTCACTTGATAATAAAGAAAATCTGAACGTGTCATGATTTGCCTTGGGAAGGTCACAGACATGGGGTGACAGTTCCTACGCTCCTAGACTCAGAACAGCTGTGCCAAACTGTGCTGTCATTTAGAAGTTTTTGGTTCCAGTTTCAGGAACGCTTTTTCCACCAAATTCATGGTGTTTTTTTTTTTTTTTTTTTGGCACAAGAGGCAGGAGCCTCCCCTCCACTCATGAACAAGACAAATGGGGCTTCTTTTGATTTGTGCCACCCACCCCGACTGCGGTTCTTCCATCCTTTCTGAAGGTGGCTCTGAGAAGCCATTGCCACTGTTGTCTTCAGGGACCCCTCTCTGTTCCCTCATTCTCGGTAAGTATCAAGGAACGTACACAGCCAGGCTTTTCTATTGAGCTGATTTCTAAAGAGATGCATCAACCAATGAAGTCGAATTGCCTCCATTCTCTCAGCAGATGACGTCCACGCTGCCAAATGGAAGGATCTCCTTTGCATCTTCTGCCTATCCCATCTGACCTGTTGGCAAGGGAGCCCGCAGGCCCCTTTCTCCTGCATCCCAGCAGCTCACAGGCCTCTCTTCTCAGGCCTGATGCTGGCCCCTGCTCCTCTGCTCCTCTGCTCCACTTAGGGTAAGGGAACCCCTGTCCCGAGCACCCTTCATGTCTTCATCTGCAAACTCATCACAGTGCCCAGCTCCCACGTGTGTGTCTCTAGCCACGGGCTCTACCCTGAACTGCAGGTCTCCTATGCAATCCCTGCCAGACATCTCCTTACAGATGTTTTATAGGTACCTCAACCTACGTCCTTCAAACAGCTTCCGACACCTCTCGCTCCCACCACATCCAAAACCTGCTTCGCTACTGGCCTTCCCCCAGTTAATAACCAGCACCCCTAATGAACCTGTTGCCAAAAAACTAGGAATCTTCTCCTCTTCCCCTCATCTTCAAAATCCAAATTACCAGCAAGTCACGTCACCCCAACCTGTAAATGTCCTAAATCCTTCATTCTCTTTATTCTACAATGATGACAGCCACTACTGCTGCTAGTACTGATAACATAAAAATAACTCACACCACAAGAGTTCACGTTTTATACATATTCACTCATCGAGTCTTCCCAGCAAACCTGTGCATTAAGTGCTGGGCTATCCCCTCTTACAGAGGGTAAAATTGAGGCACATAAAGAGGGTTCAGTGACCTCCTGAAAGCCATACATCTAATACAGTGGAAGCAGAATTCCACGTGATCAGACATGTTGCCCCAGTGCTGCCCAGTATCTGCCTGGTTGCCCCCACAGCCTCCAAACTGGCCTCCCTGCTTCCACTCTTGACCCTGCATAATTTGCTTCATCCACACAGCAGCCAGAGTGATAGCTTTCAAAAATCTGCACCAGTTCACAGCACTACCCAACCCAAACACCCCTTTCCAAGGGTTGCCCCAGAGCCCTTGGGATGAAATCCAAACTCCTTCCGTGGCTGCCTCTGTCCATCTCTTAAGTCTCTCTGTCTCTGTCTTTCTCTCTCTCTCTCCCTCTCTCTCTCTCTTTCTCTCTCTCTCCCTCCCTTGCCTTTCCCACCCCCGACCATCCTCCAGCCACATTGCCATCCTCTGGATCCTCAAACTCACCAACCATTTCCTCCCTCTGGAATGGCTTTCCCTCAATTTTTACACAGCCGGTGTTTGATCATTTAAATCTTAGCTCAGTGTTGGCTTCCCAGAAAGGCTTTTTCTTTTTTTTTTTGAGACTGAGTTTCGCTCTTGTTACCCAGGCTGGAGTGCAATGGCGCGATCTCGGCTCACCGCAACCTCTGCATCCTGGGTTCAGGCAATTCTCCTGCCTCAGCCTCCTGAGTAGCTGGGATTACAGGCACGTGCCACCATGCCCAGCTAATTTTTCGTAGTTTTTAGTAGAGACGGGGTTTCACCGTGTTGACCAGGATGGTCTCGATCTCTTGACCCCATGATCCACCCGCCTCGGCCTCCCAAAGTGCTGGGATTACAGGCTTGAGCCACCGCGCCCGGCCCAGAAAGGCTTTTTCTAACTTCCTGCTCTCAACGAGTCACTCAGTCCATCGCTATCACTTCACCTTGTTCCATTTTCCTGACAGCACTTAGCGCTATCTGAAATTATTTAACATTTGTTTGTTTACGGTTTATTTTCTGCCTGCCCTCTTAGAACTTAAATTCCACGAAAGGCAGGAATCGTTCTGTCGTTTCTCTCATGTATATCCCAGGACCTAAAACTATAACACAGAGCCCTGTGCCAGGCAGCACAGAGAGAGCAAGGCGAAGGCAGCAGAATCCAGGGAGGAAGTCCGCATTTCCACTACAGCATGCCGGACGCCACAAGGACAGAGGAGCGATTCCTCCCCCAGCCTAGGAAAGCTGGGAAGACTTCTTGGGGTAGATGACTTGAGTTTTTTATTTCAACATTTATTCTGGACCACACCTGCCAGGTACAGTGATGGATGAGACCAGTGGTCTGCTTTCTTAGTACCAATATCACCTAGAGAGCCTTTTAGAATACAGACTGCTGGGTCTCACGCCCAGAGTTTCTGATTCTGGAGTAAGACCTGGAGTAAGCACCAGAAGTCTGCATCTCTCACTGATCTCCAGGTGAAGACCAGTGTGATCTAAGGACCACACTTTGAGAACCACCAGGTTGGACCATTTCCTTGCCACAGATCACCATGAGTGTGGCTCAGTCCAATGCTGTGTGCCACGTGCTATGATAGAAATATAGGCTACAGATAAAAGGAATCAGTGGGTACTTCTTGGAGGAGCTGGAATCTAGGTTTTGTTATGAATAATGAGTAGGCATTACTGAAACAAATCGGGGATGAAAAACAGGAAACACTTGAGGAAAAAGGACAAAGTAATAGATAGTCTTAAAAATTCAAATGTATTTCAATATTGCTGAAGCATAAAGCATAAAACGAAGACTGGCTGAAGGTGAGACTGAAGTAAACCCCAGATTGGAGTCCCTTAAAAACATTAGCAGCAGAAGGCCAGGCTACGTAAAAGCCAGGTGAGCACAGCACACTTAGGGAACTGCAGAAACGGTGACCAACACAGAGGTCACCAAGGGTCAGGGGTGAGATCTCTAGCAAGAAAAGATTGTAAAGCAAAGTAGAATTCAAACCATGGAAGGACCCCACCTTGGGGCTGGGTCCTATGGGGAAACGGAGGGTTCCTTCGCTGGAGGCTGCAGACAGAATTGCCCGGATGCATGGGCAGCCATTCAGTAGAATACTATACAGCAATGAAAAGAAGTAGGCTGTACCTACGTGCAGCCACGCAAATGAATCACACAAACGTAATGCTGAGTGAAAGAAGCCAAGCACAAAATGGTAAACATGAGTCTATGCCCATAGAGTTCAAAAAACTGGCAAAATACAGGTTTAGAAATACATTTGGTGCAAAGCAAGGGTGTGATTTCCATAATCAGGAGAGTAGTGACCTCTGAGGACTAAAGAAAGAGGTTATTGATCGGAGGAGGAAGGAAGGAGGTTTCCAGAAGCTAACAGTGTTGTATTTCCTGTCATGGGTGGTTGTTACCGAGTGTTCACTTTAGACACAACACCAAGATGTAAGCTGTATGTCTTTGCTTCGAGCACTTTATATTTCAAATTTGTTTTTTAGAAAATAAAGATATAAAGATGGTTGAGCAGGGGATGGGGTGAGAGAAGGTGGACAGGAACAGAGCAATAACTGCTAGAATGAGGGAAATGAAGATTGTCAAGAGCATGACTGCAGGGCTGTGCACGCAGGTGTGGGGGTGGGTGTTCCATTCTCTTCAGCATCAGTCAGGAGCCCGGGATTGAGGGTGAGGAAAGATCAGTGGTGTTGGGAAACAAGGGGGAAGCAGGTAGGGGAGGGTTAGGGTCTTTATGAGTGGGGCTGAAATCTTGGATCACTGGGCCGAGGTGGAGAATGCAAAGCCTGGAGATGTGCCACCAGGCAGCCGCACCCATCAAAGAAAGACCCTGCCACCAGACACCAACTTTTAGGCTGTAATTAGCAAGTTGGCCTGTATCTCACTAAGGACAAAATTAAGTGCCTAAAACGAAAACAATATCATTCTTTCTCATGTTCCTAAAAATCTTAAATACAAAGGTAAAATAAACATTTATTTTAGAAATAAATGATGAAAAGTGAAAAGCAAAGTAGGCCAACTATTTCCCAGGCAGCAGGCCTGACCTGCTACAAATTCCTGGTGTCTGGTTTCAGCTGGGCACTCACTGTAACTTGGCCAACCTTTCCTCGTTGACTTTCCGGCACATTCCATGCAGCTCCACCCGCTGTGAGCCGTGAAGCTGCTCCCAGCCACCCTCTCTGTGGTAGGCTCCCCACCATGCCATGTGCCAGAGGCCATTAGAGGTTATGTTGGCTGATTTCAACCTAAAGCATCTCCTCCTTAACACCCTCTTCTGAGTATCCTCCCACGTGCCTGCCTGTGTCATCAGAGATGTGGGTGGCCTGAGGAAATCGGGTCTGGGGGAGCCCCAGAAGGTCCTGGGGAAGATACAGTGCTAGGGCCTGGCCAGGGGCCAGTAACTGGTGGGAAAGTCTGAGCTAAGACTCACAAGCTGGCTGAAATCAGCAAGGGTCCAAGTCAGGCAGGCAGAGCTAGCAAAGTGATATTCAAAGGTCAAGCAAGTAACAGAGTCAGAAGTCAGACAGAGCATGGGGACCAGGAACCTAATGCCCTATAGGAGTATGGCATGGAGGTGCAGACCTCGAATGTTGGCATCAGGCAGTGCTAGGTTGGAATCGTGGTTCTGACCAGCTGTGTGACTTTGGGCAACTTCTTAACCTCTCTGGCCTCATTTTTCTCTGGTGACGTGTCAATGAGCTTGGGGATGGGACCAGGGATGGGGATGGAGATGCCGATAGGTAGAGGTGGAGACCCCTGGGCCGGGCAAGCCTTCAACTTTGAGAGCTGATGCATCCATACCCCAAAGAGACCTTAAGCCTGTCAAGGGCAGAGACCAGCACCTGACCTAGGCTTGGTCCCTGGCACAAGTCAAAGGAGGAAATTTGCACGGGTCCATGAGCATTGCGTTATATATCACCCTCACTGGAGCAGCGGCTGCCTTTTCCGAGCTCACTTCTTCCCTCCCATCCCTTGCTAATTGGAGCTGATTTCTGAGTGACAGCACTAGGTGCTGGGTGTTAGCAATCTGAGAGCTGGCTGGCAAGTCCTGGAGTGGGGTTTCTGTGTCTTTTCCTGTGCCCTCATCCCAGTCCCTGCTGGCGCACCTCCCTGGCAGCCTCCCTCTGGCCCTGTCTCCAGCACTTTTCCAAATGTCCCTCCTCATGCATGCATCCTTCCCCTTCTGCTTTCAAACCTTGCCAAGTCTCCCCTCCTCTAAAAATTTCTTCCATTGACCCAAGCTTCCGTTACTTCTATTTTGCTCCTTTTCTCTACCAAAATCCTCCAGGGAACGGCCCGTACCAGCAGCTCCTCTTTCCCTCACTCCAGCCTGGTATCCACACTCACAGCTCTGCTGACAGCCAGGGCAGGAAGGAACCAGCAGGGACACTGGGACAGAGGCACAGACATCAAGCGGGGTTCAAGGAAGTGCAAGTGAGTGCAACACACACATCAATACACAGACACACACAACACACAGACACACAACACACAGACACACAACACAGACACACATCAACACACAGACACACAATACAGACACCAACACAGACACACACCAACACACAGACATAAAACACACAGACACACACAACACACAGACATACACCAATACACAGACACACACAACACACAGACACACACAACACACAGATACACACCACAGACACACAACACACAGAGACACACCAACACAGACACACCAACAGACACACACAACACACAGACACACAACACAGATACACACCAACACACAGACACACACAACACACAGACACACATAACACACAGACACACACCAACACAGACACACACAACACACAGACACACACAACAAAAACACACACCAACACCAGACACACCAACACACAGACACACACAACAAAGACAAACACACACCAGCACACAGACACACACACACCAGCACAGAGATACACACACACTCATACAACACACAGACACACACACACAGACACACATAACACACAGACACACAAACCCTGACGGAGACACACACACTGATACGTGCACAGACACACACACTAACGCCTTCCAATTTGGCAGTCACGGGGCTCTTGCTGTAGTCAGGGAAGAGCGGGAGGGAGCCTGGCCATCCACAATGGAAAGACACGCAGTGTTCAGCATGAGGACTCCAGACCCCTAAGGGTGGCAGCAGCAGGAGGGTGAGAGGATCCTAGAGTTGCTGCACCTGGGGGCAGATCCAGGTGTTACAGGGCCTGAGCGTTCTACAGCTGGGGGGGAAAGCCCTCTTTGTGCCCAGCACAAGTACTTAGAAGACATCCCAGAGGGATGGCAGGAAAGGGAGGGGGAGGGAGGGGAAGGAAAGAAGGGGGAGGAGGAGGGAAGGCAGAGTCTACCAGGAAGCCTGGAGGAAGCCTGTGACTTGGAACCCAGAAGGTCGGCTGCATGGGGAATCAGCTCCCTGACCCAGGCCAGTGGGTGGGCAGACAAGTGGCAGAGTCTGGATTTGGACCAGGGGACTCGGCTGTCCATGTTCTTAACCTGCGTCACCTTTCTGCTTCTCTCATACTGACTCAACGTAGCTCAAACAAGTGCAAATCAAGAGCTTTCAGCACAGACAGTGGGCTCGGGGCTCAGGCCTCCAGAAACGCTGCCTGGGGTGGGAGCCTGGGCGCTAGGCCAGCCTCCACACAGATGGGGAGAAGGGAAGGGCCACCTCATCTGCAGAAGCTATTCTCTTCTGTTCTCTTCTCCCCATCCCTATCTACACCAAGATGCCTTCATGGATTATAAGATTTATTACTAATTTTTTGTTTCATTCACTGATGTCTTGTATTCCTTGTTCTAAATTACTTTTTTTAATTTTTATTTTTATAGAGGCAGTCTCACTCTGTCACCCAGACTGAAGTGCAGTGGCACAATCACGGCTCACTGCAGCCTCAAATTCCTGGGCTCAAAGAGTCCTCCTTCCTCAGCCTCCAGAGTAGCTGAGACTACAGGTACATACCAATGCTCAGCTAATTTTTTTTTTTTTTTTTTTTTTGTAGAAACCAGGTCTTGCTATGTTGCCTAGGCTGGTCTTGAGTTCCCAGCCTCAAACAATCCTCCTGCCTCAGCCTCCCTAAGTGCTGGGATTACAAGCATGATTATTTTTAAATAAGTGACTTATTATTGCTTTGTAAAAAGCCTCTTAGTTTTCTTTGCCCTGTAGGTTTCTATAGGTGCTTAATACTTTTTTAAAAAGGCATTTACCAGTTCTAGCTAAACATTTATTCTGTCCTGAGCTCTGTGGAGAGGTCACACATCTGTGGGTACATCATCATCTTCATTCCCAACCTCCATCACCCCCAGGGGTGGGGGGGCCAACAAGCGTATATTTTTTGTGTGTTTGCTTGGTTTCAGTAGAGCGGTCAGTTCTGGCTGCACAGTAGAATCACCCGACCATCATTATAGACGTACCTGAGCTCCAGCCCTCTGCAGACAAAGTAAATCAGAATCCCAGGAACAGGGTGGGCTTGTTGGCAGGAGTTGGGCATCAGTATGTTTTACAGAGTCCCAAGGGGATTAGGTGACCAGGATTGGGGTCTGCTGAAGGGAAGTAATGATGGGGAATATGGGGACCCCTTAACAAGCAGGATTATCCTCCAGTGAAAGATGTGACTTTCTCCTGGAAGTTGGGTGTGAGCCTTTTCACTTTCACCCTCAAAGGTGACACCCAGTGTTCACTTTTCACTTTTTCCCTCTCTGGGGACACCCAGTGTTCCCCCCCAGACTATTACCTGAGAAGTTTCTGTGATTCCCCATCCTTCCTTCACTATCTTGGCTGTTCCCCTGCCTGGCGTTTATATTTTGTCTCCAGCTGTCCCCTATGCTCTCGATCCCACTTTCCCTTGGCCCTCTCTTTGCAGACAACCATCCTCTAGCCATTGTCCTAAAGTGACCCAGAAGCCAGAAGTCAAGAGTGAAGAGGGCTTTGTGACATCAGAACTTGCTATACATCTGCTCCTGAAACTTCTGCCCTGTTTTCTCCCTCTTCTGAGGGCTCAGCAGTCCTCAAACAAGGACATTGAAGTGATCAATCCCACCCCCAAGAATGAACACCTACTATGTGCTGGACCCTAGGCCAGACACACAAACACATAGACACACACACACACACACACACACACACCCCCCAACATGCATGATCTCATTTGAGATCTCTGATCATTTCAACAAGCAGTTACTCTGGGCCAGACATGGCCCAATGCAGAGACAGACGAGGCCTGTGTTCTCCTTCCATAGTGCCAGAATCTCCTAGAGGGTCTATTAAGACAGATTGCTGCGTCCCACTCCCAGGGTCTCTGATTCAGTAGATGTGGGGTGGGGCCCAAGAACTTGCCTTTCTAACAAGCTCCGAGCCTTCTTCTGAAATAAAATGCTCTTCAGATAAGCTGGAGAGAGAGTGGCTGTCGCCAACAGGCTTTTGAGAATCAGCCTCCTTCTCCCCAATTCCATTGATTGGCCCGTGCTTGGCAATGGAGAAAGTGAGCAACTCTGGGGGGGCCAAATGTGAAAAAGTGCACAAGATGCCAGGAGGACACAGTGCAGAGCAGGCTGTAATGTCTGGCAGTTTAATGACAGTCGTCAACTCAGGACAGCACCCAGGGGACAGGCTGGACTGGCTCTCCCTGTGTTATCAGCAAGCCCTGTTGACAATCCTTTGTAATGTCTCTCCCTGTATCCGTTCCTCTTCAGGCACCCGCCACCTCTCTAATCCCAGAGCTCTAAAGGCCCCTTGCCTCTCTGCAAGAACAGCAAGCACTGACCTTCCTCCAAATCATACTGACTCAATCATATATTTCCCATCATCTCCTTTTCTTCATGGTTCTCTATCATGGTTCTCTTTCATCTATTCAGAGGAAGGTGCATTCTAGAAAAAGTCAGGCAGAAAATATCCGTGTTTCAGCCTCAGTTTCATCATTTAGTTGTAAGAAAACATACATCGAGTGGTTCCCCAACAAGAATCTACCTCCTCTCACTGCCCACGAGCCAGTACCTACAGCCTCATGGAGAGCCTTCATTGCTGCTGTTCTCAAAATTCCTTTCTCTATCCTCTCCTCAAGTGGTTCCTCTTCAAGTCCAGCCCAAAGCTCTCTGAATTCATCTCTGAAGATCCCATGTCCTCAGAGCCTTGCCTTCAACCTTTCCATGAGCCCCTATTTTGTGGCTCAGTGGCCGTAAGCCCTGAGTATCTTCATTCAGTTCTTCAAATAAGTTTTAGACAAGGGAAGGCTCTGAGCAAAGTCACAGAGGTGCAGGGCAGCCTGAGCATCTGGAAATGTTGCGGAAATGCACAGGTGAGGGGGATGAGGAGGGAGTTGGGGCGGGCCAGTTTGACAAGGTTCTGTTCTCTCTCCCGGCAAGTCTGGGGAAGGTAGTGGACATCTTCAAACCTGCACAGGCAGTCTTCTGCAGCTTGAAGTGACTCTTTGAGTTGCTTTTACCTAGCGCTGATGTGCAGTGGACCAGGGCCCCGCAGGGAGCCAGACCCTTGGACTCGAGAAAGAGCCATTTGAGAGTGACATCAGCCCGCCACCTGCTAGTGCGCACAGACGGTGTTTCAGGAAGCCATGATGCTAATCACGTCTGATTCTGTGTTGTCCATGGCTTGACTCCAAACCCAGAAAAGAAAATCTGTAGCCCGAGTTATTTTCCTCCTACAGGGCTTGCCTGGCCTTTGGTTGTTGGCTTTGGGGAGGTGCATTTTTCCCTCCTCTGTGGGCAGCAAATTCCCCGAGAGTCAGCAGGCCCTGTATCTGGGCTCACCATGGGTTTCTACTGGTACTGAGAAGGGGCAAGCTGAGCAAACATGCAACATGACCCCAGTGCTGACCAACCCGGAGATGCCCGATGGGACTCAGGGACTTGACCTCAGTGCTTCTGGGGTCCCTCTGTGTACCTGCTGGGCTCAGCACTGGGCTGCCTGGTGACCTCCCCAGAGGCAGGAACTAAGCGTGGCCAGCCCCTTCATTCAAGACAGAATGAATTAAAAAGCTGGGGTTCCAGAGCTGGCTCCAGGTCACCTGTGCACATGCCCCCTGCCAGATACTGCTCACAACTCTGCATGCACTAACTTATTCTGGGCTCAAAACTCCTGGGAACACCTACAAGGCAGCTGCCACTACCCCAATCCCCATTTTACAAAGTGATGAAACTGAGGCACACAGAAGTTCAGTAAGTTGCCCACAGATACACAGTTTCCTACGTAGAAAAATCAAAGTGTGAACCCCAGAACATACACTGCTAAGAAGGGGCCACTAGGCAGCTCTCCCTGCCTGAGAATTCCCCTGAAATCCATGGTGGGCCTGCCCAGAGTCCCCACCCCTGCCCAACTCACATGCACTGCTCTTCCTCCTGCCCCTCAAACCCCAAATCACTGGCCAAATGGGCTCAGGTATATCCCTTTGGCCTGCACACTCAAGTTTTATATGAAAAAAAAAAAAAAAAAAAAAAAAAAAGCAAAAAAAACTCCATGTGTTAGGTCAGAAGTTTATTAACTCTCCCTCTTGGTCCCCGAGTTGCCTTTCAGGGTATCGAGTGGCTGCACACATCACCCCTTCCTCGTGGGGTTCCCCTTGGCCCTGTACCTCCAGCTAAGTAAAAGAGGGACGTATGATCAAATCAGGCAGTCCACCAGGTGATCTCTGACCTACAGTCTAGAACAATCCTAGGACCTGGCCGAGGACCTGGGCTAATCCAGTTATCTCTCAGGAATGCAGGAGGTAGAAAAAGAACAGGCAAACAGCCCTGCTCCACTGCACATCAGTGCTAGGTATAGGCGGCTCAAAGAGTCACTTCAAGCTGCAGAAGGCTGCATGTGCAGGTTTGAACAGGCAGCAGGAGCCAAAGCCCAGAGGATGCTCTGAGGGGCACAAAAGCCGCAAGGGGTCTTGACAAACCAAACTTCAATGCAGATTGTTCTATAAACTTCTTAAGTCTCTTTGCCTGTACAGTTTTCCCCACCCTCTCTGATATTGTGCCCTTATCTGTAGAAGGAACTGAGTTTCCCATAGTCTGGATTGCACTGATTGCATCTTCATAGTGTCCTTTAGCAAGTGCCTCTGTCCCCCTATAAAGCAGCTGTCATATCTAGAGCTTGACCAGGTCTAGGTCTGCTTTTCATAATGATGGTGTAAATATTTGGAGATACAGAATCCAGGGCTACCTCTCCTTTTGTGGTGTTAGCAGCTATTAATGATTTATTGACTAGAAACACTATTTCATTTAACAATTGCAGGTTGGTAATATTCTCAATCTATCATTTCTTCTTCATTTTTTATTTGGAATACCTCTAAAGGAGACACTTCTCAACAACTGTTTGATTTCACTGAATTACAGTTTATGAGAAAGGCAAGACAAATGCTGAATATTTTCCCCTTTGCCAGTTTTCAAAAGAATAGATTGGATACTTGCAAGCTCCAAAAGTAGCTACAGTTATTGAGGATTTTTGTAGTAAACTTTTGTAATGAACTAGTTTAAGACAGATATTGGATTTTCTGCCACACAGCTAAACCTAAGCTTAGCTGATACAACACATACAAAGGAGGGAAAAAGGCAAACTGCAATGCAGTATTTTCACTCTCACATCTCCAGAGCCTACAGGGATATCCAGCTTATAGTAGATGCTCAATAAACATTTTCTGAATTAAAGACGAGAACACAATCATTTAAACCTATCAGAATGAATGAAAATGAATTATATGAGCTTTTACTAGAACTTGCTGGTATTGGCAAGAAATGTTAATTCCACCAGATGGCTGACAGCCCAGACAGAAGAGTGAGCACCTCAAATAGTAATATGATGATATAAAGCTGAATGTGCCTGGCGACATGGCTTATAATGTCAAGAATCTGGAAATAATCTAAATGCTGATCAAGGGGAGACTGATTAAAATATGGAATATCCATATAATAGAAATTCGATGTCTCTAAACTAATTAGCAAATCTATAGGTATAATGATCACAATATATATTTAAGTAAAAATGGCAAGATCTTTAAAATACTACAGGACCCTCCCCAAAACAAGAAAAGCCAAAGAAAGTCAATAGCAAATTAAATAAGATGGGCAAAATCGGACGACCTGTTGGGGTGCTGAGTGATGCGTGTGTGTTTTTCATTTTGTTTTTATTCCTTATTTGAAATATTTCAAAACTCATCCCTTGTGAAAATGAAAGGGAGATTAAATCTACATTTAAATGTTTGGATAGTCATAGAAGACAGGTCTCTGGAATGCTATGAAATTCCAACTGTAACTATGATAACTGTGAAATACATATTTGATCTTCAACCTGTTTCCTGACATACAACTCCTAAAACCTTTACAATTTCAAAGGTGTTGTCTTTTTGTATGCCAGTGAGCTGACTGAGGGTTAGCATCCTCTAGGTAGCTTCAAGATGAGACCGGTCACAGACCAAGGCAGGATTAAATGGTTGGAACGTTCAGCCCTCAACCTCTGGGAAGGGGAGAGGAGCCTGATCACCACTAGCCAATGGTTTAATCAATTATGCCTAAGTAATGAAGTTTCCATAAAAAACCAAAAGACAGGGTTCAGAGAACTTCCAGATAGATGAATGGAGGTTCCTAGAGGATGCCCCAGGGTGGGTATGGAAGCTCCCCTCCCCTTTCCCTACACCTCACCCTATGCTTCTGTATCCTTTGTAATACACTTTGTAATAAACTGGTAAACTTACATGTTTCCCTGAGTCCTGTGAGCTGCTCTAGTAAATTAATCAAACACAAAGAAGAGTTCTTGGGAACCCCAACTTGAAGCCAGTCAGCCAGAAACTCCAGAGGCCCTGACTTGTGACTGGTGTCTGAATGGGGGACAGTCTTGTGGGATCCAGCCCCTCACTCTGTGGGATCTGACTCTGTTTCCAAGTAGACAGGGCTGAAACTGAATTGGAGGACACACAGCTGTGGCCACGGCAGAGCTGCTTGCTTGGTTGGTGTGTGGAGAAAAACTCCCACACGTTTGGTGACAGGTGTTTTCGGTGTTGATTGTTGCAATTCAGTGAGGGAATAGGAAAAAGCACTTTGGGTGTTGTGCTTTTCCACTCACTGTAACTGACGGGGAAGAAATGGGACACTTGCTCTCAGTAGGAATGTTTTATCACATGTCTATGTGACATATTCATTATAGAAAAACTAATGTTAAAAAGAAAGTATGAGAAACAGTGACACCAATCACCTTTTGCTCCCTGTCTGGCTAATTCAAAGTCAACCTTCAAGTTCTGGGTCAAAGGTCACCTTCCACCATGGGGGAGAAAACTCAAGCAACATTAATGTCCCAAACAAACCTGTTTGGTCCATTGCGGAGTGGCAGGGGTGACTGCCTGCCTAAAGGTGTTGAATTTCAAAATGCTTAAAACACAACAGTAGCCCCAAAATATATTTTGTAAACCACATCTGGATCTAGGCTTCAGGTTGCAATCCCACATAAACAGGGTTGTGCTCCCCAACTACCCGCCAGTATAGAGCTGATGCTTCCTCTGCTGTCCCCATGGCCCTTTGATCATACTTCTTTTGACACACTTACATTGTATTACAGTCATTCATGTGCCAATCAGACTATAGCTCTTTGAATAATTAATGGCAATCATTGCCAGCCTTTATTGAGGGCTTACCAGTGGGCAGGCAACATGCCATGAGCTTTGCATCTATGATCTCACTTGGCCACCCTCGAAACTAGGTACAAGTTTTGAATCCCCATTTTTCAAATGAGGAAACCGAGCCCGAGAGGTTGAATAATTTGCTCAAGGTCATACAACTAGCATCGGGGTGGGCAGACAGAGCTGGGACTGGAACCCAGGCAGTTTGGATCCACCGTCTACCTGCTTGACCAGCATTTTATTTTGAAAGACAGGAGTTGTGTCCCAATGCCATTGGGAGATTCAGTGTCTAGCACTTTAGTTTAAATAAAGCAAAATTAATTCAACAGTACTTTCTTGGGCAACTACAGAATGCAAAATTTCCTTCTCTACTTCCATTAAGGCAATACAGAGAGTCGTGTTCATTGTGTCTTATCTGATCCACAAGTTCTTTTCAAGAAAATTAGCTACTGTGCAGATAAGCCTTGAAAATATTAGGCTAAGTGAAAGTAGCCGATCACAAAAGGCCTCATTTATATGAAATGTCCAGAATAGACAAGTCTATTGAGACAGAAAGTAGAGTTCTTAGGGCTGGAGGATAGGATATTTGGAAAGTGACTGCTAAAGCCTAAGAGAATTCTTTTTAGGGGGATGAAAATGTCCTAAAAATTGGTTGTGATGATGGTTGCACAACTTTAGTAAAGAAACTAAAAACCATTAAATTGCATGATGTAAATTGCAAAACTGTATAGAATGTGAATGTCTCATAAATCTGTTTAAAAAGAAAAATATCTAATGAACTGTCTTTTTCCAAATAAATGCTGAAAGTAAGATGAGAAAGAAAATAGATGAAAAATACAATTGGAAAATAACACACAGTGATAGATTATATTGCTAGCTAAGTGGATATCTAGATAGATGATGGATAGTTTTAGACATCAGTTTCCTGTTGATTTTTCTCTTCATGTTCTTCCTTCCAAATCAGCAATCTGAGAGGATGGGAGATCAAGCAACAAATTATGAAAGTTACTAAGTTATTAAGAAGATTGCAAACAACAGAGAGAATTAAACACCAAGCCACATATGCTAAGTGCTCCCTCCATTGGTTCCTTCAGCCCTTTCTTACCAGTTCTGGTGGCCCAAATCTTTTGAGTTGTCTGTTACTTCTCTTAGATGAACCTCAAAAACCAGCTCCGAGTTTTGTTTTCATGGTGGAGCACAAGACAGATTTTACCCAGTCAACCCTTACCTCTCAACTCAAGAAAGAGAATCTGGCAATACAGTTATCCAGAAGGGCAGGCAATCCCTTAGGAATTTCTTTTATCTTTGGAACACATTACGTAATTTATTTTGCAAGAGAGTCTCATAGTTAATTCCATTTCTCATTGGCAACTAATAATATGAGTTCACACTCCCCAAAGTAACTCTGGAGATACACAGCCTGCTGAGATGGAGGACTCAAGCAGGCCGTGAAATATTTTCCACACTTTGAGTGCATACGGTGGGTAATGCACATGGAAATGTGTACAGATTCACAATCACATGCACACAGCTTTCTAGATAAACTCATAAGATTTTCCATTCCCTCTGCAAAAATCCATAAGCCAGCATTTCTTCCAACCACAGGTCACCCAGTCCTAAAACGTGCAAAATTTTAAGGGTTCCCCTGGGTCTTTTATCTTGGACCCTTGTCCAGTGTTTCTCAGTTCTGTGTTCCCAAATGTCACTCCGTGTATTTCTAAATTACTTGGGAGCCATTTGCAAACACACATTTGTATAACCCACACCCTGGAATGCAGGTTTAATAGGTCTGGAGTAAAGTCTAAGAGGCTGTATTTTGTTTGTTTGGTTGGCTTTTGTTTTTTGAATGTTTTCTTAAATTTTTTAAGTGCATTGATTTATTGATTTTAGTTAATAAATGATAACTGTGTGCATTTATGGCGCACAATGTAAGGTTTTTATCTATGTATTCATTATGGAAAGATTCAGTCGCTAATTAACATATCCTTCAGCTCACCAACTTACTTTTTTGTGGTGAGAACATTAAAAAATGGGCAAAGGATTTGAACCGACATTTCTCAAAAGAAATGATACAAACAGCCAACAGGCATATGAAAGAATGCTTAACATCTCTAATCATCAGAGAAATGCAAACTAAAACTACAGTGAGATATCATCTCATATTTGTTGCATTGGTGAGGATATGGAGAAAAGGGAACTCTTGTACTCTGTTGGTGGGAATGTGAATTAGCACAGCTATTATGAAAAATGGTACAAAAGTCCCTGAAAAAATGAAAAATAGAACCACCATATCATCCAGTCATTCCACTTCTGGGTATTGATCCAAAGAAATTAAAATTTATATATGGAAGAAACAACCACACTCCCACGTTCATTTCAGCACTATTCACAACAGCCGAGATATGGAAGCAACTAAGTGTCCATCAACAGGTGAATGGATAAAGAAAATGTGGTACATACATGCCATGGAATACTAGTTCGCCTTTAAAAAGAAGGAAAGCACATCATTTTCAACAACACGAATGAACCTGGAAGCCATTATGCTAAGTGAAATAAGCCAGACTCAGAAAGACAAACACTGTGTGATCTCATTTATAAGTGGAATCTAAAAACTTTGATCTCACTGAAACAGAGTAGAAAGCTGATATCAGAGGCTGGGCTGGGTGCAGCATGGGTGGATAGAGGAAAGAGACAGGAAAAGGAGAGATGTTGATGGGGACGCAATTTCAGCTAGACTGAATTAATTAGTCTCAGTGATCTGTTGCCTGGTGACCACAGTTAATAAAAACGTATTGTACATTTCAAATTTGCTGAAAGAAGAGGAAGCTGTACCTTTAACAAGAGTCTGGTAACCATTGGCCTAGATTATCACAACAGCACCAAACTGGTCTTCCTCTTACTGCTGTAATAGTCTAAATCTATTTTTTTGACTGCTGACAACTTTTTTTTCCTGAGACGAGGTTCTCACTCTATTACCCAGGCTGATATGCAGTGGTGTGATCACAGCTTACTGCAGCCTCAAACTTCGGGTCTCAGGCAATCCTTCCATTTCACCTTCCCAAACAGCTGGGACTACAGGCGCACGCCATCATGTCTAGTCATTTTTTTATTTTTATTTTTGTACAGACAGGAGTCTCAATATTTTGCTCAGGTGGGTCTCAAACCTCTGGGATCAAGTGATCCACCCCACTAGGCCCCCCCAAAATGCTGAGATTACAGTATTTTGAGCCACCACACCTAGCCTGCTAACAATTTTTAAGCCCCCCCTTCCCCTCATCCTCTTGTGCCCTATATCTGGTCAAGCTCATGTGAAAATCTGGATGTTCTTTCTTGGTGCAAGCAGGAAATCCAAACCACACAAGACCCTGCCCATATTATAACCGCTATTAAATATTTCAAACCTGAATTGCTGGAACCCAGGAGGTGGAGACTACAGTGAGCCATGCCACTGCACTCCAGCCTGGGCAACAGAGCGAGACTCCGTCTCAAAAAGAAAAAAGAAAAAAATAATTCCAAGCCTTGGCCAGATGTGGTGGCTCATGTCTGTAATCCCAGCACTTTGGGAGACCAACGTGGGAGGATCTCTTGAGCCCAGGAGTTCAAGACCAGCCTGGGCGACATAGTGAGACCTCATCTCTATAAATGAAAATAAAATCCCAAGCCAGTCTTTTTTCTTGCTCTCCCAAGCCATTTTGAACTAGCTTAAGATGTCTTCCCTCTTCTTCCCTAGAAAGCTTCATCATGTAAGTCAGGGGCGTCCAATCTTTTGGATTCCCTGGGCGACACTGGAAGAATTGTCTTGGGCCACACATAAAATACACTAACACTAACAATAGCTGATAAGCTTTGAAAAAAAAAAAAAAAAAAACTAGCAAAAAAATCTTAAACTGTTTTGAGAAAGTTTATACATTTGTGTTGAGCTGCACTAAAAGCCATCCTGGGCCACATGCGACCCGCACGCTGTGGGCTGGACAAGCTTGATGTGAGTAATAAACCTGCACATGCTTTCCTGGTACATGTGATGGCATCAAGCTTGACATCCTAACTAAATTTGGGGTGGGGATCCACTGTGCTTCTGCAAGGTAACCACAGCATCTGGTCTCTTGGCTTTAGACGGAATTCCCCACACCACCGCTGGAGTTATCTTCCAGAAAACTGGCTTTGCTGAGTTTCCAATCTGTTTGATGATGTCCCTCGGTTCCCCCTCCCTACACTCGCAGTGGCAGCAGAGCACTCGGCCCCACTTAACCTTGTCAGCCTCATCTTCCCCCATCATTCCTCTCACACGCCTCAAGCGGCAACCGCACCACAGCAGTGATACTTGAAAGCACTGATCAGTTTATTTCCTGTGTATTCCCACTGCCACCTTCTTTCTCACTGAAAAGCTCAGCGGTGAACGCAGACCAGCAGACCTCGTTTTCCTGCCCTCTAAGACCAGACAATAGTGGGGCTAGGGAAGTGGAAAGGATCTTGTGGCAGGAAAGTGAGGAGAGACAGGAGGAAGGGAAGAGGAGAAAGAGCAGAGCCTCAATCAAGAGGCGTTTCCCTTCCTCCCAGCCCAGCTTCACCTCTGCCAGACCTTTTCTGATCCTGCCCCTTTGGGGCTCCCCTGACACACCACTCACACTTATCTCGTTTTGATATTGTTGGTTGTTCACATGTTTGTTTGCTCCAGTGGGTCAATGGCTTCTTAAGAGTGGGGAGTGTGCCTTAGTTGCTCCACATCCAAGGCACACAGGGCTGGCAGGCCTCCTGCTGTACATTATTAAATTATTAATTCTTAGAGATCCTGTCATTAACTTAAGATCGTGCGATTATATGACACTGAATTTTCAGTAGACCGAGAAGCATTACTTTCCAACGTAAGCGTTATGAATGTTGCAGTGAGTTTGGAACCTTGTTTTCTTGTTTCTGCTTTTCACAGTTCCAGGAACTGTGAAGTGGCCTGTGGCTCTCTTGATCTCCAGCAGCCCCTGTGCATACATCAAAGTCCTATACAGAAAATGTTCAGAAAATAACCACTGATCAGTTACTACTCCATTGCAAAATTCCTTGAAGATGGACCAGTGCCAGAAGCCAGTGGTTTTCCTATAGGAAGACAAACTTGATACTTCTCCCTTTCTTTTCCAGCCCAAGATGAAGGGGTACCATATGCCAGCACTTATCCCATAAGGCAGGTCCCTGCCTCCTGAGTCACACAGCAGTGATTTATTTCAGTTCCAAGCAGCTTAGGGCACAGTAGGAAGTAAGTTCTGCCTTTTACTATGTGTGGGCCTTAGGAAGCTCCCTTTCCTTCTCTAAGAGCTGAATGTCTTCATTATAGAGGGGAAATTACAATAACGTCTGCCCTAGTCACCTTGCAAGAATGCCTTGAGTATTAAACTAAAGAAATAACAGAGGCCGGGCGCGGTGGCTCACGCCTGTAATCCCAGCACTTTGGGAGGCCGAGGCGGGTGGATCACAAGGTCAAGAGATCGAGAGACCATCCTGGTCAACATGGTGAAACCCCGTCTCTACTAAAAATACAAAACATTAGCTGGGCGTGGTGGCGCGTGCCTGTAATCCCAGCTACTCAGGAGGCTGAGGCAGGAGAATTGCCTGAACCCAGGAGGCGGAGGTTGCGGTGAGCCGAGATCGTGCCATTGCACTCCAGCCTGGGTAGCATGAGTGAAACTCCGTCTCAAAAAAAAAAAAGAAATAACAGTTGTGGAGAGGTTCATAAACTGTCCAAGGGCCATACAAAAGCTTTACTTTTAGCTTCTCCTTTCTAAGTGGATGAGCCTGGCTTGCCAAGGAGAATAGACCCATTTGCATGCCAAACACACTTGACACAGCATATACTCCCAACAATATGCAGCTAGAATTAGTAACGCATAGAGGTATAGGCAGGACCAAGCGGATTGTCTAGTAGGACAGGCTTTTGCAACCTTTTTTTTATAACCCAATCCATTTTGGGGGAAAAAAAGAAAATATATTCTTATTTCTTTTCTCCATATTCTTATTTCTCCCATTTTATAGATGAAGGCCCTGATGCCCCCTCAAAAGAGGGAATGTTATTTGCTCAGACACACGGCTAGAGCGTGGCTTTGAATACCTAACCTCTGACAGGTTTAACCAACTCACTTAACACTCATCGTTTCCATTCATTTCAACTTGATTTTTATCCAGCAATGGGTAAGCCATTTTGGAGCATCTCCAGATTGAGCTTCCGCAATGTGAAGCCCACCTGGGAACCAGATACAGCAGCACTGAGCAGGATAGCGGCCCTGGGGAACACTGATTCTAGAAGCACCCTGTCTGTACCCACTCAAACCCCATGGGCTTTTGTGGAGCCCTCCTGTGTTACCCCTAACAACCCCACAAAGTAGGTATTTATTTATATTTATTTATTATTTATTTATTTAGAGACGGAGTTTCACTCTTGTTGCCCAGGCTGTAGTGTAGTGGCATGATCTCAGCTCACCACAGCCTCTGCCTCCCAGGTTCAAGTGATTCTCCTGCTTCAGCCTCCTGAGTAGCTGGGATTACAGGCATGTGCCACCACGCCTGGCTAGTTTTGTATTTTTTTAGTAGAGACGGGGTTTCTCCATGTTGGTCATGCTGGTCTCGAACCCCCGACCTTGGGTGATCTGCTCGCCTCATCCTACCAAAGTGCTGGTGTTACAGTTGCAAGTCACAGTACCTGGCCCAAAGTAGGTATTTTTTTAAATCGATGTTTCCACATGAAGAAAGTAAGCCCAGTGAGACTGACCCCCCAGGTCTTCCCCACAACCACAGTCTTTTTCCACCTTACTGCACCCCCATCCCAAACAGAGCCTTTGAGACCCCTGGTTCCATCCACTCCCACCATGAATAAGCTTGTGCAATGCCAGATAAGAAGCCGCTGTCAACCCGCATGTCCTGGAACAGACACACATTATTTCTATTTTCCTAATAGCCCAACTCCCTTCTGAGGAATCAACCTCCACCCGGCCTGAAAGCTAAAGAGGTTTTTCCAGAAAACTTCAAAAACATCCCATGTTTGAAGCATGTATTACATTTCCAACTATGTCTGTACTTCATTTAATGACTGAATTTTTTTCTTCCGCCATAGAACTAGAAGCTGCGGAACATAAAGGAACAGAGACATTCGTGGTCTATGCTGGTTCTAGGCATAGAAAGCCCTAGAAATAGGTTAAACCATCAAGAGTAGAGAAACTACAGCAACCGAAAAAGTAAGCTAAAAATTAGACTTGTCACTGAGTTTTGTGTCCTTTCGGAAGAGGGTCTGGGTGAAATGAAATCCGGAGAAAACCTGGTAAAAGAGAGGCACACCAGGGCAGATCCCCAGTCCCTATTTATAACAAGTGAAAATGACAATGGTGGCAGAAAATGCTGCCTCGGCGTGGAAAGGATGACATTTGCACCCACAGCCAGGTAGAGGGCATGCAGAACTAGACCCCACAACTTCCCCTAATTTAGAGATACACGGGCTGGAGGCTTCCTGATGGAGAAAATCGGAATTACCCATACCAGGCTGGGAGCCCAGCCTCATCACCAGAAGCAACATCAAAGCAAGGCTTTCTCCACCTGGATCTTCAATAAAAATGATGGTGTCAGGCATCTTTACAGTATTGGACTGGCTTCCCTGATTGAAATAGGGACTCTGATAACCCCATTGGAATGTAAGCTCCGTAATATCCAAGTCTGTGTATTCCTTGCACACCGTTGTGTCCTCACACCTAGAACAGTGCCTGACACAAAAGAGATGCTTACCAATCTTTTGTTTACTCGCTAAGAAACAGAGAAGTGAAGACATAAATGTAACCACCTGGCACTGTGTCATCTGTCACAGAGAAGATGCCAGTGGGGACCCCAGCTCCTCATGCTGGGACAGCCTCCAGCCCCAGCTTCTGTCCCTCCCTGCGTAAATCTGAAGCTGCTAGGCTGGGAAACCATCAACCTCTGGGGAGGTTTTAGCAGCATCCAGGTAAACAAGGTGAATCACTTCTTGGGGGACCAGACAGAGTCAGGTTAGATATGGTTTTTATTTCAGGATAAACAAGTGAGGAATAAAGCATAAAAACTGTGAGACATTCTATATTATAAATGTAGAGATGATTGAAAGATGATAGGTGGATAGACAGAATTGCATAGATAAAATTCATATATATAAATATATGTATTCATATGTATATGTGTACATATATGAAGATATATACCTACAGAATGCAAGAAGTATACAATGTTGCCTTCTTCCCCTCAGATCATTTGTTTT
This sequence comes from Sapajus apella, assembly GCF_009761245.1. Lineage (NCBI taxonomy): Eukaryota > Metazoa > Chordata > Mammalia > Primates > Cebidae > Sapajus > Sapajus apella. Next base: position 17,999,542 of record NW_022436952.1, on the reverse strand, counting down.
CTTTCTGGCCAATGAAAAAAGTGGAAAAATTCCTTCTCTTTATTTGAATGGCTTCTTATAAAATGTGGGATTTGCTACATGGGACTGAAACGTTAAGCATGTAAGGCTCTCAGCTGCAAGAAAGTGTTATGAGTTGAATTGTGTCCCCAGAAAAGATGTTGAAACCCAACCCCAGGACTCGTGTATGTGACCTTATTTGCAAACAGGGTCTTTACAGAGACAGTTCAATTAAAATGAGATCATCGGGGTGGCTCCTAATCTGGTGTGGAGTCAGAAAAAGGGGAGCTTTGGACAAAGAGATGTGCACGCAGGGAAAATACCAGGTGAAGACGAAGGCAAAGACTGGGGTGAAGCATCTACAAGCTAAGGGATGCCAAAAGTCACCAGCAAACCACCAGAAGCAAGGAGAGAGACATAGAACAGGTCCTCCCTCACAGCCTTCAGAAGGAACCCACCCTGCCAGCACTTTGATCTCAAATTTCCAGGCTCTAGAACTATGAGGCAGTAAACTGCTGTCGTTTAAGGCACCCAGCTTGCAGTACTTGGTGAGAACAGCCCAAGGAGAATAATACAGATAAGCGCTGGCTTAAGTACAGAAAGCAGCAGCATCAGGACTCAGTTCATCTAGATTCTGTTTTTTCTTTTTTTCTTAGACGGGGTTTCACCATGTTGGTCAGGCTGGTCTTAAACTCCCGACCTCAGGTGATCCGCCCGCCTTGGCCTCCAAAGTGCTTGGATTACAGGCGTGAGCCACCATGCCCGGCTCATCTAGATTCTCTAAGTTTGCTTTCCTCAGTCTGGGCTCCACTCCCCAGCAAGCAATCACTACGTGGTGGAAGTTGTCACTGCGTGGTATCCCTAGAAACCCCTGACTTACAGCTTTCCAGTTTCAAGTTCTCTCTGGGGAGGGCTTCTCTTCCCAGGAGTTCCAACTAAAGACCCGGAATCAAGTCTTAGTGGCTTGAATCTTGGGGAAGGGGCCAGTCTCCACCACACCACAGGGTCTGAAAGTGGAATAAAGATTTTTCCCAGTGGAAAATCATGGTTCTATTACCAAAGAAACAGGGAGTGGATGCTGAATGCCAAGCATACAAACACACAAAGGTATCTGGAATACATTTTAACACAAGGGATCCGTGCATTCATCCAATCAACAGGTATTTATTGAGTGCAAGACATTGTTCTAGGCACATCAGTGAGAAAAATGGACAAAGACCCTTGCCCTCGTGGAGCTTGTTCTCCAGTAGAAAAAAAGTCAGTGATTGAAGGTCAAGAAAATTACTGTGGCCAACGTGCTATCTTGTGAGTTCTGAGGTCTGTTGAATGAGTACATGAGTGGAAATAAGATCTAGTGGATCTGTCAACTCAAGTCCAGCTACCCTCAGAAGCCCACAGCAGTTGGGAGTGGGGAACTGTGGAACTCTCAAATGCTACGTAGCATGGGACTGCAGTGAACTAAGAAGCAGGCGCATCTGCGAACCCCAGGAAGGCAACAGTAACCTCTCTCTCTGGAGAACCTGATACCTAGTGATGTGACATTCTTTGACAAACACATAAAAAAACGATTTGAAAACTGGCCGGGCACGGTGGCTCATACCCACACCTGTAATCCCAACACTTTGGGAGGTTGAGATGGGTGGATCACTTGAGCTTAGGTGTTCAAGACCAGCCTGGGCAACATGGCGAAACCCCATATCCACAAAAAATACTAAAAGTAGCCAGGCGCAGTGGTGCATACCTGTGGTCCCAGCTATTCCAGAGGCTGAGGTGGGAGAATTGCTTGAGTCTGAAAGGTGGAGGTTGCAATGAATCAAGAGCTGCTGCTACACTCCAGCCTGGGTGACAGAGTGAGACCCCCATCTCTAAAAATATATAAATGGGCATGTATGAACCCTATTACCGTCATCCTTTTATAAAATTAAAAGTGCAGGCTCCTTAAATACTGTTTTCTGTTCCTTCAGGGAACTCCTTGCCAGGCCGCCCCACCATCAAGAGAATTGTGCTTATTCTAAGGAGGAAAGAGATGGACATGAAGTCACCATATTTTGCAATCAAGATTCTTCAACAGCCAAACGTGTTTAAATCCAAACACTCCCTCCCTGGATGAGATCACGGATGGAGTGAGCACTTGCAGCTGAGTTGGTGAGCTTTCAGAAAAGAGAGAGTCCTAAAGTAACAGCCTCCTGCATACAGCTCCCTCTGAAAGTCTGAATCACTTTGCTTCCTGAATAAAGGATACAGTCTCTTTGCTTTAATCCAAGGGTGAAGCTCTTTGTTGAAGGCTTTAGTGCATATTTACCATCTTCAAAATCATCAGTGACTTTTTATTCAGTTATTTATTCACTTATCTACAAATACCTTTTTTTAGCATGGCGTCAAAGCTTGAAAGGCAAAACCATACCCCATCTGACCCTCATGGTCACTATGGGCTTACCTAGCCTGCAGTTTGCACAGGTTTCAATCAGTCTCACAGATGAACATGTGATTTCGAGTCACGTGGCAGCCTAAATGTGGAGATTTGGCCCAATCAGGGGAAGTCAGAAAAGACCTCTCTAAAAAAGTGATAACTGAACTGAAATTTAAAGGATTGAGTGGAAAGTATCAGGTGAAGAGAACACTGCCAGGAGAAAGAACAGAATGTACGAAGGTCTGCCATGAAAGAGAGCAAGACCGGAAGCCTGAAATGCACAAGAGGAGTGTGGCAGGAAATGAGCCTGGAAAAAGACCAGGGGGAAAAGTCACACAAAGAAGGCTTGTCCTCATCCGAAGGGCATTAGGGAAGCATTAAGGGTTTTGAGCAGTCAGTGATATGCTCAGATTTGTGTTTGGAACCCATAGTGGATGCAACACAGTGGACACAAGATGGTCAGGAGTGGGAGCAGGTTCTTGCAGCGACCCGTGCGATGGCTGATGTTTCTTGGCGGTCTTTAGCCCTGCGTTCAATTTGGTCCCTGAGTTCTTTAACTTTTGTTTGAGACAATACCTGATGGGTTTACAAAGTTCTTCTCCTAATGAGACAGGTTCCTCCTCTTTCTACTGTTAGCAGATCCAGGGCCCTTCTATTTTGAAGAACCACGGCAGATAAAGAGTTAAGCTGTTTCTGCAGAGTTACGAGAGAATCAGCAACCTCTTCCATGTCTTCATTTAACTCCAGAGATAGCTTATAATAAAACTGAGTAGAGGTAGTAATTCCTCCCATACCAGTACCGAGTCCTCCTATTATTCCGGCCCCCACTATGAAAAGAATAATTGGGGTTCAAGTATGGTGTAGCCTTGACAAGAGAGGACTCTGCACCTAAGAGGCGGTGTAAATCATCATGGCGGGGGGCACTAGGAAGGAGAGGAGGCATATTTCCCCAGGAGTATTGTTCAGGCAGCAGTAAGCTGAGCTGCCACAAACGAAGAATAAGCCTGGTGCTAGGCAGCTGAGGCCTGGGGGTAAGGCAACACAGCTTTGGCATAGGGAAGCATTGGAGTTGTTGGTAGAATTCTCACAAGTATAGTTTGAGGTAGATGGAATTTGCAGATTGGTGGCCAAGGGACCTATAAGCTCCATATGATTTGAGGGAGTGATAATATCAGAGGGAGAAAAGGAGCTATTAGAAGTATAAGTAGGCAATAAGCCACAGGTAAGGAGAGTTTGTGAGATGTGGGCCAGTCCATAGGGGTGACCGCATAGAGTCCGGTTGCAAATAGTAAAGTTAAGAGTGACAGTCCTGTTAATGCCAGGACGTAAGTTAGACTCATGAGTAGTTACTTTCCTGGGGATCTTGTTGGAAGAGCAAACGCAGATCCTCTAAAAGCTCACAGATGTACGAAGGGCCGCCTCCTGGAACTTGAGGCTATGGAGTGGAGGGCCTATGATTTTCCTCAGGAGGTGTCCAAGGCTTCAGCTGAATGTGATGAATCCACGAGTTAACTCCCATCACCTTAACTGCCATCAGGGTAGACTAGAATAACCAAAAATCGTCCTTCCCAAGATGGGCCTAGAGAGGGCAAGTCTGAGGGGGGAGACTTAACAAGCACCAAGTCTCCGGGGCAGAGCAACTCTTTCCCTTTTCCCCTAGGGCGTCCTTCAGGTAAGGTCCTAAAAGCCTGTTGGTACTGAGCCAAGGAGGTTATATCTTTTATCAGATCTGCTGTTTCCTTGTCTAATACAAGATCATTAGTAAGAATGGGTCATCCAAAAAGCATCTCATAGGGGCTGAGTCCTATTTTCTGAGGAGAGTTTTGAGCCCTTAAGAGTGCTATGGTAATAGAGAAGGACACGAGAGGTGGGTTTCCTATGCCAGTTTCTTTAGGTGTCTCTTAAGAATTCTGTTCATCTTCTCCACTTTCCCTGAGGACTGAGGCCTCCAAGCACAGTGAGATGATACTGTATTCCTAACGCTTTGGAAATTCCTTGGGTCACTGCAGCTTTGAAGACAGGGCCGTTATCTCTTTGAAGACAGTGAGGGAGTCTGAATCTGGGGATTATTTCATTAATCAGGACTCTTATTACCTCTTGGGCCTTTTCTGTTCTACAGGGGAAAGCCTCAACCAGTTTGTGTAGGTATCTACACATACCAGCAGATATTGATATCCCGGAGACTTAGGCATATGAGTAAAGTCCACTTGCCAGTCCTCACCTGGGTAATGACCGGTTCGCTGTTCCAGGAGGAACTTTGCTATCTGCCAAAAATTATTTCTCTGGCATGTTTCACATTTTTGACTATTTTTTGGACTGCCTTGAAGAGATCTTTTTCTGTAAATATAGATTTGGCCATTCAATATGTATTCTCTACACCCATATGGAAGGTTTGATGCAGGGTTTTAAGTACTTTCCACTGGCTGGCAGCAGGTAGGAGTACTTCTCCCTTCTTAGTAGCTAGCCATCCTGAAGGAAGAAGACAATGTCCCTGGGAGATTGCCCACTCCACCTCTTCTGATGAATACTGAGGTCTAGTTCCCTGGAGATGGTTTTCTCAAATAAAAGGCCCTTCTATAAATTCTTATCTAGCTGCACTTTTTGCCTCTAGGTCAGCTCAGCGATCACCCTCTGCCTCCTTCTCATCTCCTTTCCCTGAGTTATGGTGGATAACACTGCATAGTTCATGGGCTTTTTCCTAGTTCTTCTTAATCCCTCAAGTATGTAGGTCAATAGGTGCCTACGACTCCAGTCCCCATGTTTTGAGTCAGGATCCCAGCGAGGCTCCATGCTAGGGACTACTTGTCTACCTGCAGGGACTTTATCCTTCTCCTCTGACGTCATTTGGTTACGTACTTCACTGAGGTACCAGGTGTCCCCAAACTCTTGAGCCGCTGCTAGAGCAGCCTCTCTCTTGCTGGTTAGGGTCTGACTAAGCAATAACATGCTATCTTTCCAATCTAATTCGAAGGACTGACCCAGGCCCTGCAGAACATCTATGTACTTATCCCAGTCATCTGAAAATTTTCCTAAGTCCGCCTTGATTTGCTTTACGTCAGAAAGTGAAAAGAGGGCATGTACTTTGGTTGGACCAAATTCTCCTCTTACCGCCTGTAGGGGGCAGAGCTGGGGCATCCTAGCAGCCTGAGGTGCCTTGGCCATTTCCACCTTCCCTGACTCCTCATGGGTTATAGCAGCTGAGGAGACCTGGTCACTATTGGTGGAGGGAGGCCCCACAGGGAGTCCTGGATATGGCGGTGGTCCTGAGGAGGGGCCAGTAGGGCATAGGTTACAAGCCTTACATAGCTGAGGATTATCCCTTAGAGAAAAGAAAACTTGCACATAGGAGACCTCAATACATTTACCTTCCCTCTTACAGAACAGGTCTAATTGTAAAAGGGTGTTATAATTTATACTTTCCTCAAGAGGCCAGGTTTCTCCACTCAGCAGAGGGTAGCGTGGCCATGCTGTTTGGCAGAAAAATTGAGCAGCTTCTTCCTCAAAGATTGTGGGTCAGATTGTCTTAGTTGTCCAGGATACACTTTAAGGGTGATTTTGCCTTGGGAAGAGTAGCACCAACCTGAAATTGAACACAGGGATGCCTGCATGCCTGGTTATTCCTTGCAACTGCTAGCCCTGGGGAGTGGCCCAGTTATAACACCTTGCAGTTTTCCTTGGACCCTAGATGCTTGATCATCTTCTGGACCTCCCCACCATGTGCTGGGTTTAATCATGCTTACCGACGTCATGGGCACACCCTCACTGTCTAATGTCCTTTTTGTCCACCTTAAGGACAGGACTGCAGGCTTAGTGGCCCTGTACCGTCACATCCTTGAAGAATTAGGACAGTGAGGCTTGGGCGATGGGTGCCAGTATTCCCTAGCGAGAGTTTAATTAACATAGGCCTGACCATAAAACTGCCCTAGGAGATAAACTCCTTGAGAAGGGTTCTAAGCACAATCTTAAAGAAGGTAATCTCTGGCCTTGGGCCGAGGCAGAAACAATGCCCTCGGGACCTGGGCCTTTTTCCCCACCCCACTTTCCATCATAGGAATATGCCCTAGGGTTGTGGGGCCTGTAATTAACTACTTGAGCCTCGGACCAGGTCTGACTATGGAATTCTAGATGGAGAAGTTCTGCTGTATGGACGGTCAATCCTAAGCAAGACAAATGGTACATCATCGGATTCTGGTACCACTCAGTTCGATTGGAAAATTGTGGGTGACAAAAAACACAATGTCCTATAGCCTCCAGTATCCACTGATAGACTCTGGCTCTGTTAGGACGCAACCTAGCACAGTGGACTAAGGGAACTGGCCCTGTGTATTTATCCTGTAGGAGGCCCTCGTAGGCATAAGCCTGGGGGCACCATGGGCAAGGACCATAGACTACCACCCCAGGATCCTCAAAGTCCTAGCAAAAAGGGTAATAGCCTCATGTGTAGGAAATATCTTAGAGGAGAGAGCCGGGAAGAAGTTTGTCTCATGGATATCTGTACCCAGGAAGTTTGGGGTCTGAAAGGCTGGGCATGGCTCACATAGGTGGCTTTTTCTTTGGAGGTCTAAGCAAGGCCACAACCTCAACGGGACTGAACCAGGAGTTCAGGACTGCTGCCCTTTCCTGCTGCTGACCCTCGGTTTGGTCCAGAGAAAGAACAGTAAGAAAGGGAAGCTGGTTCGGGGCTAACCAATGCTCCCAGTTCCAAAGAGCCATGGGTTGTTAGAGAGTCCTTTCCCAGAAAGCCTGACACCCATGTCTTTAGTCCAGCGGCCACGTTAGTTGCTCTTAGATGGCAGACAGGCAGCCGGTTTTTCCCTCCTTAACAAATTTAAAAGAAGGGAAAGGACAGATTAGCAAAAGAAAGGGGTCCAATATCACTCACCGCTCTGAAGTATGACATCTCCTGTCTGGCTCGCCAACAGATGTAACGTGAGGTTGTACCCTGCCTGTAGGTTCTTGGCCCCTCTAACCTGGAAGAATGGGGAAAGGGGCGCCAGAGGTGTGCTGAGCTTACGGTTAGAATAATATAATGGATCCAAAGAGTTTTGCAGAAGAGTGATTTATTAGACAGACAGACAGACAGACAGACAGACAGACAGAGAGAGAAGACAGCTCCCTCGCTGTTGTGGAAAGAGAACCCAGACTGGGAAATCCATTCAGGTAGGAGCCGCTGAAGTTTTAAACCTTGAGTTATTCCCTCCCTATTCATGTTCTCGTCCAATGAGAGGAGTTCTTTCAAACTGCGTCTGGAGTGATTAATCTTTGACTCTGATACCAGATTGACTACTTGTTCTACAATCCTGAGTTACAGAGCCCCCTCCTCCCAGAGCTTTCGGCGGGAATTTGGAACAAAAGAGCCCTGTCTGGCTTTCCTGCATGTGGGAAAATCAGACAAAGAATTTTACCTGGCCTGCGTGGAGGAGGTACTCAAGGAGCCCCAGCTGCCTCTCAGGCTGGGAGCCAGGAAATTCTTGCATTTGAAACCACACCCCTGGTGGACCCAGGAAGAGAAGTTTCTTTAACACAGTCCCTCACTAGCAAGGGAAAATAGTTGATAAAATACAAACCTAAAATGTAAATTATACAGGATATAAAAGGTACTGTCAAGCCCTAAGAGAAAAGAAAATGTAAAGCAAGTTCAGGAAAGTGTCTAGTTTGTGATATTTAATAGGCAAAACGTAGCATGCTTTATTAAGAAGTAATAGTGAAACACAGATCTAAAAAAAAAGGGCTGGAATAGCCATATGGGTATGAGACAACAGTGTTCCAGGCAGACAGAACAGCTAGTACAAAGGCCTTGAGACAGGGAAGTGCCCAGAAAATTCAAAGAACAGCAATGAGGCCAAGCAGCTAAAACAGAGAAAGCAAGAGGGTAAAGGAGTGAGAGATGAGGTCCGAGGTCCAAGTTCACAGCAAACCAACCCACCTAGAGCTTTGTACGCCAATGTGTAGACTTGCATGAACGACCTGGGGAATTGTTGCAGAGTTCTGAGCAGAGGCGCGGCATGACCTGACTGCCATTTTTAAGGCATCTCTTTGGTCCCTTCAGAAGGAATATTTGCACGGATTCAAGCAAGGGGCGATAATGGCTCTGTTCTAGATATGTTCAAGATGGAAATGACAAATTTCTCTGATGAATTAGCTATGGAATGTGAGAGAGAGAGCGGAATCAAAGATGACTGCAATGTTTTCAGTCTGAGCAACTGGAAGGGTTGACTTGCAATCAATTGAAACAAGAAAGGAAGCAAGGAGAGCAGATTTGGGGTGGGTCTGGATCAAGAGTTCTGTTCGGAATGCATCAAATGTGAGGTGAAGGAGTTCAGGAAATGCTTCCCTGAAATCTCATGCTTTGTTGTGCTGATTACTTTGAACTGAGGGCACTGGTGGGGGGAGCAGCTGATGCAGGCAGAGCCTTTCTCTGTGCTCCCCTTATCTGCCTAAGGACAGATCCTCCAAAAGGAATTCAATTGTCATGACCATCACCTGTTCTTCCGAGAGCTCTTCTCAGGGAACGTTTATTACCTGAGAGACGTTCTGTCTGCATAACAAGACAATCTTTATTCACCACATATTTCCTCCCCTCACCTTCCCATAACCTGTTCCACCACCACCCTCTAGAAGTCCCAAATCCTATTCCTTTCTGTAGCTGAGGATGCTATACAAGCTTCCATCACTTAACCTTTCAAGTCTCATATTTTGTGGGACTCCCATATGCACATACACAATTAAATGTGTTTTTTCGCCTGTTATTCTGTCTTATGTCAGCGTAATTCAGAGCCCAGCCAAGGAGCCTAGAAAAGTACTGTTTACCAGAGAATTGGTGAGTAGAGAGATCAAGCAAGAAGTTAAGTGGCTAGAGGGCATGTGGGCTGCAGAGATGAAGCTGCAAGTCATTCGTATATAGAAGTGTCTTCGTGTCCTGTAACAAAATGCCATATTCCAGGAGATTTATAAATAACAGGCATAAACCTCCCACAGTTCTAGAAGCTGGAAGTCTGAGGTCAGGGTGCCAACATGACTCTGGTGAGAGCTCTCTTCCAGGCTACAGGCCACTGACTTCTTGTTGCAGAAAGTGGGCAAGAGAGCTCTCTTCATGAAGTCCCCTTCATGAAGGCACTAATCCCATTCATGAGGGTGCGATACTTATGAGCTAATCACCTCCCAATGGCCCCAGCGCCTGATGTGGAATTCAACATATGGATTTGGGGGGACACTAGTGATGTGGCTCTGATGAGTGGAGAAACGTAAGGGCTCTTGTCCCGTGCTGAATCAGATAAAACAGCACTGACACACATGGAGAGGTTTTAAGAAGCGGAGAGTTTAATAGGCAAAAAAGAAGGGAGAGGGCAGAGGAAGAGGCTGCCCCGTACAGAGACAGAGGGAGAGGGGCTCCAAAACCGAAAAAGGAGACCCCAAGTGCCACAGATAGCAGCCAGTTGTATGAGTAGGCTGGGGGAGGTGGTATCTGATTTGCAAAGGGCTCAGGGGATTGGTTTGACCAGGCATGCCGGTCATGTGGGCCGTGAAAAAGTTGGTCCTCCAACCCTAACTTTTAATATGCAAATGCAGGGCACCATGATGTTCTACACACATGGGGATATGTGGGGGCAGCCATGTGGCTAGGCACACGTGGGGGCAAGGGCAAGCCGACAAGGGTGGGGATTGCCATGTTTGGGTGGACCCAGCTTCTAATGGGTCCATTTGCCTATCAAAGGTTGCCAGCAGGGTCTCAGAGCCAGGGCTTTTCTGCTAGACAAGAAATATTTCTGGAGCTGCTTTAAAAATGAAAACCTTCCAAGGACCCCTTTTCCTCTCTATGTGCCTAAAATAGTTTTTTTTTCTTTTTTTTTCTTTTTTTTTTTTTGTGATACTCACGCCTAGGCTGGAGTGGTGCTATCTCTGGTCACTGCAACCTCTGCCTCCTGGTTTCAAGCAATTCTCCTGCCTCACCCTCCGAAGTAGCTGGGATTACAGGCACATGCCACTATACCCGGCTAATTTTTTTCTACTTTTAGTAGAGACAGGGTTTCACCATGTTGGCCAGGCTGATTTCAAACTCCTGACCTCAAGTGATCTGCCCACCTCAGCCTCCCGAAGTGCTAGGATTACAGGTGTGAGACCATGCCCAGCCTGAAAAGAGTTTCTTAGTAACTCCTACCACACTCGCACTCAGTCCATTGCAGGAAGATATTTAAAACTTAGAGACTGGGTGAGCTCACCTAGGAAGTATATATAGATAGAGAAGAGATCCCAGGTCTGAGTCCTGGGGTGCTCCCACATGACACTATTCGCCACCTCCACTGCTATCTATCACCCAGGCCAACACAAACATCCTCAACCACATTCCAGCAGCCTCCTAACCCGCCTCCCTGGTTCCACACGTGCCCATCTCCATTTATCTCCACACAGCAGGCATAGTGGTCCCATTAAAGTCATATCCCATCACTCCTCTGCTCAAACCCTGCAAGGTGCACGCAGATGTGGTACATCCATATAAGATCGTATTTGTCAATAAAAAGAACTTGGGTATTCATACAATGTGGATGAACCTTGAAGATATTATCCTGCATACAATCAGCCAGTCACAAAAGACCCTATATCCTGTGGTCCATTTACATGATATGACCAGCGTAAGTAAATCTCCAGACAGAAAGTAGATTGATGGTTGTCAAGTGTTAGGGGAAGGAAGAATGGGGTGTGACTATTAATAGGGATGAAGTTTCTGAAATTACATAATGTTGATGGTTACACAGCTCTATAGCTATACTAACAACCACTGTACCTGAGTGAATTTATGGCACATGAGTTATGTCTCCACACCGTAGTCCTGCCTTATCCACAGGGGTTACATTCCAAGACCTCCAGTGGATTCCTGAAACTGTGGATAGCACGGGACCCGACTGCCAGCAGTCAGAACGTGGGACACATTTCTGTTCATGTCTTCTGACCACACATTCAATGCCTTTTCCATCTTAACTAAGCACTTATCATACACCATGGCCATAGCCTTTGCAGTTTGAGTTGTGATAGCAAAACTAGTAGGAATTTATTTTTCCTGATCTGTAATTTCACAGATAGAAGATTCATTCTTACTGTGGATCTTAGCAACCTCCACATGATTTTTTTGTCTCGATCAAGTCGAGAACGTTTACCTTTTCACTTGAAAGAAGCACTTCTCTTGGGCATATCTGAATTGCCAGCACTCCTACTCTTGCACCGTGGGGGCCATTGCTAAGTAAAATAAGGGTTCCTTGAACACATGCACTGCAATGCTGCCGCAGTGGATTTGATAGCTGAGTCAGCTACTAAGTGACTGACAGGTGCAATTTAAAACATGAGTTGTTTATTTCTGGAATTTTCTGTTTTATAGTTTTGGACCAGAGTTGAGGGCTGGTAACTCAAATTATGGAAAGCAAAATTGCCAATAAGGGGAGGGACCACTATAGAGCTATTTTAAAACTCTGCCCTGGCTCCCCGTACCATGCAGACAGAAGCCTCATCATTCAAAGCCCCACATCCTACCAATGCTCTCTCCTCAATCACTGATCTTCACTCCTCCCACTCTCTCCCCCGCCCCCCCACCCCGCTCCTGCTGTCCCAGCCACCATAGGCCCCTTGTTGTGCCTCCAACATGCACATTCCAGACCCAAATCTTCGCACCGGCTCCTCCTTCTCCCTCCCATTTATCTGCATATGTCACCACTTCACCTGTCTCAAGTCAGCATCCAAACATTACCTTGTTGCTTGCCAAAGCGGCCCACACCAGCCCATGGTGGTGGTATACACCCCCAACCACTTTCTTGCTTCATGTTTCTTCATTATCCTTCTCATTATTTAGATCACTAGATGCTTATTCATTTTGTCTATTTCCTGCAACTCCCACTAGAAGGTAACTTCCACAAGGGTGGGAATTTACATTGGGTGTGTCCATTGCTGAATCCACAGGACCTAGAACGGGGCCTAACACCCAGAAAGCACTCAGTAGATGCCTTCAGTGGGCATGCGGTTATTTCTGTGCACTGTCTTATGGGCAACCAGATTTCTTTTCTGAAGTTGTTTGTTGCTTTCTGAGGTGGGGGGAGGGGGGCGGTTGGCCTTGGAAGTTTTCTACAATGAATATACATTACTTAGGTAGTCAGGAAAAAATGTTATGTAAGGGAAGAGTCCTGCTACTGCTCCCACTGCCTGCAGGATGAAACCGTAAACTCCTTAGCAGGCCCTGGCTTTTCTAAAGACAAAGCTCCTCCTCCCCTCCCTTTCCGCTACCCTAGCCCAAAATGACTCCAGTGGAGTCCTGCTTCCCCAAGATGAAAGTAGATGTTCTCTGAAACAAAAGGAGAGGATTCCCTGTGCTTCAAAATGGTTAAACAGGTTTTGTGGTGTTTGCTTTGGTTTGCTAAGAGCCTGCAGTAAGCTTTGAGCATCATGGAAATCTAATAAGGCCACACAGTGGGATACCCTCCCTGACACATTTGACCCCAGAACCTCCTCTTTTAGTGGCTCATCTCCAGGGACTCAAGTTCCAAAGAGCAAGTCCCAGGGACGTCGCCCCCGTCAGACAGGACTCTTGGCTGTGCAGCAAGCGTCTCCAGCTCTCTTCAGCCCAAGCTGCTGGAATCCTCTCCTCTCCTCCACCTGCAGAAACCCTACCCGTGCTTCACAGCCCAGTCCTACTTGTGCCCTATCTAGGAAGCCTTCTCTACTCTCAGTTCCTCACTCCCCCGTGTTTCTATAGAACTTCACGTCTGTGATGAAAGTTCTTATCATAGTTATTGCTCCGGTTGTCGTCAAGTGCTGAGATGTCTTCAACGCCAGACTACAAGCCCCTCGGGTGCAGCAGTGGGATCTCCTCCACGTGGGTTTCCCAAGGGCATGGTGTGACGCTGGGCTCTGGGAATGTTTATGCCCCGGAACTGCCACTTTGGAAGCAGATGGGCCTTCCTTCTTTGGGCAAGCAGCCCAGCAAGCAGGCTGGCGAGGAGCTTCATGCAGCATCCTTTCAGCTTCCCTGTCTCAGCATCTCTGCCTAGGGATGGAAAGGCCCTGGAAACTTAGGGTGAAGATCCTGGATGTCTTTTTCTTAGTTATTCTCTTTCTTTATCTTTGGAATTTCTTTAAAAGGCTGTTATTTAATTTTTTTTTTTTTTTTTTTGAGATGGAGTCTCGCTCTGTGGCCCAGGCCGGAGTGCAGTGGCATGATCCCGGCTCACTGCGACCTCCGCCTCCCGGGTTCAAGTGATTCCCCTGCCTCAGCCTCCCAAGTAGCTGAGACTACACGCTCGAGCCACCACAACCAGCTAATTTTTTGTATTTTAGTAGAGACTGGTTTCACCATGTTGGCCAGGATGGTCTCCCATCTCCTAACCTTGTGATCCACCTGCCTCAGCCTCCCAAAGTGCTAGGATTACAGGTGTCAGCCACTGTGCCAGCCTAAGTTTTATTTTTAAAGCCAGGGTCTCGTCCTGTTGTCCAGGCTGGAGTGCAGTGGCACGATCATAGCTCACTCTAGCTAATTAGAAAAAAAAAAAATTTAGAGGAGGGGAATCTCACTGTGCTGCCCAGGCTCGTCTCAAAATCCTGGCTTCAAGCAATTCTCCTGCCTCAGTGTCTCAAAGCACTGACATTACAGGAGTAAGCCATGGCACCCAACCAAAAGACTGTTTTTAAATCAGAGGACCTGGTATCTGGAATTACCGTGGCCTGGCTACGATGATGTCATATTGAGTCTAGCACCTTCTATTAACTTACTGGTTGGCAAAGGAACTGTTTAGAAAATAAAAACTGCGTTCTCTGTGGGAAGAGGGTTGATCTGCTGCGGGGGGGCGGTCACCTTAGAGTGAGAGTCAGGAAGCTTACATTGCAGTTTGAACAATGTCACTAACATTATAAGGGCTCAGGTCAATCACCTAACTCTTCCAAAACTCTATTTCCTCAATTCCAAAGTGTAGGGATCTCAGGGCTCCTTCACAGCTCTAAGATTAAAGATCAACTTACAAAGAATAACCTTTGGGGTATCTATTTGCTGAGAACTGTCTTTCATAATGTTCTAGTGACCATATAGTACTGTCTCACACAGAAAGGCCCCGTGGTCTCCACCACCGGCCAGCAACGTCAGAGGGGACAGTTCATGCCCTTGCTAGTGTCTTCCAAGGTGGTCTTTTGAGAGGTTTGTAGTAAGATTGTAGAATATTTGTGACTCGAGTCAGGGACAGCTGAAGTGTGATTCGCACCCCCCCCAAAACCACCTCCCTGTGGACAAACCACATGCGCAGAACCCATTCATAAGGGTGATTTAAAATACTTGGTCCTCGTGCCTCATTAGTTACCCTCTTTCTGTCCAGTCCTCTTGTTCTGACTTAGTGGAAAATAAGGTTACAGCGATGGCCGCATTCCTTCTGTGGGCAAGAAGCTCATGGGAAGAATTCGTCAATTCTTCCTGGACATTCGGGAGCTTCTGGGTGGAGGGAGGACAGGGAAGCAGAAACAAACAGAAATCCTAGAGAGGCAGTCATCTGAGCATGCGTCACAAGGGCACTCCTAGGATCCACCCTGGGGAGCCGTGAAAGCCCCATTGATCCGGCTGGGGCAGGGAGTGGCCCTGAGCTGGTGACATCTCAGGCGAGGAAAGGCGCAGATGTCTGTGCTGGCTGTGATAAGAGGCTTCTCAGGAAATCTGAGTCACCTTGGGCCTCTTCGAAGCATAGAGGCCTCGCAAGCAGCACGGCCTGGAGGCAAAACTTCCTGCTAGCCCTGGGACCCTGGGGGTTTGCATTTCCTGTTGGCATCCTTTGAACTGGGCAGCCACCACCCCTGGAAAGGTTTCCAACACCCTCACCCATGCATTTTGAACCTGGTGTTCACAGCTCTTTGTCTCTGCTCACCTCACTTTTGTTTCCTCTGGAATGTTCCAAGCTCCCTGCATCACCCTGTGCCAGGAATCTGACATCTCAGGGTGGAAGCCGCTTCATGTTACTAACCCCGCCCTGTGATTTCCTGACGGAGGATTCGGAGACCAGAACTCTGTCCAGGTCTACAAACGACTCATAATCACAGTCGAGGCCCCTTTCTAGGCCTCACTGTTCTCATATTCCTAATTGGGGATGGGGGTAGGATGGGCTACTTTTGGAAAAAGAGACTTTTTAAAACTGGAATGATGTCAAAATGTTTATTTGCTACTACCTGCTGGCTGCTGCCTGTCATCCCATCATTACATAGAAAAGAAATGCTCCAACCTTTTATCATGCATTTACTCTTTAGAATAAGGGAAGGAGTCAAGAGATTTCTCATGGAAGCAAAAATAAAAGTAAATTAGGCCGGGCGCAGTGATTCACACCTGTAATCCCAGCACTTTGGGAGGCCGAGGAGGGCGGATCACCTGAGGTCGGGAGCTCGAGACCAGCCTGATCAACATGGAGAACCCCCATCTCTACTAAAAATACAAACTTAGCCAGGCGTGGTGACACATACCTGTAATCCCAGCTACTCGGGAGGCTGAGGCAGGAGAATCGCTTGAACCCGGGAGGTGGAGGTTGCAGTGAGATGAGATCGCGCCATTGCACTCCAGCCTGGGCAACAAGAGTGAAACTCCGTCTCAAAAATAAATAAGTAAATAAAAGTAAATTATGCAAAGACTGATTCCCTTCAAGAGCTAAAGTGAGACTGGTGAGGGTTGTGGGAAGGAAAGAAGCACAGAGAGAAGATTCCACCTCACACATATTTTTAAGGGTTTGGCCTAAATAAAAGGACTTTCAGAGATTATAAGAGAATATTTGTGTTTAAAAGAAAACACTCTAGATAAATTTAATAGAGTTAATTGAACAAAGAATGATTCAAGAATTAGGCAGATTCAACCCCCTCAGTGACTATGGCTCATGATCAGAGAGGATTTATAAACAGAAAAAGAAAGGGACCTACAGGAAATGGAAATGCGGTACAGAAACACGGCGGCTTACAGCTCCACATTTGCCTGATTTGAACACAGTTTGAGCAGTTGATCACCTGTCACTGGCTGACACTCAGCTGCTCTGATCTGCTGAGGCAGGGCTATTTGCCACAAGCCTCGGTTACAGTCTGTATACACATCCAGTTAGGTTACCATCTGCACAGAGGAACCTTTAGGTGGAACTTAAAATATGTAAGGAGGCAGCTTGGGTTAAACTTTTTAACATTTTCTAGAGCAAAAAAACAAACAAAAAAAAAATCGACTGGGAGTCG
The DNA here is from genome assembly GCF_009761245.1 of Sapajus apella. Lineage (NCBI taxonomy): Eukaryota > Metazoa > Chordata > Mammalia > Primates > Cebidae > Sapajus > Sapajus apella. Next base: position 17,982,921 of record NW_022436952.1, on the reverse strand, counting down.
ACCAGTCCATCTTTGATTTCTCAACTATGGAAACCACGACCTTGAGCATTGTCACTAAGGTCCTGTGGCCAGGAGTTTAATGCCTGGCATCTTGACTTAATAGCCCAGGACGTTGGACAAGACTTTCAACCTCTCAGGTCTCAGTTTCTTCAATTGTCAAACAAGGATGATGGTAGGATTGCGGGGAATTAATGAGTAAATTTACTCAACTTTGAAACAGTAGGTGTGCAATAGATATGCCATCACCACCGCCATCCTCACCATCATCACCACACTATCGCTACAATTGCTGTTCCTGCCACTCAGGTCTGCCAGCAGCAGGTCGTCCCCTAGAACCACACCCAAACCTCCCAACCAAGGCCCTACACCCTTCAGTAAGACTTTTGAAAAATGGACATAATATAAAATAGCTCTTAAATGAGGCTACTTCTATTTTTCACATCCCCATTTCCCCCAGATCTACCTGTGCTAAAGATGGAAAACCATCCATTACAATCCTGCCCCTTCTGGGGCAGGTTGATTGAGCAGCAATGCTCAAGCCCCCCACAGAAGGACCCCCAAAACTCCCAAAGAGAAGGACATGAATGTGGGCGAAGCCATGGGCTGATCAGACAGCATGCAGGGTCAAGGGACATGAAGACAGGTGTGCTCTTGGAGACGTGTCACAGGAAGGAGCAGACTACCTGCTCCTTGCCCCCCAATCCAAGCCTGGTTCTGGGTTAGAAGCTGATCAGCTGGAAGAGGAACAGCTGCTGAACAGAAAGCACAGACTTGTGCCCTCCCAGAGAGCAAGGCATGGCGTGCAGAGCCTGCCCCAGGCTGCTGCCAGGGCCACTGCAGGGGGCCGGCTTCCATTGCTGAGCTGTGCTACACCCTGGGAGCCCCAGTCTTTGTCAAAAGAATGGATTTGTGCAGCTAAACCACACAGGGCCTGGCCATTGTGGACCTGTCTGTCTGCATTTCAACGCTGGCCTTCACTCTTTGGTGGAAGTGAATCTCCAGTGGCGTAGGCAGCAGAGCAAAACACCACAGTCTCATCCTGTCATGCCAAGAGTTTCATCTGCTTTGGGACAGAGCCCTGTGCTGGGAGCACTGGGGAGACTCACAGGGATCCCGAAACCTGCTCCTGCCCTCAGGGAGCCTTTTGTGTAGCCTGGAGAAGGAACCCATAAGGCATTTGCAGTACCATCTATCTTGGGGTCTGTCGTTCTCACCTAAATTAATGTTAATGGCACTAACTGAGCCTTTCTTACTTGGGTGTGAAAACCACGAATATTCCTGGTATTAGGAGGTGGGCCTTTGGGATGTCCTTAGGTCATGAGGCTGGAGCCTGATGAAGGGGATCAGTGCCCTTATTACAGCATAAAGAGACCAGAGCAAGTGTGCTTGCTCACTCCCCTTCTCTCCCTCCCTCCCTCCCTCTGTCTCTCCCACCCTCCCGCTCTCTCTCCCTCTCCCCTCCCTTTCTCCCTCTCCTACCCCCCCTTCCTCTTTGCCTTCCTCTCACTCTCCCTCATTCTCTCTCTCCCCCTCTCCCTCTGTCTTCCTCTCTTCCTCCATCCCTTCATCTTTCCCTCCCTCCCTTCCTGTCTCTCCCTCATTTCTCCCTTCTTCTCCCTCTCCCTCTCCCTCCTGCCTCTTCCTCCTTTCCTTTCTCTCTCCTCCCTCACTCTCTCTCTCCCTCCCTCCTTTTCTTTCTCACTCCCTCCTCTCTCCCTTCCTCTCTCTCCCCTTCTCCTTCCCTCCCTCTCTCATTCCTTCCCTTCCTTCCTCTCTCCCTCCCTCCTCTCTCCCTCCCTCCTCTCTCCCTCCCTTCCTCTCTCCCTCCTTCCTCTCTCCTCCCTCCTCTCTCCTCCCTCCCTCCCTCTTTCCCTCCCTCCTCTCTTCCTCCCTCCTCTCTCCTCCCTCCCTCCTCTCTCCTCCCTCCCTTCTTCTCTCCTCCCTCCCTTCCTCTCTCCCCCCTCCTCTCTCCTCCCTCCCTTCCTCTCTCCCTCCCTCCTCTCTTCCTCCCTCCTCCTTCCTCCCTCCCTTCCTCTATCTCTCCCTCTACAGATGCCTGACCATCTCAAGCCAGGCAGAGGGCCTTCACCAGACACAGATCTCTGCCTTCCCCGTCCTCCAGAACTGCAGGAAAGGAAGGTCTGTTGTTGAAGCCACACGGTCTATGGCACCTTATTACAGCAGCCCACACTGAGCAAGATAGTGCTAGCCACAGAAAAGGTAACGAGTCCAATTATTCACTACATTTTCACATATCTGAAAGGTGTATGTAAAGGGTGTGTTCTCAGTAGTTGTTACAAGCTAACTTGTTAAACCTAAAGCCTGAACACAAGTTACATGAACTGCATTAGATTACTCACCCTTGGCCGGCATCCATCTGATAAAGCATGGTTCATCTCAACCACCATTTTCTCCTGATTTGCATGTTATTGCTTATATTATTTAAATTCTCTTTTGTTATTGTTACTTACTGCTATCTCATACAATAGCCTCAAATTACAAAATGAATGGGTTTTAAAATATTTTATTTTAAACATCACTAAAAAATAGTGATGAGAGCAGTGACAAAGTGTATACTCAGAATACCACAATAAATGTAACAGAAATATAAACTACATATTAGAATAACACAACAATCATTACGGTACATATGGCCTCCATGGGAACACAGACTGAGAATTTATATGTCCAGGTATTTCCAACAAACTGCCAAAAATAGTTTATAAGAATTATGACAATTTATAGCTTATGATTGAGTATCATTGGAACAATGATCCACTCCCATCTGCAATGCATTGTTAGTTAAGAAATTCTATTAAATCACTCCCTGGGAAGTCAATTAATTTTTTTTTTTTTTGAAACGGAGTCTTGCTCTGTCATCAGGCTGGAGCACAGTGGCACAGTCTCGGCTCACTGCAACCTCCACCTCCTGGGTTCAAGCGATTCTTCTGCTTCAGCCTCCTGAGTAGCTGGGACTACAGATGTGTGCCAAACACCTAGCTAATTTTTGTATTTTTAGTAGAGACGGGGTTTCACCATGTTGGCCAGGATGGTCTCAATCTCTTGACCTCGTGATCCACCCATCTCGGCCTCCCAAAGTGATGGGATTACAGGCTTGAGCCACCGTGCCTGGCCTGGAAGTCAGTTAATTTTCCATAGAACAAGTGCAAAATCATACCAAGAAAAAAGCTAATAAATTTGGTCACTAAAAGAAGAGACCACAATGTAGACACATCTTCTAAATTATACCCAAGTAGCAAAAACAGTTCACACTGTTTCTAAGATGCTGGAAAAAGAGATTGCATGATAAATGTTGAGCTTAGCATAAAGAAGGTGGCTTTTATTCTAAGTCATCAATAGACAAATTCCTTTATCAGATGATATTGTTGAACACTTATGATAACACTAATACCACGTATAAGAGCCATTATTACTGACAATTACAGCAGATGCTTTTATTTGTAATTTGTCTAAGCCAGGGGTTCTCGACAGGGGTCAATTTGCCCCCCAGGGGACATTTGGCTAAATCTAGAAATATTTTTGGTTGTTATAGGTGGGGAGGAAGAGGGATGAGAGAGTGTTACCAGCGTCTGTGTGTGAAAGTCAGGACATCTGCTAAAATCCTACAGTGAAAAAGTCAACCCCCACGAAGAACTTTCTGACCCCAAATGTCAGTGGTGCTGAAGTGGAGAGATTCTGATCTCAACCACTCATGTGCAGAAGATGAATCAGCTGTATGAGGACAGAGAGAGGAGGGGAGGGGAGGAGGGAAAGTGACGGATGAAGGTCTTGAAGATTTTTTGTTCTTTTCTTGAAAATTGATGCCATGGAAGAGATGTTGTTATAGCTAAGATAATGATTACTTTCTGATTCATGAAGCTCAGAGGGCATCTTGCCCTCCATATGATGAAGAGCCATATATCAGTGCAGCCTGCTTGATTAGCAGAGGATAGGCCAACAACTGACTGAGTGTCAAAATAAATCATGAAAACTGGGAATGTGGTCAACTCGTGGTCACTGAAGTTCATCTTTTAAACTTCTCTTGTGAAGAAATTAGCCCAAGTTCACAATTCTTTTTTCCCACTCTGAAGACTGGAGTCACTCAAAGGGAAAAGCACTTACTTGGGGTTTAGAAAGGAGAACTTGAGTTAAATATTTTTCTTGATGAAAGTTATGTCAGTAAAGACCACTTTTACCATTTCAAGTTAGCTTAATGTGGGTGATATATCCCATTGATATTTTAAAGATGGATTTTTCAAGGCAAAAGCAACATTCCCACTGGGAGGGAATGGCGTTCAAAAGTGGGCTTGCTGCCATTTGGGGGATCTATTATCCACCTCCCAACCTCATGCTTTGGGGTTAACCTTGTGAGAGAGGGCAAGCGGCAAGGCACCTTCTAACAAAGCTTAACTGTGTTAAAATAATTAATTTAGAGCATATCAGGCTGAGGCAGCTGTAACATCTTGGGTTCCCATTTAAGCAAATAAGAACCCAACTCAATGCAAGCAGTAAAACAAAACTTAGGCTTAACAAATCAGAAACAGCCAACTAACCTCTATCTAGGGACTCTCCACTTGAACCAATCAAATATTTTCTTTTCTTGCTTTCTTGAACATTTTATGAAAGGTTCCCGTGAAACCCCTGCCATGTAGCACTGAACCACCTGTCATCTGGTACTGCCCAGTTCATGAATTGCTGAATGCTCGAATAAACGCGTTAACATTTTAATGTGCCTGAGTTTATCTTTTAACATTTCTTTTGCTTCCCCTTCTCGTCTCCATAAAATGTTTCTGATCTCTTCTTAAGTGAGAATATTTCCACTCCACAATGGGGAGGAGGCCAGCCACCAGGAGAGTGGAGAAAACAGTCCCGCATGGGGTACCCAGGCTTCTGTGCCTGAAGTAACCTCATAGAGTCCCACACACCCTTCAGGGTTAGGGGAGCAGCCATGTGCTTGTTCTCCCATGTAGCACAAAGGGGTGCAGGGATGGAGCTGAGAACCGGATGTGTGAGGGCCAAGATGACAAAGCAGATGCAGTGGGGACCACATGACTCAAGGCCAGATAGGGACAAGGACACATCCCTGGGTACCAGTGCAGACCTATTACATCCCTGTGACTGACGTCTCTCACCACTCCCCCTCTCCACCCCTGCCCCAATGTTAAATAATGGGTGTCTGAGCTCAGATACCTTTCCTGAAGGACACTGGAAGGTGGAAGAATTCTAGACTTAAATTTAAGAAAAAACACAAAAAATTCTTGAAGTGACTGAATTATCAGTTGTTAAGATTGTGCTTTCTGGTATCAGGTGAAATGAACCTTAGGATTGAGACTCTCGTCTCTAGCAATGATAGTAATAGTGTAAAGATTATAATAAACAAAACTCCCTTTCTTGCAAACACAAGTTACAAGGCTTGAAAATGGGAGCCCACCCCCCACCCACCATACACACGCAAATTTACACAGAAATGTAGAGGCTGAAAAGAAAATGTGGATTTTTATTCTACAGATGGGGCAAAGCTGAACTGAGTAAATACTTCAACTGGAGTCACCAACATCAGACAGTTAAAAACCAAAACCTGAGGATGGCTGTTTTTGCCTTGGCTTTCATCCTAACTACCATACAAGCACATGCTCAATGACTATGCAAGAAGTGCTTTGGCCTCAGAGACATTTGGAGAGCACTGAGAACAAACATCAGTAATTTAGAACGTTCCCTTGGAACAGATCGCTTGGGCGTTGGGTTCTTCAGAAACACTAGAATTTTCTTTACGGAAACCAGGATGAAGGCAGGAACTGGAAAGAAGAGGTGGTTAAAAGAAGCTAGAGTTCTAAAAAGGCTGCGGATCCTTTTCAATAGAACAAAATAAGCAGTTTCAAACAAGTTCTATCTTGAAATTTCCATACAGATTCAAGTTCCCAGAAAGCGGCAAATTAATCCCGACAAGTGATAGCTGTAGTCAAAGCAAGTCCTTTTCTCCTGGCAAGGGTGAAAGGGCGTAACTACACAATTCCAATCATTTTTAAAGCCATCCTTTAAAGCTTGCTCCAAAATTAAGCATATACCCCACACACATAAATCAACATACTATAGAGCTCATCAAATGTTAGAACTGAGAAGTGCTTCCAAAATTATCAAGTCTAGAGATCTCATTCTGCAGATAAGGACTCAGGCACCCAAGGACGTGCCCTGCCCATTATTACCAAGTTAGTTAGAATTGGAAATAAAACTCTGGTCTCCCAGTTCCTAGTGCAGACCAATTTCATCCATTGCTACTATTCAAAAAAAAAAAAAAAGTGGTAGCATTGTTTGTTTTTCCAGTACTGACTTTCTCCAATATGACAGCAGGACACGGCAAGGAAATAAAACATACCAGTGTGAGTTGGAAGATGGTAAGTGGACAAGAGGCTTCAGTCAGGTGAGCTTTGACCCCTGAGTGAGGAATTAAGTTAGTTCCAATAGTCTGGAGTGATGGTTTCCAAATGTTTTGATCATGTTGTTTAAAAAGTTTGAGCATTAAACAACATGTGATCAAAACATTCGGAAACTATGATAGAGATAGAGGTAGATAGATATAGATATAGATATAGATATAGATATAGATATAGATATAGATATAGATAGATATAGATAATGTTGGACTTGAAGATGTTTAACTCCTGACATTAATATTTGTAAGCAGGCCAGACATAGTGGCTCACATCTGTAATCCCAGCACTTTGGGAGGCTGAGGTGAGCATATCACTTGAGGTCAGGAATTTGAGACCAACCTGGCCAACATGGTGAAACCCTATCTATACTGTGTGTGTGTGTGTGTGTGTGTGTGTGTGTGTGTGTGCGCGCGCGTGCGCGCACATATATATATGTATATATATACACACACGCACACACACACATATATATATGGGGGGGAGAAACATAGCAAAAGATAAGGAATTTTAAAAGATGATATTTTAAAAATAAATTTGAATAGAAGTTGACATGGCACAAGGTAAATCACTATAACAAATATATCTCCCAAATTTCAGTGGCTTGACAAAATAAAGTTTCTTTCTTTCTCGTGTTGGGATTGGTAGAAAGGGTGTTGGCCCCTTGCATTCATTTGAAGATGCAGGATCTTTCCATCTCATGGCTTTTCCATCCTCTAAGGCCTTGGAATCTTCTTCATTTAACCAGAGAATGGAGAAACAGAGGAAGACTTGAGGCCTGCACGGTGCAAGAAAACTTAAGACCTAGACCTGGAAGGGGCAGCACTATGGTAGCATGACTGCCCTGACTCCATTCATCCAAAGACAGTCATGTGGTCCCAGCAAGGGAGGCTGGGAAACATAGTCTAGCTTGTGCTTGGGAGGAAAAGGCAGTGAGGTTTGGTGAATACATAGCAAACTCTAACACAGAAATTCAAGTCTCTCCATATCCCAGAAGATTTTTTGAGCACCCTGCAGGGTTTCCCATTTGGAAACTATTAGCCTGGAAGACTAAACTATTAGCCTGTTAACCCCCATTCCTCTCCCACAGAGCAGAACTCCCTGAGGAGAACAGATTTAGGGTCAGATGAGAAGATGTTAATAATAGCTAACATTACTGAGCATTTACCCTGTGTCCAGCACCAGCTAAGCAGTTCACATGCATTGACTCATTTAACCCAACAAAAACTCAGTGATGTAGATGCTATTATTATCCCCATTTTCCAGACGAAGAAATGAAACTGAAGCCCAGAGAGACTGTAACTTATCCCAAATCACACAGCATCAGCTACGGAATTTGACATCCATCACTGGCTCCCGAGTCTGTGCTGTGCATCACTATATTGTGCTGAGCCTAGAGGGAAAATGCGAGAATAACTCCCAGCTCGGCAGGCTTTCCACGCCAGGTAGAGACAGGGCAGGAGAGTGGCAGGCTGGGGCCGAGGTGGGTGGGTGCCATGAGTGGGGCTGCACAGGGAGAGCAGAGCCAGACAGGAATAGGAGGGCTGGCACGAGGTAAGAGAGGTGAAGAAAAGTGAGCTTGCAGAGTCAAGCTGTTGGAGCTCAGCCATGCCATGCAGAAAGCAAGTGCCATGTGGAGGACTCAGAGAGCCCAGGTAGTGCCCGATGCCCAGGGGAGCCCCTTTCACGCTGGTCCCTGCCCTTGATTAAACTTGGAATGACAACTGGGAAGAAGTTAGCCCAACAGAGGTGGTCATGGCCTGCCCACATCCCAGCTGCTCCCAGAGCTCATGCCTGTTGCACCCCCAGGACAAGCTCAGCTACTTGCCTGCCCTGGCAACAGGGTCTGAGTGTCACCAGCATTGCAACAGCCCCTGTGGCGTGCTGGGTCCTCCAGACTCACGCTGGCCCTTCTGATGCCCTAGCCCCTTGGGCTGCCTTCTAAGGAGTCCACCCTATCCTGGTCTCCACACCAAATGGACCTAATCTACCCAGGTAGAAAAACTCTCAGTGGGTGTTTCCAGGGTACTGTCCCCACTGTCACCGCATCATATTCTAAGCCAGTGGCTGAACAACCTCGGTTCTGGCTCCCCTTGGAACGTGATCAGAGTCTGTCCATGGGTAAGAAAACAAACTATCAGGTCACGCACTCTTGTGTTGCTCCCGCCATAACTTTGACCTCCAGCAAATCACTCAGTGCCTCAGTTTCCCCACAGTAAAAGTAGCTCAGAAATCTGATGACTCAAGCCCCCAAGGAAATTCTGGGTAGTTCTGTGTGTCTTCACTTCAACACTGCTGAGTCTTTTTTCCAGGTGGCTGGATGACAAATCTTCCTCAAGGACGTGTGGGGTTGTAATTTGCACTCAGAGATGCAGGTGGCCCAGGGGTCTCCTTTCACAAATGAGAGGCCTGTCTCTGCCACATGAAAGGCTGACTGTGAACATCACAGAGGTCACCCTAACCTCGTCACAGAGCTTCCCTACTGTGGTGGCTGTCAACTCTCCCTCTCTGCTGGTCGGAGCCCACATCTTGTTCAGGGATCCGGCCCCAGGAAAGAAGGAGCTGCATGCCTTCTCTGCTTCTATTCTGATTTTTTTTTAATTGTCCTATTTATCAATCCGGCATGTTACCACCTGTTTTAATCAGTTCGCACTAGATGTAATGGGCAGAAAGTGCTAAGCCATGCAGTATATTATGGAATATGACTGGCCCACCCTGGAATACTTTGCAAGGCTCTGTCACCCCCATATCCCACTTAGCCCTTATAGCTGTCCCAGGAGAGCCCACCCCCGCCACCCTTGAATAGACAATAGAACTGCTGCACAAAGAACATAAGAGACTTGGTCAAGATCACTGAAGCAACTGGGATTCGAACCTAGGACTTGCCTGACTCCGAATCCCAGCTATTAACACCTCGCTCTGCCTCATCAGGAGGAGAGAAAAATTATATAAGCCAAGGAGTGGTAGGTTACATGGAAAGAAAATAAAGAGGGGAAGTGAGTGGTCTCAGCCATGGAAGGTTTGACAATTCAGGCCATGCACTAGATTATTATGGTAGACTTACTATTTGACCTCTTTGAACTTGTGAAATAGTTTTTATTCTATAATTTATTTATTCTTTCTTTCACTAAGAATTTACTGAAAAATTATCATGTGTGAAAATGTCTTATAAACTCTTCCCCCACCCGCCAGCCGAGACGGAGTCTTGCTCTGTCGCTCAGAGCTGGAGTACAATGGCATGATCTTGGCTCACTGTAATCTCCACCTCCCAGGTTCAAGCGATTCTTCTGCCTCAGCCTCCCAAGTATCTGGGATTACAGGTGCATGCCTACCACATCTGGTTAATTTCTGTATTTTTAGTAAAGACGGGGTTTCCCCATGTTGGCCAGGCTGGTCTCGAACTCCTGATGTGATCCACCCTCCTCAGCCTCCCAAAGTGCTGGGATTACAGGCATGAGCCACCGCACCCAGTCTGCAAACTCTTAAGTACATAAGCAATTATTAATTTCTAAACCTTGTGAGAGCTGCAAAAGATTTCTGCCCTTAAGGAATTTATAACTTCTTGAGCCTAGAATACGTATTTCCCTTATATTTCTTAGAACAAGAATGAAGCATCCTCTAATAACAGTGGGAAGGTACAGGATGTAGCTAAAGCATTTGTGTCCAGATTTTCCCACTGTCCCTTCCTATTCATCACTGTCCCTGCCCGTTGACTCATTTCAACTTGGGATTCACTATGACCATTAGATCCTTTTCTTCTCTATTTCTCTTGAAGTTCATTCTAACTACTTGGACATTATTTAATCCCATATTCACAATGCCCACCTTCCCAATCTTTAACTGACTTGGTGACCTATTAACAAGAGTTCTGTTTCACCCAATGACTCACTGAGGAGAGAAGAGAACCTCACATTTGTGGGACCGGCCACAGTATGCACCCAGAAGCTGTGGGACTAATAGCCACTCCCCAGAGAGTCCCTGGGGAAAGTGAGGCATAACAGACCCTAACTGCAGTAAGTCAGCTGGCCCTGGCCTGGTAGCTCTGAGTCTTTTCTGTCACATATTTCCATTGAAAGACTGCCTTCAGGAGCAAGGGAGTTTAATGAGGCTGTCCACAGTGGGGCAGCCAGCGGTAGTGGAACTGAAGTGGAAATCATGTGATTTCGGTGAAAAAGTATAAACTGACCAGATTTAGTGAGCCACCACCCAGCTAGAGAACAGATGTGACCTCTCAGTGGGCAGAGCTGCACAAGGCCACATCCCCTCCCTCCTCAACCATGAAGGCAGCCACTGGCCCAAAGAGAAGGAGGGAGAACCAGACCTCACTCCCCAAGCCAAAGAGGGATCACCACTGAGGCACAGCCCAGAGGGAGCTCAGGGGCCTCCTCCCCCATCCCTCTCCGTGTCCTTCCCACTGTGACCTCCTTCAAGGGCGTGATCACCCAGCCTGTTAGGCACTACGTAGTAAAACGGGTCAGCCTTTAAAAGCACTTTTCACTACGAAGGCCCAGAAAAAGATAAAAGATGACATTAAATGGGGGTTGGGGGGGAGGGCAGGGCCCAAGAGGGTGATTGAAAAAAAACATAGATAGTTTCTGGAATTGGACTTGTTAAGCCTTACCCATTAGTCCCCGCCCTCGGAAGTAAGGGCCTGTCATTCTGTAAAGGGACACAGCCACACGCAGAGAAGAAGGTGGAGGCCTCCACCCCTTCCCTCTTGGTCCCCGCCTAGGAGGGACTGTGGTGCCAGTAAAAGAGGGACTGCCTGGCCCGGAGCCCTGGGGATCCCCTCCTTTGTCTGGAACCCTCTGGCTCACCGCGTCCTTCCTCCAGGCCACGTGGCCCTGCCCCGCAGGGCAGGCGCGCTGGGGGCTACTCAGACCGCGCAGGGAGGAGAACCTTGCGGGGACCGCGCTGCTGCCTCTCCTCCGCCCTTTTCCCCTTAGTTTTTCAAGCTCCCAAGAAGAGGAGCTTCAGATTTGTGGGTTGTTTTTAATGCATTCCACATGCCGGAAGAAATGTTGGCCCGGCCTCAGCAGTTGCTCTGCCTTTGGGAGTCTCCCCGCCTCCCCTCCAGGCCCCAAAGCCGCAGGGAGAGAAATAGGCGGACGGGCGCCATCTGTTGGCAGCTGCCTGGACCCGCACGGAGACGCGGAGGACTAAGGTGGGGCGCAGGTTGCCTGTGAAGAGTTCGATCAGGGATCTTCGGGAAAGAATTAATGTCTATCTGATGAAACGTCCTCGAGGGATGGCCCAAGCTGCAACTCCCGCCTGTGATCCCAGGGCTTTGGGAGGCAGAAGCGGGAAGATCTCTTGAGCTCAAGAGTTTGAGACCAGCCTGGGCAATGTAGCAAGACCCTCACTCAACAAAAAATAAAATAAAAATAAATTAGCCGGGTGTGGTGGTGCACGCCTGTGGTCCCAGCTACTTGAGAGGCTGAGGTGGGAGATGCAGTGAGCTGTGACCACGCCATTGCACTCCAGCCTGGACGACAGAGCAAGACCATGTCTCCAAAAAAAAGTCCTTGAGGCAAAAGGTGACATGCTTTAGAACCCTTCAGTCCTTAGGAACAGTGAAGCGACTGAACATTGCAGGGGCACGTGCAGGACCCTCTTGGCCTCCTTTTGCTGCCTCATTATGTTTTATTTCAACTTTAAAAAGAGTTGCTGGCATTAGAATGTCAAAAAATTGGTGACATTAGAATGTCAAATTCTTTGAAGGATGGAGATTTTTGCATTCAGTTATGTGTTCACCAAAATCAGCTAGCAGAATATGCTGTGCAAGTTAACGTGTAAGTTTATGGTTTGGTGAAATCTAATAGGTAGAGAAGGGGGAAATGGAGCAAATGGAAATAAATGGTTGTTATGGTTAGGAAAAGGCCACAGTGAGACTTTTCATGGCTAGCATGCAGACCATCGAAGTTCTATCCCAAACGGAAGGAAGCTCTTGTAGGATGGTGAGTTATGGTAGGGTTCTAGGAGAGGTTCTCAGTCTATTGGAAGGGGGAAGGGAAGGGTTGGGAAGGGTAGGGGGAAGTGAACGAAGTTCCAAAGCCAGGGAGCTAGGCACAACCCCATGAGTAGCACCAAACCTAAGGATGGTTTCTCAGGGACACTCAGAAAAAAGACCCCTGTCTCCTGAGAGCAAGCATGTAGCCCTGACTGTCTCCACATTTCCGCTGAACATGGTCCTGTCCACCAAATCAGGCCTGAGGATTCTGAAACACCTCCAGGCCCTGGGCCGTCACCCCCTAGACAGCCCAGGAACCAGGGGCCTAGGCCCAAAAAATGGGAAGCTTCTGGTACTCGGCTTTATATTACTGCATTTTTTATTTTTTTAATTTAATTTTTTTTTTTTTTTGAGACAGAATCTCACTCTGTCGTCCACGCTGGAGTGCGACGGCGCGATCTTGGCTCACTGCAACCTCCACCTCCTGGGTTCAAGTGATTCTCCTGCCTCAGCCTCCTGAGTAGCTGAGACGACAGGTGCGTGCCATCACGCCCAGCTAATTTTTGTATTTTTAGTAGAGACGGGGTTTCATGTTGGCCAGGCCAGTCTCTAACTCCTGACCTCGTGATCCACCCGCCTTGGTCTCCCAAAGTTCTTGGATTACAGGCGTGAGCCACCACGTTCAGCCTAGTCCTGCATTTTCAACTGGAACAAGACTTTGTGATGTGTGGGTTTTCACACCCTTTCTCTAAGAGGGAGCCCTGCCTCTTAGAGCCACTTTTGTCTTTGCCAATTTGTCCCTTGGGTTTGGCAACACAGAGGCAGTGGCCAGAAAAGAGAGGCAGAATTGGAGTCATGATCATGGGACTTTGGCTTTGGACAAGGCCAAGATTTACTTGGATAAGAACATAAAAACAAGGAGCTGCTGGAAGAGAAGAGCTGAGCTTTGGAGGGGTTTAGTAAGAGCTGAGAGCACGGAAGATGACAGTTTTGGAAATCGGCTGCAGTAACGTGGAGGATACTGACAATCACTTCAATAAGGACAATTTAAGAGACAGGGTCTCACGCTGTGGCCCGGGCTGGAGTGCCATGGTGCGATCACAGCTCACTGAAGCCAAAATCTCCTGGGCTTAAGCAATCCTCCCACCTCAGCCTCCCAAATAGCTGGGACTACAGGCACATATATCCATGCCCAGCTCATTTTTAAAGTTTTTTGTAGAGCCAGGTTTCACTGTTTTGTCCAGATTGGTCTCAAGCTCCCAGGCTCAAGGGACCCTCTCTCTTCAACCTCCCAAAGTGCTAGGATTACAGCTGTGAGCCACTGTGCTCCACGTAGGATGAGGTTTTTAAGGTGATTTCTGGTGCATCGAGAAGATAATTCCTCACCTCCCTCTGATCTTTAGGGGTTTCTTGAGGAACTAAAAATTGGAAGGTACTTATCATTGCTCTGCTGGAAAAAGAAGAGGGTCCAATAAAACTGCGTTTCTTTGAGCCCACATCATGCATAGCGCAGGCCACAAGGACCCCCAGTTACATACTGATGACACATTCAATGCCTGTGTGTTCTCAGCACTGACGAGGTAGTGGTAATGAAGGCAGACGTGGAGCTATCGTCCTAGACTTTTTTCCCTTTAATATTTAAAGCAAACCTGTTCAGCAAAACAAAGGAGGCCAGAGGAAAAAAAAAAAAAAGTCCATGTCAGTTTTTAGAAAAAATCTGGACTATGTGTCTTTCCAAGATGCATGAAAATCGTTGGTCCAAGTTGCCGCTGATGAGCCGGTGGGCGGACTGGGAGTTTATTAGTGGAGACCTACAGTACACCGTGGAGCGCATGTCAATTCTCCCAGCAGTCTCAGGCAGTGATGCTAGCGGTTTAGAGCACAGATTCTAGATCAAGACATTCCTGGGTTCAGATCCCAGCACTGTCACTTCCTTCCTGTATAACTCAAGAAAGTCTTGGCTTTTGCAGAGGCCACCGCTGCTGGGAGCCCCATACTATCAGCCATGGTCAACCCCACCATGTCCTTCGACACCGCCACCGATCATGAGCCCTTGGGCCATGTCTCCTTTGAGCCGTTTGCAGACAAGTTTCCAAAGACAGCAGAAAACTTTCATGCTCTGAGCACTGGAGAGAAAGGATTTGGTTATAAGGGCTCCTGCTTTCACAGAATTATGCCAGAGTTTGTCAGGGCAGTGACTTTACATGTTATAATGGCACTCGTGGCAAGTCCATCTACAGGGAGAAATTTGATGATGAGAACTTCATCCTAAAACATACAGGTCCTGGCATCTTGTCCATGGCAAATGCTAGACCAGACACAAATGGTTCTCCGTTTTTCATCTGCACTCCCAAGACTGAGTGGTTGGACGGGAGGCATGTGGTCTCTGGCAAGGTGAGAGAAGGCATGGCTATTGTGGACACCGTGGAGCGCTTTAGGTCCAGGAATGGCAAGACCAGAAAGACGATCACCATTGCTCACTGTGGACAATTCTAATTAAAGTTTGACTTGTGTGTGTTTTGTTGTTGTTGTTGTTTTGGGGTTTTTTTGTTCGTTTGTCTGTTTGTTTTGAGACGGAGTCTCACTCTGTTGCCAGGCTGGAGTGCAGTGCGCAATCTCGGCTCACTGCAACCTCCACCTTCCGGGTTCAAGCAATTCTACTGCCTCACACTCCTGAGTAGCTGGGACTACAAGCATGTGCCACCAAGTCCAGCTAATTTTTTGTGTTTTTAGTAGAGATGGGGTTTCACCATGTTGGTCAGGATGGTCTCAATCTCTTGACGGATCTCGTGATCTGGCCACCTCGGCCTCCCAAAGTGCTGGGATTACAGGAGCGAGCATGGCCCCAACTTGTGTTTTACCTTAATCACCAAAGCATTTCTTCCACAGCTCAGGAGAGCGCTACTCCACCCCATTTGCTCGCAGTATCCTAGAATCTTCGCGTCCTTGCTCAGTTCCCTTTGGGTTCCTTGTTTTCCTTGCTCCCTTCCATGCCTAGCTGGATTGCAGAGTTAAGTTTATGATTATTATATAAAAACTCAATAAAAAAAAAGAAAGTCTTTATCCTCTTATGCCCCCATCTTCTTATCTGTAAAGTGGGGATAAAAAAAAAGGACCACTCCTTTAGAGTTCATGTGAGGAGTAAATGAATTCGTAGGTGAAAGTGTTAGCACAGTGGCTGCCACATTATAATGTTTATTAAGTGTTAGTTACCAGCCAGGGAAGGAGAACCATCTCTTGACACAGACAGACTCAGGACCTTTGGAAATATTTGTGGTCTGACCATTCAGTCAGATCAGCCCAGAGCCCAAGCTGCACACATGTCCCGTGGACTGACTGCATCCCTAGGAGGCACTCCTCTGCTGGGATGAAGGCATCTCTGAGTTGGTGGGGACCAGCTCCAAGCCCGTCACCTGACCCTGGGGTACTGTGATTCTCTTGCCCACCTCCCTGGCCCACAGTGCCTGTCTGTCATTCTCTGATCTGGCTTCAGGGAGGTTTTCTTGCTATATCAGCCCCCAGGGTTGTTCTCCAACCAGAGTAATAAGCACAGCCTCTAACAGAGGGAAGAGCCTGGCACCAACCAACCAATCAGAGGGACCTGGAGGCTCTGGCCTCAGCCCACATGAACCCCATAGTTGCAGGACCAAGGGGAAGTGCTAAGGGGCAGCCCACATGACAGGATGCACTTGGGAGGCCTGGAGCAGCTGCTGGTTACAACAGGCAATACTTTGGAAAATTCACAGCAAGGAGTGCTGAATATCAGCACTGACTACAACTTCTTTCCAAGTGGTCGTTCCTACCAGCCGCACCTTTGCGAGTTTCTTGGTCTTTGCTTATACAGATCCCTGAGAGTAAAATGCCCTTCCACACTTTCTCTGTCTATTAAAATTCCACTCATCTGGCTGGGCACAGTGGTTGACACCTGTAGTCCCAGCACTTTGAGAGGATCACTTGAGCCCAAGGGATGGAGGCTGCAATGAACGATGATTGTGCCACTGCACTCCAGCCTGAGCGACAGAGCAAGGGCAAAAAGAGAAAAATCCACTCATCCTTCAAGCTCTAGTAGAGATCCTCCCCTATCACGGAGAACCCTCTGATGCTCTGAGTTAGATGGAAGTGCTCCTTCCCTGACTCACAGGGCGTGCTCTGACTTAGCTGTTACTGTGCTGTTGCTCACCGTGAAGGCAGACTGTTAAGCTCCTGAAGGGAGAAACTGTTATATTTCAACAAGCCTAAGATGCCATGGTTGTAAAATACATCATTATTTTATGTATCTCTAACAAAGAAAAGAACCTGCCAATGGACCATTGAGTGGTAAGACATATCCTGATTTCAGAGATGTTGAAATTTTTGTAAAAAAAGCAAAAGTGCTACTTAAAATGAATGACATGTGGTGGCCAGCTGGCCTGTGTCTCTGCATCGTCCATGTCTAGCATCGTGTTTGATTTGCAGCAAGTGTTCAGGAAATGTTCCTCTTTGCTGTTTTCAGGGTTCTAGTCAGGAGTTCCAGGGGAGGAAGTAGAGAGGAGAGCTGGGCTGGAGGAAGATGACGATGAGACCCGAAGGACTAAGACTTGAGCTAATAAACAAATCAACAAGAAAAAAGCAAACGACCACATAAAAAGTGGGCAAAGGACATGAACAAACACTTATCAAGAGAAGACGTACAAGTGGCCAATAAACATGAGAAAATACTCAACATCATTAATTATCAGAGAGATGTTAGTCAAAACCAATGAGATACCATCTTACACCAGTCAGAATGGCTATTATTAAGTCAAAAGTAGCAGATGTTGGCCAGTCTGTGGAATAAAGGGAATGCTTATACGTTGCTAGTGAGAACATAAATTAGTTCAGCCTCTATGGAAAACAGTATGCAGATTTCTCAAAGAAACAAAAATAGAATTACCATTCAACCCAACATTATACCCAAAGGAAAAAAATTGTTCTACCAAAAAGACACATGCCCTATTCACAATAGCAAAGACGTGGAATAGACCTGAGTGCCCATCAATGGTGGATTAGGTAAAACAAATGTGGTACATGTACACCAAGGAATACTATATAGACATTAAAAAGAACAAAATCATGCTTTTTGCAGCAAGATGGATGCAGCTGGAAGACATAATCCTAAGCAAATTAAGACAGGAACAGAAAACTAAATACCATATATTATCACATACAAGAAGGAACTAAACTTTGGGTACTCATGGATGGCAACAGTAGACACTGGGGACTCTAAAAAAGTGAAGGGAGAGAGGGAGGGAGGCAAGGGTTAAAAAACTACCTATAGAGTACTATGCTCACTATTCAGATGACAGGTTCAGTTGAAGCCCTACCTCTGCATCAGGCAATATATCCATGTAACAAACCTGTACATGTGCCCCCAGATCTGAACTTTTTTAAAAAAGGTTTTTTTAGGCCAGGCACTGTGGCACACACCTGTAATCCCAGCACTTTGGGAGGCTCAAGCAGGCAGATCACCTGAGGTCAGCAGTTCAAGACTAGCCTGGCCAACATGGCGGAAACCCGTCTCTGCTAAATTAGCTGGGCATGGTGGTGGGAGTCTATAATCCCAGTTACTCAGGAGGCTGAGGCAGAAAAATCACTACAACCTGGGAGGCAGAGGCAGCAGTGAGCCGAGATCACGTCCCTGCCTTCCAGCCTGGATAAAAGAGCAAGACTCTATCTCAAAAAAAAAAAAAAAAAAGCTTTTTTTTAAGCCTTGAGTTGAAATTGCTGAAGCCTTCCTCAAGTGTCACGTGTCTGCTGCCTGCTTCGTAGTGTTTCAGGGAAAGGAGTTTGGAGCTGATTTCCCAGTCACCTTAGTCATAGTTCCAACTCTACAATGGCCTGTATGTCACCAAAAAAGCCCCTAATTCACTCTGAGATTCCCCATATTAAATGAGATAATAGGATAATAAAAATGACTACAATTTGCCAACTTTTAGCAACATGTCAGTACTTTTATACATATTCATGTATTTTCATGTGTTTTCTGGAAAAAAAAAAAAACAGAAAAACAGTATCATTGGCCCTTTTTATTTTTAAAAAAAGACAATGGGGCCGGGCATGGTGGCTCACGCCTGTAATCCTAGCACTTTGGGAGGCCGAAGGGGGTGGATCATGAGGTCAGGAGTTTGAGACCAGCCTGGCCAACATGATGAAACCCTGTCTCTACTAAAAATATAAAAATTAGTTGGGTGTGGCGGTGGGTGCCTATAATCCCAGCTACTCAGGAGGCTGAGGCAGGAGATTTGTTTGAGCCCGTGAGGCAGAGGTTGCAGTAAGCCGAGATCACACCATTGCACTCTAGCCTGGGCAATAGGGCAAGACTCCATCTCAAAAACATGAAAAAGAAAAAAGACAATGGAAGAGGCAGCCACTCAGGGGTCATGGGACCTTAGACAAGCCCCTTCCTACATTTCATAGCTAAGGAAACAGGATCATAAATGTTAATCACAGGTAACTGGTCTACAATAGAGAGTTTTTATGAAAATAAAATACAAGACCAAATTCAAAGAGCTTTAAAAACCACAGAGCCAGACAAATGTGAGAGGTTATTATGAGCAAACAATGACATTACAGAAGTGAAAGTGCTCAGTGCGATCAAGAACAAGGACTCTATTTCACTCCCATGTGTCACCATAATAAAGACAGAGTCCCTGATCTTAAAGGCATCAATTTTGCCCCACTGGAAGCCTTCGGAAAATGTTAAAATCGTAATTCATTAATAGAATAGCATCCTAAAAGTTCCTGCCGTTTCCAGGAATACAAACAACTGGTTTTAGGTCCTAAGGAATTTGAATCATTAAGAAATATAAAGTACTAATGGAGTTTCTGGTAGTTCTACAGTTTTAGGTTTCTGCACAGTTAAGAAACTAAAGGACAGATGATTTTTTAATTGGTCCAATTTTCCCAGTTCTTGTTGTTCTAATCAAAGAATTGTTCAGGTCCTTATCCTTCCTTCATCAGAATGTCCCCAAGTTTACGGAATGGGCTTCCCATGTCCCCATTTAATGGCTCAAGAATACCGCTGTTGTATTCTTTTTTTCCTTTCAATTGTGTTTAATGACTCTGGGAAAATACTGTGTACTTTCAATATCTGACATGATATGATCTCATAATAGTTTTATATTATTTTCAATATTTAATATGTAAAATTAAGTAATCTGAGATTTTTAATGTTTACTAGCAGACAAATTAATTATAGGAGTACCAAGGGATTGGAAATTACGGCTTAATTAGTGGTTACGTAGAACAGCTCTTCTCAAAAATCACCTGGACAACTTGTTGGAACACAGACTGCTGGGACTCATCTCCACAGTTGTTAATTCCGTAGAATCGAGTGGGACAGTATGATTTGCACTTTTAATAACTTTTAATAACTCCCGGGTAACAGTGAGGCTGC
This sequence comes from Sapajus apella, assembly GCF_009761245.1. NCBI lineage: Eukaryota > Metazoa > Chordata > Mammalia > Primates > Cebidae > Sapajus > Sapajus apella. The sequence goes on along the minus strand of NW_022436952.1, from coordinate 17,963,129 downwards.
TTGTCCTGGGACCACCCTTGAGAACCACTGACTTACATGGTTATTGGAGGGACCAAGAAAGACAAACCACAGAAGCTTTCTCTTGTGTCTTTCTTGGGATGTGGGTTGCTCTGATGTGGATGTGGTAGGGTTAGGAAGAGACTGGGGAACATACTGTAAGCCAGGATGACAGGTTTCATTTGTAAAATCTTTGGGAGAGTTTCCTTCTTTAATCCAGGCTTTGTCTCAAGAGCAAGAAATCATGAGATCTAAGGTCCTTCTGACAAGACCAGGCTCTAAACTGTCTCCATGTGACCCTCGGATCCCAAAAGGATCTTCCATAAGAAGACACAAGGAGGACAAGGCTACAGGGGGAATTCACCGGTATCGGTAACTATGACAACACCCAAATAATCCCTGCAACGTTCGAAGGTTCATAAGAAAGGAGAGTCTGTTGTCCCATCTGGTGGCATCCAGTCCCCATGTGGAAAGCGATCTCTGTTGTTACAATGCCCAAACTACTGAAAGCCATGCTCTTTGCTTTACATATTGCTGACTGCATGAACATCATACACACACACACACACACACACACACACACACACACACACACACACACATAAATTTAATTATTTATTTATTTAGAGACAGAGTTTCGCTCTTGTTGCCCAGGCTGGAGGGCAATGGTGTGATCTCAGCTCACCACAACTTCCACCTCCCAGGTTCAAGCAATTCTCCTGCTTCAGCCACCCGAGTAGCTGGGATTACAGGCATGCACCACCATGCCTGACTAGGTCTGTATTTTTAATGGAGACTGAGTTTCTCCATGTTGGTCAGGCTGGTCTCAAACTCCCAACCTTAGGTGATCCGCCGGCCTTGACATCCCAAAGTGCTAGGATTACAGGTGTGAGCCACCACACCCGGCCATACATGTAAATTTTAAATAGCGCATAGAATAACATTAATATATCTTTATTACAGATACATAGTTCATATCAGGAAATATTAGCAGCCATTGTATTTCAAGCAAACCAATCCTACTACCATGACTAAACCTAATTGGGCCAAAGAAAGATGCCTGATTAAGGACTATATCAAATCAAAAGGGAGTGACCCACCCACACCCCTGGAGTCCCCTCTGCTTGGGAAGGCTGAGGACATGGCACAAATGGGCTATGTGGGACCTTAGGCAAGTTCCCTCTCCTCTCCTCCCTGGACTTTAATTTCTTCTTCTAGAAAGCTAGGATGCTAGATTTCATTTGCTCAGAAGCACTTTTCGTTCTGACAGCCATAAGCACAGTAACTTTCTGTTCTTTTGCATGCCACTCCTGGGCCCCTTCTCTTTGTACTATGCGAGGAACTTACTCCATCATCAGATTTGAGTGGGGGAGGATGTGGGGCTCCACAAGGCCGGGAACAGTCCCTAGGAAGCCAAGGCAGACTTCAGAATATACGGTCAGACTCAAATGGCAAGGAACTCAGACAATGTCACATTGTGGAGTTTAAAAACATGCATTTTTAAGAGCCTGGGCTTACTGAGTCAGCGATCTGGAACATTCTCAAGAGACTAAAAATATCCTGAACGCGGACTGAATTTTAAACTATGCTTTAAAAAACTTTCTATGTGAAAACAATTGAATATTTCTTCCTTAAAACAGTTATCCATTTTCTTTATTTAGATTTTCACAACTGGAATTGGTAAGTATAGAGGAGGCTCCCGCCTGAGATGGGAGATTGAGCATCACGGTTCGAGGACTGTCCAGTCCTAGCGTCGACAGCAAGGGGCCAAAATTCATAACTTTAAATCTCTCAAGCAATCTACATTTTCAAAACAAAGAGGTAAAATGCTTTCTCTTTTCTTTTTGACAGTTTGAGGATTCTCTTTCACAGCATCAAATAGCAGGACAAAGGGTTCTTTTCAACCAGGAGGTTAGTATCTGCCAAATGCTTAGCTCATGGCATTGCCTGGCTTTTCCCAGCAATACACGAGCAGCAGATCTGTAAATGGACTGAAATGTCCAGCAAAATGGATACCCGAGTACCTACCTATCACCATCCCACCAGGTCCATGCAACCTTTCCCTAACTGACACTAAAATAACATGGAGGCAGAAAAGGCAGTGAAGGTAAACTACTGTCTGAGTCTCAGCACTGAGCAGAAGAAGCTGGATGTAGAAAGTGCTTTCCATCATTTTCTCAAGTGTGCTTTAAATGCAGGGGCAGACAGTGAGGGAGGCCCAGAGACCCACGGCCTGTCACCAGCCAGAAAACCACAGCATTAAGAAGCAGCCTCTGCACATTTCCAAGAGAACGTTCTTATCACCATTCGTGGGGTGCAGCTATTTACTCTGGGCTACTTGCTTAGGAGCAGAGGCTGGACTCTACGGTTGAATAAGGCCCGTCCATCCGGCAGCAAACACACTTTCTAATAAACTAAGAATCCTCTTTCAGGTTGGAGCAGCCTTTTCAACTGTCCTGCCTCGGCTCATAACAAAATACTATAGCCTGGGTGGTTTAAACAAGTCAAACAAGTAAGTAGGGTCACTTCAGAAGAACAGGAAAGGTTTCTAAGCAGGCACTCACTAATCTTGAAAAATGAATCTTAGGATTTCTGTTGTAACATTAAACACATCACCTCTTTTCAACTTAGGTACTGCATGTTAAACTGTAAGACCTGTGTAGCTTTCTGATTACTTGGTTAAAGAAGTGTGTGCACCCTCTGGCATTTATTTATTACTTTTAAGAATGACAAAAATGCTAAACTGTATGTGATAGAAAACAAGCAGCATGAAAGAAAGAGGAAAAATTGAAAATAAGGAGCACAAAATTCCAAACGTCAGGGAAATAGGCAAGCTGATATCAGTGTGGCGGAGTATAATGTAGGCAATTTATGGCAAAACGGAGAGAGTTGTACAAAATAAACGATTGGGGTCAAAGGTTAAACACATAAAATAATACAATGTTTTGCCTCGTCAAAAGGGTTCGCGCTACTCAGCACTTGAGACCTCTGCTGTTACAAGGACAACTTACAGGAGATACGCCCGAAACAAAAGGCCACAGAGGACAACGCAAGTGTGAAACTGAGCAAAGGGATCCCCAACCTGAGCCACTGCTCTGGCGGATGAAACAACAGGGACGTACGTGCACGTGGCTGCGGCGGACACTGGGGGCGTGCCACCCAGCTCGCCGCCGATCCCCTTTACAGGTTAGAGGCATCTTTCCCCAGCTTCAGTGTGCTTTAGGTTTCCAACAGCCCAGAAGTGCGACTCCTTTTTCGAGGACTGCCTTTGGGGTGCCGGAAACACGGCTGCCAGAATACAGAAGCCGGAAGTGGCTGGGAGCGCCCCTACCCGCAGTGGGCGTGGCCCTGAGCCGATGACTGACAGATGTGCGAGCGGGCAAAGGGAAAACGTAACACTCCAGAGACACCCGGTGCAATCCGACTTAATCTACACCCTGGAACTTAGCCTAAAATTCCACCCCCTCCTACCTGACGCTTCCCCAACTCAACTTAGGAACCAGAAAGAAATCATCTGAGTAGGAACCAGAAATAAATCATCTGAGTAGGAATCCTCACGTAAGCGTCTGCTCCTGAGGGCCTAGCCTCAGACAAGCACCCGTGTGAACCAGGCACCGGGCCTGGCACTGTTGGGGAATTAGCCCCTCAGAGGGGAATCCTCCCTCCACTGGGGAAGCATATATGCCCAGTTGGGAGCTTGAAACGCAAACAATGAAAAATGAACTACGCGAGATACGATTTTCATGCTGAAAAAGTACTTTGGATTCAGAGGAGAGTGAAAATACGGGTATCCTTTTAAATGGTTTTTATTAGTGGAGAATAAGAATCTAGAAAGGCCAGGTGATAGAGGACAAGTCCCTGAACATCACACCCAGGGAGTAGAGACCGTAACGATCCTAAACCCCAGCTTTCACCACGCCCTTCCCTTGCCCTAGGGTCTCCAAATGTCTTCTGGGTGGATTGCAGACTTGAGCAAGATGAATGAATGGCAGGCACCCTGACATAGTTTGGGTCTGTGTCCCTGCCTGTCTCATGTTGAAGTGTAATCCCTAATGCTGGATATGGGGGCTGGCATCAGGTAATTGGATTACGGGGGTGGCTTCTCATGAATGGTTAGCACTATGCCCATCGTGCTGTCCTCCTGACAGAGTTATCACGAGATCTGGTTGTATTAAAAGTGTGTGGCCCCTCCACCCCCTCTCTCGGTCCTTCTCCTGCCAGGTAAGATGGCTGCTCCCCCTTTGCCTTCCGCCATGAGTTGAAGCTCCCCGGAAGCGGATGTTGCCATGCTTCCTGTACAGCCTGCAGAACCATGAACCAGTTAAATTAACCTCTTTTCTTTATAAATTACCCAGTCTCAGATATTTCTTTGGACCAATGAAAAAACAGTCGAATACACGCAGCGAGGCCAAAGGCCACCTGCCACAGTGCACAGCCGGGAGGCAACAGCAAGAATGGAAAAGAACTACAGGTGGTGGTGGTGAAGGAAATCTAGGGGACTTGGTAATGCATGTGACAGGAAGAAGGGAGAGAAGACTAGTGTGTTAGTCAGCCCAGGCTGCTATAACAAACTACCCTAGACTGGGTGGATTGAACAACAGAAATGTGTTACAGTTCTGGAGACTGGAAGCCCAAGACTGAGGTGTCAGCAGGGCTGGTTTCCTCTAAGGCCTTTCTCCTCAGCTTGTGGATGGCATCTTCTCCTTTTGTCTTCACGTGGTCCTTCCTCTGTGTGTGTCGGTGTCCTCATATCCTCTTCTTACGGAACACCAGTCACACTGAATTAAGGTCTACCCATATGACCTCATTTTATCTTACCTCTTTAAAGGTCCTGTCTCCAAATACAGTCACCTTGAAAAGTAGTGTGGGGTTAGGGCTCCAACATATGAATTTGGGGGTGGAGGTGGACAATTCATCCCTTAAGAGTTAGCAATATTGGGCCAGGTGAGGTGGATCACGCCTGTAACCAAAGCACTTTGGGAGGCTGAGGTGGGTGGATCACGTGAGGTCAGGAGTTCAAGACCAGCCTGGTGAACATGGTGAAACCCTGTCTCCACTAAATGTACAAAAATTAGCCAGGTGTGGTGGCAGGCACCTGTAATCTCAGCTACTCGGGAGGCTGAGGCAGGAGAATCGCTTGAACCCTGGAAGCAGAGATTGCAGTGAGCCAAGATCATGCCATTGCACTCCAGCTTGGACAACAAGAGCAAAACTTTGTCTCAAAAAAATAAATAAAAAGAAAGAGTTAGCAATATTATGGTGGGGTTGATTCCAGAAAGACCATGTTTGAGGTGATGACCACACCTCCCAAGTATGAACATCCAGCAGGTGTATCAGAGATCTGGGCATAAACTTCAGGAAAGAGGCCGTGGCTGCGGAAGACTAGAAGATCCTGCTTGTCTGCCCTACTTCAGCGGTGCATCCCACAGTGTGTGCTGTCTGGGAAAAGCACAGGCACGGCATCTCACCCCGGTGTGCAAGCTGAAAAACTCAACTGTATCTGTTCAAGTGCTGAGCAAGCCCCCACCCCAGTCAGTTCTTTTGTCAAGCAAACTCAAAAGACACTGCTTTATAAATGAGAGTGTCTATTGAATAATTTACCCACAGAGATTCCTGGCAGCATAATGCACGCCAGTCATTTCCATGGGACACTTCTTTCTATGGACTACTTGGCTGTCCACCCTTTTCACCTCCCTGTCATCCCCCAACTGATAGTAAGCTTTCTGTGGCTTGGGACTGTGTCCCACTCAATTTCACAGCCCTGTTCATTCATCCTATATGTACCCTCCTAATATGTGTATCCTCCCCAGCGTCTAAAACAGCTTCTTTCAGGGAGCAGGTGGTCAATAAGTATGTGTCAATAGTTACGCAGAGAAATGGGTACTGATCTCTAACAGGTGTACAGTAGCTAAGAGCACAGACTTCCATGCTCTGCATTCTTGTCTTTACCAAGTATTAGCTGTGTGGCCCTCCCTGAGTAGAATGATCTACTCTCTGCCTCAGTTTCCTCATCTTATCCAATAAGGGTGATAATCACTTTTATCATCCACCTCATCAAGTTGTTGTGGGCATTAAATGAGTTAATATATGTCGCACATGGTGCACAGTCAACCTATATGGGTACTGGGAATTTTTTATATCCATCATGTGCTTGACACATTAGCTGGGTTGTCTCATTAAACCTCCAAACAGTGGTTTCAGGTGGATGTTGCCATCCCACCCTAGAAAGGAGGAAGCCACATCTGGTGAAGGTAAGTAACACCCAGATGACTACACAGGTGGCAGGCAGCAGAGACAGGAGGTGAGCTTGGAGCTGAGTCCCATGGCCATTCTCTTCCGACTGTGCCATAAGAGAATTCTCACTCAAGAATGTTCCCGGTCTCTCACAGAGAACCCCACAGGCACTAAGAGTCAGGAGCTGAAGCCAATACAGCAGCAGGGTCTACTCAGATATAAGGGGGTTCAGAGATGTGATCATGTCCCAAATCCTACCCTATATGGTTGCAATGCTGCACACTGTATCAACAGCACATCCAAGCTAAAAAGCGACACATCCAAGCTAAAAAGCCTTTCATGTGCATCATCCAGAAGGCATCCCTAGCATTCAGGGGCTCAAAATGTCCCCCTTGGCACTCAGCTGAACCATCAGCATGCCAGCAATACCCATGTAACTCCTACATCTGGAAAGCAGATGACAGCTGGGCTCTCAGCAGCTGGTCAACAGCAGACCGTGATAGGACAGATTGTCACTGTGCCTTAGAGAATCTTAAGCATTCCTTCAGCTCTAGGATGACAGACAGTGCCCATGCTAACTCTAATTAATTAGAAGTGATTGTCTAGAATCTGTGTTTTCCAAAGAATTCCATGGCTAAGACTGGGCTCAATAGAGAAGAGCTCCATGGTTGGCTAGTGATGTCTGTCCTGGATACAAGAGGGAGAGGAGAACATGAGACAAAGGTTTTCCAACCCTTCTTTAGGCCAAATCACCTTGTGATATGGTTTGGCTCTGTGGCCTCACTCAAATCACATCTTGAATTATAATCCCCACGTGTCCAGGAAAGGACCTTGTAGGGTGACTAGATCATGGGAATGGCTTTCCCCATCCTGTTCTTGTAATCATGCATGAGTTCTCATGAGATCTGATGATTTAAAGATATGTGGCAGTTCCCCGCTCTCTCTCACTCTCCTGCTGCTATGTAAAATGTGCCTTGCTTTCCCTTCACCTACTACCATGATTGTAAGTTTCCTGAACCCTCCCAAGCCATGCGGAACTGTCCATTGAACCTCTTCTTTTTATAAATTACCCAGTCTCAGGTGGTTCTTTATAGCAGTGTGAAAATGGACTAATATACCTTGCATTCACTTAGGTATCGACAAAGAACCTGGTATGCACATACTACCAGTTTATTACTGGAATATGAAAACATGTCTATGAAATGGACCCGGCCTTCAAGAAAAGACAAACAGAGGTGAGAAACCAAATAAAAATACAAATACAAGCCAAGCATGGTGGCTGCTTCCTGTAATCCCAGCACTTTGGAAGGCTGAGGGAGGAGAATCACTTGAGCCCAAGAGTTCAAGGTTGCCGTGAGCCATGATCACGCCACTACATTCCAGCCTAGGTGTCAGAGTAAGACCCCATCTCAAATATATATATACACAAATTATGTGCTAAGCGTGGGGGAAACTCTCTTTTAAAACCCTGTCTACTGCATTTTTTAAAGGTTGGGAGGCAACGGTTGAGAAAAGGACTCACTTTCCTCAACAAGCTTTAAAAGTACTGTCAGTTGGTGACAGCTGCCTTTTATGGAGGCCAAGCTATGCAAACCAAACTATGAAAAACTTTAAGAGTAAAATCTGGAGACAACAGATGCTGAAGAGGATGTGGAGAAATAGAAACACTTTTACACTGTTGGTAGGAGTGTAAATTAGTTCAACCATTGTGGAAGACAGTGTGGCGATTCCTCAAGGACCTAGCAATAGAAATATCATTTGACCCAGCAATCCCATTACTGGGCATATACCCAAAGAATTATAAATTGTTTTATCATAAAGACACATTCTCACGTATGTTCACTGCGGCACTGTTTACAATAGCAAAAACCTGGAACCAACCCAAATGTCCATCATCGATAGACTGGATAAAGAAAATGTGGCACATATACACCATGGAATACTACGCAGCCATAAAAAATGATGAGTTTGTGCCCTTCATAGGGACATGGATGAATCTGGAAACCATCATTCTCAGCAAACTGACACAAGAAAAATGGTACCAAACGCCGCATGCTATCACTCATAGGCGGGTGTTGAACAATTAGAACACGTGGACACAGGGAGGGGAGCATCACACACTGCGGTCAGTAGGTGGGGGCTAGGGGAGGGACAGCAGGGGGAGAGGGAGGTGGAGAGGGATAATGAGGGGAGAAATACCAGATGTAGGTGATGGGGGGGGGTGAAGGCAGCAAACCACCTTGCCATGTGTGTACCTATGCAACAATCCTGCATGAAAACCTTTACACCTTCATCCTAAGACCCAAAGTTGCAAATAGCACCAGGAGCTGGAAACAGATGCCCGCTGAGACCTAAGAACAGACACAGTGCATGAGCAGTGTCCCAGCAGGACCACCACTTGGCTCTTGGCAGTATCAGGCCTGCTCATGGCTTCTGGCAATGACCATCAGTTGCTTCATCTTCTGAAAAGGAAAACTACCCAGCTGGCCAAGCCAGATCTCCAAGAAGGAGGTGTATCTGTCTCCTGCTTTGAGATCAGTCCTTCCACTGCTCCATCCAGGGAGCCCCAGAGAAAGTAATGCGTGAGTTCAACACACTGAAAATCTGTACCTAGCCCAGTCAATAGTGGAAAACAGCTGGTATGCCACGGCTTTCACTGACATTGTTAAAAGGTGGATACATGCCCAGTAAATGTTTATTGAGTGCCATTAGGTGCCCGGCATTGGGCCATGCACTGACAGTGTGAAGGCAAATGAGAAAAATAGGCTTCCTGCTGTGGTAGCATTTACAGACAACTGGAGGCATGTGATGGTTAATTTTTTGTGTCAACGTAGCCAGTACTGAGTTATTTAATCAACTTAGCTAGTACTAAGTTATTTAATCAAACTAGGTGTTGCTTGTTGTGAAGCTATTTCATAAACATGTACAATCTGTTAACATTAAGTAAAATAGTTTACCCTTTTACTGTGTGGGAATGTCTCATCCAGTCAGTTAAAGGCCTTATGAGCAAAACTAAGATTTCCCTGAGGAAGTGGAAAGTTGACCTCAAGATTGCAACATCAGCCCCTGCTTGAGAGTTCCAGCCTGTGGGCCTGCCCTTGTCAGTTCCCACAACTGCATAAGCCAACTCCTTGAAATCAATCAATCTGTGCGTGTGTGTGCATGCGTGTGTGTGTGTGTGCGCGCCTGTGCTCATCTCTGGCACAAGGAGACCCACATACAAAGGTGGTGTCATAAGGGGTATGATCGGGGAAACTGCATGTAGTACCCAGCACTGTAATGCTAAGGCACACTATCCAGATAGGAATCTTGGTTCCATCATGTACTAGATGCACCATAACCTTGGATCCACTCCTACATTCTCTAACCCTCAGTTTCCTCATCTGTAAAATGGAGATAGTTTCTCCCTCATAGGGTTATTGCAAAGAGTCAAAGAGATTATCTCATATTTAAGAGGTTAAATGCTATGAACAACACAGCAACTAAGTATGAAGCCAGGATTTAAACTCAGGTTTGTCTGCACTGTGTATGCCCTTTACCCTCTGCCCTATCGCCTTGCTCTTTGGGAATTATGTTTCAGCCATCAGTTCTTTAACTGACACAGTTGCGGTAGACCACCCCTGCATTGCTGCAGCTTCAACTCTGCTCTACAGAGATGCCTCTTAAACATATACCTTTGGCCCAATCCTAAGCTTGAGTTCCAGGTTTCCACTGCACTTTGCTACTTTGATAGGACCCATTGGCTTCAAATCTGACATATCTTAAATTCAGGCTCATCATCTTCCCCTCACCGTTGACAAGTGCTGGCTTCACCTCTCCTTAGGTATATGACCCCGGGAAAGCTACAGATCCCCTAATCCTCAGTTTCCTCACTTGTTAAATGGTAGGGTTTGTCAAGATCAGGAAGGTAGACACATCACACATAGCTCTTATGTCTCACTGTGTCTACAGTACCTGTCTTGATGTCTGGTACATGGTGGGTATTTTATTGTACTTATTTATTCATCTATTCATCCCCTTGCCCTGATTTTGACTAATTTCACAAGAAGATGCATGGATTTAGTCTTAACTCACCACTTGTAGGAAAACCATCCTTTCTTACTAAACGAAGTAAATCGGGTGCTCCAGTACCCATTTGTTTCATTTACATCATACAGTAGTATATTGCCATCTAGAGGATTTAGTGCAAGTTACAAGCAAGAAGAAGGAACTGGGCTTGCAGAGAAAGGCAGTATCCTAGAAGAAATGTTTAAAAATCATTAAAACTCATTTGTAGCAGTGTTGGATTTCAACAATTATCGAAAAATATAAATAACAGGATGTGCTTTAACTATAAAATAAATTAGAATGAATGTTATAGCAAGTTACCAGCTCGTAAACCTATGATCTCTGTTACATAAAATTTATAGGGGGTCATTGGTTTGAACTGAGTTCATGCACTAGGCCCCAATGGACCAAAATGGAGTTACTCATAGTAAAGTTCCAGGTCACCAAGCCAAAACTACGTTGTTTATCTGACCTTCCAAGAAATCTAGAGAGAGAGGAAGATAATAATAGCCAAATCTGCAAACGGCCAGTTTTAGCCTGCCTGATAAGGAAGTCCCCTCTGCTTTAACCTTTACAAGGAAGGTAACTTTGAAACAACCAATTCACTTTGTGTTCTTTGTTTCTGCATTCTTCAGCTTTTTCTGCCTATAAATACTCCCTGCCCATGTTTCAGAGCAAAGCCCAATTCCCATGAATCATTCTTTGCTGCAACTGTTAAAATTTATTTTGTTTCAAGTTTTTCTTTTATGATCTCTAACTTGTTCTGAACAAAATAAAAAATAAAATCAGCATTCTTTCCTATAATTGACTGCTTTGCTGCATTTGGAATATCCATGCCCTATACTAGACGAGAACCTAAATTAAAGAGGAGCCACCGAGCTAGGGGTTTGGTCTCCTGACTGCTCCACCGGTAACTTAGCAACTCAGTTTTCCATCTGAGCAAGTTACCGTTATCAAGTGCTTACTGTGGGCTTGGGACTCTACGGAACGTCTTACATGAGTTATCTCATTTAATCCTCACAAGCTCCTCCCACCTCAATAGGGTAAGTATTTATTTGTGCTTATGACTCTCGGCCTGCTGCCTCATCTGTAAAAATGCGGTAAGTGGCCAGGCACGGTGGGTCACACCTGTCATCCCAGCACTTTAGGAGGCCGAGGCGGGCAGATCACGAGACCATCCTGGCCAAGATGGTGAAACCCCGTCTCTACTAAAAATACCAAAAAAAAAATTAGCTGGGCATGGTGGCGCATGCCTGTAGTCCCAACTACTCGGGAGGCTGAGGCAGAAGGATCATTTGAACCCTGGAGGTGGAGGTTGCAGTGAGCTGAGGTAACGCCACTACACTCCGGCCTGGCGACAGAGCAAGACTCCATCTCAAAAAAAAAAAAAAAAAAAATGGGATAAGTGATCTTCTCAAAATCTAAACCAGGATATTGAATTAATCCACAACTCAGATCTGCCTGAATCCAAATTCTTAATGATTACCATTTACTAAATACAACTGCTTCTGCATTCTAAGAATGTTATGAGGTTGGAACAATTCATGGAAAGCACTTTTTGGAGAAGGAACAATGTTTGAATGCTTAACAGAAAGTTCACACCAAAAATAGGTGTAAAGCGATGTATATTCTTTTGGGATAACCCATAACTTTACAAAAGCATTCAGTAAGGATTGCTTTTTTAGTAAACAGTAGTGGGATCTTCTCTTTCAATCTGATTCCAGGTTTGTCAATTTTGTTAATCCTTTTGAAGAACCAACTTCTGGTTTTGTTGATTTTCTCTATTGTTTTTCTGGTCTTTATGGCTTTTATTTACTTTCTAATCTATTATTTCCTTCCTTTGCTGACTCTACTGTGGTCATCTTCTGGTTTATTAAGATGAAAGGTGAGATCGTAGATTTGAGATCTCTTCTTTAAAAAAAAAAGTGTTTACAGTTATAAATTTCTCTATAAATACTGTTATAGCTGCATCGCATAGTGTTGATATGTTGTGTTTGCATTTTCATTAATCTCAAAGTATTTTCTAATTTCCCTTGTGATTTCTTCTTTGACCCATTGGTTATTTAGCAATATGTTGTTTAATTTTCACATCTTTGTGAATTCTCAGATTCACAAATGTGTTGTTCATTTCTAATTTAATTCCGTTTTGACCAAAGATTATATTATACTTTGTTTGACTTTATTTTAAATGTACTGAAGCCTGTTGTATGGCCTAACATATAGTCTATCGTGGAGAATGTTCCAGGCACGTTTGCGTAGAATGAGTAGTCTGCTGCTGCTGGATAGAGTCTCTACAGATACCTGTCTTTTGTTTTGTTTTTGTTTGTTTGTTTGTTTATTTTGAGATGGAGTCTCACTCTGTCACCCACGCTGGAGTGCTGTGGCAAGATAGGTCATTGCAGCTTCCGCCTCCAGAGTTCAAGCAAGCAATTCTCCTGCCTCAGCCTCCTGAGATGCTGGGATTACAGGCATGCACGACCACACCCGGCTGATTTTGTATTTTTAGTAGAGATGGGGTTTCACCATGTTGACCAGGCTGGTCTCAAACTCCTGACCTCAAGTGACCTGCCCACCCTGCCCTCCCAAAGTGCTGGGATTACAGACATGAGCCGCTGTACCCAGCAGATTTAGTTTGTTTATAGTGCTGTGGAATCCTCTTTTTCCTAGTTGATCATCTGCCTTCTATGCATTATGATGAATGAAGTGTTGCTGTCTCCAGCCACTATTGTTAGATTTTCTGACTTCTTCACCTTTAACTAGCAAAGCAACTCAGTTTTTCCTTCTAAATAAGTTATCATCATCAAGTGCTTACCATGTATCTGGGACTATGCTGACTCTTTTACATGGATTATCTCATTTAGTTATTAATAATTATTAAGAGTAAATTGTGGCCGGGCGCGGTGGCTCACGCTTGTAATCCCAGCAGTTTGGGAGGCCGAGGCAGGTGGATCACGAGGTCAAGAGATCGAGACCATCCTGGTCAACACGGTGAAACCCCGTCTCTACTAAAAATACAAAAAATTAGCTGGGCATGGTGGCGTGTGCCTGTAATCCCAGCTACTCAGGAGGCTGAGGCAGGAGAATTGCCTGAACCCAGGAGGCGGAGGTTGCGGTGAGCCGAGATCGCGCCACTGCACTCCAGCCTGGGTAACAAGAGCGAAACTCCGTCTCAAAAAAAAAAAAAAGAGTAAATTGTTATGCTGGGCGCAGTGGCTCACGCTTGTAATCCCAGCACTTTGGGAGGCAGAGGCAGGCAGATCACTTGCGATCAGGAGTTTGAGACCAGCCTGGCCAACATAGTGAAACCAGGCAGGCAGATCGCTTGAGGTCAGGAGTCTGAGACCAGCCTGGCCAACATGGTGAAATCCCATCTCTACCAAAAATATAAAAATTAGCCTGACTTGGTGCTTGCAGGCCTGTAATCCCAGTTACGTGGGAGGCTGAGGCAGGAGAATTGCTTGAACCTGGGAGTCTGGGGTTGCAGTGAGCCGAGATAGCACCGCTGCACTCCAGTCTAGGTGACAGAGTGAGACTCTGTCTCAAAAAAAAAGTAAATTGTTAGTAATTATTAAATTGTTTAATTTTGTCAGCTTTTGCTTCATGTATGGGATTTTTAAAGTGCATATTTGTTTTTAAGTGTTAATGTCTTTCTGATGGATTGGCCCTTTTATCAATATGTGATATCCTTCTTTGTCTGTTGAAACAGTTTTTGTCTTAAAAATCTGCTTTGTTTGACATCAGCATTGTCACTCCAGCTATATTTTGGTTACTGTTTGCATGGTATATGTTTCTATACTTTTACTTTCTACCTGTTTGTGTCTTTGAATCTAAAATGTGCCTCTTAAAGCATATAGTTGGATCATGTTTTTTGCCAATCTATGTTTTCTTTTTTTGGAGTCTTGCTCTGTCACCCACACTAGAGTGCATCTCGGCTCACTACAACCTCCGCCTCCCCACTTCAAGAGATTCTCATGCCTCAGCCACCAGGGTAGCTGGGATTACAGGCGCCTGCCATCATGCCCGGCTAATTTTTGTATTTTCAGCAGAGATGGGGTTTCACCATGTTGGCCAGGCTGGTCTTGAACTTCTGACCCCAAGTGATCCAATCTACCCACCTTGATCTCCCAAAGTGCTGGGATTACATGCGTGAGCCACTGTGCCGCCCACCAATCTCTCTTTTGATTGGAATATTTAATTTATTTACTTTTAATACAATTACTGATAAGGTGGGAGTTTTATCTGGGACATCTGCTCTTTTTCTTTTATGCATCTTTTGTCTTTTGATTTATTTTCTCCACTACTGCCTTTTGTATTAAATAGGTATTTTCTAGTATATCATTTTAATTTCCTTCTTGTTCCTCTTAATTTTTTTTTAGACTTTTCTTAGTGGTTGCTCTAGGGACTATGATTAATATCTTAACATAAGCTAGGTTCAGATTAATGCCAAGCTGATTTCAATAATACTCAAAAACTTTTTGTTTTTTTTTTTTTAGACAGAGTCTTGTTCTGTCGCCAGGCATCTGGCTGGAGTGCAGAGGCACAATCTCGGCTAACTGCAATCTCTGCCTCCTGGGTTCAGGCAATTCTCCTTCCTCGGCCTCCCGAGTAGCTGGGACTACAGGAGCGCGCCACCACGCCTAGCTAATTTTTGTATTTTTTAGCAGAGACAGGGTTTCACCATGTTGGCCAGGATGGTCTCGATCTCTTGAACTCGTGATCCGCCCACCTCGGCCTCCCAAAGTGCTGGGATTACAGGCATGAGCCACCGCGCCACGCCCGAAAAGTTTAATACAGCTCTATTCCCTCCCTCCTCCTTCGTGCTATTATCATCATACAAGTTGCATCTTTGTAAGTTATAGCCCTATCAACATTGTAAGTATTGCTTTATGTAGCTGTCTTTCAGATCAGACAGGAAAAGGATTACAAACAAAAATACATTTATACTGTATTTCATGTTTACCTATGTAGTTACCTTTAATGAGGCTTTTTATTTCCTCATGTGGATTGGAGTTACTGTCTAGTGTCCTTTCATTTCAGCCTGAAGGACGACTTTTAGCGTTTCTTCGAAGGCAGATCTGCTAGCAGTGAATTCTCTTAGTTTTTATCTGGGTATGTTTTTCTTGTTTTTCTTTCTTTCTTTTTTTTTTTTTTTTTTTTGAGGGAGGGAGGGGTCTTATTCTGTCACCCAAGCAGGAGTGCAGTGATATGATCAGGACCTCAACCTGCCAGACTCAAGTGATCCTCCTGCCTCAGCCTCCCAAGTAGCTGGGACCACGGGCACATGCCACCACACCCAGCTCTTTGTTGTACTTTTTCTAGTACTTTTTTACCATGTTGCCCAGGCTGGTCTCAAATTCCTGGGCTCAAGCAAACCTCCTGCCTTGCCCTCCTAAAGTACTGGGATTACAGGTGTGAGCCATCATGTTCATCCTTTCCTACAGCTTTGAAGCATAGTTTTGCTGGATCTAAAATTCTGTTTTTTTCTTTTAGCACTTGAATATGTCATTCTACAGCCTTCTCACCTCTGTAGTTTCTGATGAGTAGTAGGCATTTAATCTTATTGAGGATCCCTTCTATATAAGTTGTTTTCCTCCTGCTGCTTTAAAGATTCTCTGTCTCTGGCTTTTGACAGCTCGACTGTGATGTGTTTCGTAATGGATCTCTTGGAGTTTATCCTACTTATAATTCGTTGACCTTCTTGAATGTGTGGCTCATGTGTTTCATTGAATTTGGGAAGTCTCAGCCATTATTTCTTCAGATATCATTTCTGCCCTTTTCTCTTCATCTTCTGGAACTTCTGCAATGCCTATGTTGGTAACTTGATAGCATCCCACGGATCCCTCAGGCTCTGTTCACGCTTCATTTTTTCTCTCTGTTCTCAGACTGGATAATTACATTTGTCCTGTTTTCAAGTTTGCTGATTCTTTTGCCTATTCAAACCTATAAACCTAAGAAATTTTTCGTTTATTATAATTTTTTAGCTCCAGAATTTATTTCATATTTTCTGTTTACTGATATTTTCACCTTTTTATACATTATTTTCCCTTTCTTAGTTCTTTGTCCATTGCTTCCTTTAGTTTCTAAAGCATATTTGAGGGTTGACAAACTTTTTGTCTAGTAGATCCAGTGTCTGGGTTTTCTTAGGGATGGTTTCTGTTTTCTGAGGTTTCTTCCCCCCTATATATAGGTGGCCATAATTCCTGTTTCTTCACGTCTTTTGTTGTTGAAAACTGGAAAATTTAAATAAGGTGGCAACTCTGGAAATCAGATTTGTCCCACACCCCAGACATTTGCAGGGTTTGTTACTGTTACTATTTGTTGTTGCTATTTTTAGTGTGATGGTGGTATGTCTAGTACCTTTCCTGGACTAATTCTGTTGTCTGTATTTTTTGTCCTGTGCAGTCACGAAATCTCTGCTTGGTTACTTTAGTCTTGAGCATATGATTAGACAGGGATTTCTTCAAGTAGTTGAAGCAATTCATCTCTCATCTTTACCTGACTTTCTGAAAGCTCCAGAGGATATTTTGGCACTTTTCGAAGCCTCTATAGACATCACACTGCCCTTATTTTTCTTTGTTTTTTTTTTTTTGGTTTTTTTTTTTTTGAGACGGAGTTTCACTCTTGTTACCCAGGCTGGAGTGCAATGGCGCGATCTCGGCTCACTGCAACCTCCGCCTCCTGGGTTCAGGCAATTCTCCTGCCTCAGCCTCCTGAGTAGCTGGGATTACAGGCACGTGCCACCACGCCCAGCTGATTTTTGTATTTTTAGTAGAGACAGGGTTTCACCATGTTGACCAGGATGGTCTCGATCTCTTGACCTCGTGATCCACCCGCCTCGGCCTCCCAAAGTGCTGGGATTACAGGCGTGAGCCACCGCGCCCGGCTGCCCTTATTTTTCTTTTAAGTTCTCTGGCCAGTCTCGTTTGTCCCAGCTAGTATATCTCTGTCAGGGAACTGTTCTGTTTAAACAATTGCCACCAATTTTTCTGACAAATAACCTGAGGATAGGGCTTTCCTCATTGAGTGACCTGAATCAGGTTAAATGAAGACAAGCCCTGTGATTGGGACTATTCCAGGGAGCTACCAGACAGGTCAAAGAGTGACAGATCTCTGGGGATGGGGCTTCTTGGAAAACTCCAAACCTATCTTGGGGGCACTCTGAATTCTTCCAGTGGTTTCTCGGCTACTGGTTTTCAAGGTTGCTGATTTTCAAGGCTACTGTGGAGTTGGGAGAAGATGGGGACGGGGCAAGTTAAAACACCACAAAGCTTACTGTTCATACAGATTCAGACTTTTGTTCAAATATATTTTCTTTGAGTTGTTGTAATCCTTTTGTTAATTTCCAGAGTTTCAAAAAGTTTGTTTTGACCATTTCTGCCAGTGTCCTCGTTGATTTTATGCAGAATCAGATATTCAAAGATCCATACTCCACCGTTGTGGAAATGCTTCTCTAGGATTTTTCTTTTAATGGGATACATAGGATTTCTCTTAAATTAATATAAGCAGCATCTACTACATTCACTTAGAACACTAGAAATTACCACCTATGATAGACTGCCTAAATGAGAAAATTGCTTCACTTCTCAAATTTCATAGAATGTCCATCCTGGTTTCCAAAGTATATGGCATCTACCTTTAGTAAGCAGCACAGAATATTAGAACATCAGAGCTCAAGTCCATATCTACCCACTCTCCAGCTCCACCTAAGAGGGCCTAAGGAACAAACTGTTCATCAATGACTGTAGACTAATGGCTTTCACCCCTTCAGGCCCACAGCCACTTTTTATCAGAAATATTTTTAAACATGTTTTATTATTCTACTACACAACATAACTTACCTCAGGCATAAATCATCTATCATGATTAAAGGTATCTTTAATACCTTTACTAACTGTAATGTAACAGAGAAATAAAATGAAGCAACCTATGATAATACGTAATTCCATCTGCAAATGAATCGCCAAAACTCCTGAAGACACAATGATTAGATACTTGCAAATGTACATGTAATTACCATTAATGTGGCCACCACAAATGCAGACCACTGCAGTTTTGACTTGGAACTCAAATGCCAGGAGCAATGTTGTCCCTAGTGACAACTTCCAAAATGATGGAAAACTCTTGCTGAAGTACTGAACAAAGACTACAACCTTCCCTCACTTCATTGGTAGTTGCATTTTTGGGTAAGTCAAGTATTGCAGATCTGCAACAACAAAAATATAAAATGGAGTTATAATCTAGGCTCAAAAAATTGTCAATGTCCGCCAGTCCAAGATCGTGAGGAACAGCTCTGCGGTGGTTGAATCGAGTTGGGTTTATCAGGACACTTTTGCACAACAGAGACCACATATCATGAAGAACCATGGGGTGCCTCAGTATGAGGGTGCTAGGAGGGGCTTTTTATAGGATTTGGGGTTGTGTTGGGTGGTTTGAAGAAGGGCTCCATGAATCATAGTTTTACTCTGGATTGAGTGCTTTCAGAAAGCAAGGGCAATTCTAAGTGAGTGTAAATAAAATTTTTCATCTAGAAGGAAAGAAGGAGCAGAGTGATCTAATGGGTAATGGAGCAACTATCACTCATGTAAGCCAAGAGACAGAATGTTTGGTCACTCTTTATGATTTATACAGGATCTTGCTTCTGTGTTCGAACAGGACTATGGAGTGTCCTAATTTTTGTCTTCCTCCACTACACTCAGTGGCCTTGTCAGATGTTGGTCTTCTATAAAATTGTTTATATTCAACAGAGTATAATAGCCTAGCCATTAGGGCCAGGTCAGCTTTCAGCTGCCAGATGTAGGGTTGCTTTTCCTTTCTCATCATAAACAGGATTTCCATGTACGTAATTGTTCAGCGACATACGAAGAAGTCATGAGTACAGGACAATTCTTTGTTGTCTGTAACTGTCCTATGCAATTCAGGCACCTAGCATCTCTATTCACTTTCACTCACGTTTCATTGGCCATTGTTAACCACATGGCCTCAAACTAATTAAGGAAACTGGGAAATGTAGAACAAATGGGACATTTAGTGAATATTACTATCCTTACTACATGCAACCTTCAACAAATTACTTCTGCCAGTATTAGTTACCTACCTGTAACATGAGGTTACATGGTACATAATGGTCATTCTTCCCTCTTGGGAAGAATCACGTAATACATAAAATAACTTTAATAAGCTCTAACAGTTATACAGATTTAGAAGGCCCACAGTACCTAAATGTTGGAATTAATGTGCCGTCACCTCTACACATACACACATCCTCACCTATCTATTTAGAGGTGTCAGTCAAAGAATAGGGATACTCTGGCAGCTGTAGAATTAGAATGTGATGCTACTTTCATTTTAATAGCACCAATCAGTCAATTCACCTGTATCTAAGGCTGACCCAGGGACAATAAAAAGGAAAACCACTGATCCTCAGTCTCTCCCAGGTAATTTCTCCAGTCTTAATGAAATGATTAGCATTACAGATTTTATTTTCCAAAGAATATGTCCCATCCCACATACTCTTATTATTAGGTAATCTTAACACTCCTCTCATCAAATAGTGGGCTCTATGTACCCTTCTATTGAACCCAAATGGACCTTGGTTACTGCTTCATCCAATAAAGTATGACAGAAGACACATCATGTGAATTCCAAGACTAGTCATTAAAATTAAAATGCCATGCACTTTTCTTGCTCTCGGAAGGGCTCACTGTTAGAACCCAGTGCCAGGTTGTGAAGAAGCCAAATGTGCCCACAGGGAGAAACTACACAGTGTACGTGTTCCAACCCACAGCCTAGCTGAGGCCACAGCTGATGGCCGATGTCAACCTCCAGGCCAGTGGCTGAAAAGCTCCCTGCCACTGCCTGGCTCCTTCCCTAGCCATCACTGTGCTCCATCCAAATTCCTGTCCCACAGAATTTGTAAGCATAATAAAATGACTTGTTTTTCACCAGTAATTCTGGGGGTACATTTTTATGTAGCAACAGCATCTGCAACAGTACAACTCGTTGGCACCTATAACATTTCAATTACTACATGAAGGTCAAATATGTATTTACTAAATTATTATATCTCTAATACTGTACTAATAACTAGAGTTGTTAGTACAATTTAGAAAGTTAGTACAAATTGAAATAATCATAGATAATGCTCAAAGTGCACTATATTGACAAGAATCCAGTTAGGCTATGAGCAACAGAGAAGACAGAACAGTAACACTTAAAGAAGATAGTTTCCTTCACTTAAAAGTTTAGAAAGGTGGCCAGTCACGGTGGCTCACACCTATAATCCCAGTGCCTTAGGAGGCCGAGACGGACGGATTATGTAAGGTCAGGAGTTCGAGACTAGCCCGGCCAATGTGGTGAAACCCTGTCTCTACTAAAAATACAAAAATTAGCCGGGCACAGTGGTAATCCTAGCTACTAGGGAGGCTAAGGCAAGAGAATTGTTTGAACCCAGGAGGCAGAGGTTGCAGTGAGCTGAGATCACACCACTGCACTCCAGCCTGGGTGACAAGAGCAAAACTCCATCTCAAAACAAAAAATTCAGTCAGGCAGTTCGGGGCTGCTATACTCCAAGATGGGAGGCAGACACTATCTACCTCATTCCTCTGCCATTCACAAACAAGGCCTTTACCACATGAGTCCAAGACGGCTGCTCTAGTTCCAGCTATTCTAACTTTCAGGAAAAAAGGGGAAGGGATGGGCATGCCTCCTTTTAAGGATACTTCCTGGAAGTGTCCCCATTGGCCTAAACTTTGTCATGTAGCCACACCAAGATATAACAATAAAATCTAGGAAAAGTTATCTCTATTCCAGGATGTCATGCCCTAGCTAATTAAGTGGAAAATCTGTAGGAGAAAAACGATTATTAGGGAATACATGATAGCTCCTGCCATGTGCATATTCTAAAATTCAATTGTTTCATGGTTTAGAATTGCAGTTCAAATAACACATTTACCTAAAGAACTATGACAATGTATCCTCTGTTAGACTCTAACACTAAAGATTTAGATCTTTCAGATTAAATTTTAAAATGTCTTTAGTGAAGTATCAACTTTTCTCACCAGACAGAACAGCTGAGTATAAGTAAAATAAACAAGGCTTTAATAAATTAATAATTCTTAAGAAAGGAAACAGCATTTAGAGCAAATATTTTCTCTAAATGCTAATATATCGTGTTTCATAGCCTACAGATACTCCTATAGTCTGTTTTCCTTGGGAAAGTCATTCAATAACCTGAAGTTCAGCTTCATCATCTAAAGTATTATGTATTTGTCATGAGGGTTAAATGAGGTTACACATGTCAAATGCCTTGTAAACAGTAGAATTTTATACAAATATAAAGTTTTGCCCCTTCAAAGCTATCATTCCAATAAGACACTTATTCAATAAACAAATAATCTTAAAAATATCTTTAAAATGTACAAATATATTCACAACATAATCTGCTGATTAAGAAGACTTCAACAAAGTTTATAGTACCTACAACAGAATTGAGATGCCTACAATCGTTTGTAGATTGGTTTAGTTTACAGTTACATCTATTGCTTTAAGAAATACCATTAATACAAATGCATAATTTACAATATCCCCATTATAGCAAGAAAAAAAATAGATTCAGAAAATAAAATGTCTTTTTAGGCATTTATTATGCCAAGTATGTAAATGATTATTCCCATTATCACATGAGAATAATGCTCTTTAGGTAAAAGATACATTTATTAGCTCAAGGTCCACTGAAGAGTTTTCTATCTAGCTATCCTTTCTGCAAAATAAATAGAACAGCAGCAATCTCTGGGTATTCCTTAAACAAGCTATGATGATTCCATTTAAATGACTTCTTACAAATAAAAACAAAATTTTAGAAAGTAGTTGATATCATTGGCCTTAATTGTTTTCACTTGCTTGCATATGTCTAAGAAATTTCCCCATGAAATACGTATTAAAAACTAACAATTATTTCTAAATTATACATAAGCCAAAGTGCTCACTCTTAACCATGGAAGCAAAACTTACTTCTGAAAACAATCTAAAGAAATAATATAAACACACAGAGCTTTCAGACAGACTAAAAACATCCTTCTGTGTTCTGTGGATCAAAATACAAGGGTCTCTATTACCTATGTAAATGAACACTTTCACTAACTTGGGATATATTGATATTACATGGCCGTGTGCATACCTATAGAACATGTGCATACAAACCTACACCACAGAACAAATCTTGACAACGTTTCTAGAGCCAACATATACTTTCTAGCCCCAACTGCTAGAAAGGAAATAAAAGCTTAATAAGAAAACTACTTTTTCTTTTTATAAATAAAGTTTTTAAGTGGAAAAACAAAGCCAACACTCCTTGTTGCAACATGGACTAAGCTCCAAAATGTTCAGAGTCAAGAATCTCTTCGGTTGCTCCCCAATGTAACAAAGCACATAATCTTTCTCTCTTCAGGAAGTCTGATCATCTCCAGTGTTCTGCAAGAGACAAAAAAAAACTCCTTAATATCAAAGTTATTTCCCTTCACACACCATGGACTTCAAGGCCTACGCCTAGGAAAACATTCTATATTTCTAAGCAGAGCATTGCCTTACATACACCCAATCACATTAAAAAAGTAGACATGCTACAGAAGTAAATCCACAGATACCATCATCCACCCAGCTGTCCAATTAGCCCCATTTGCACAGATGCCAGGTACCATGTAAGATACTAACCCTATTCATGTTATGTCAGGCTTAAGGTTTAATTTCACCTGTATTCCATGTCCCGCCGCACCTTCAGAAACACTGAAAATTCTAAGGGAAAAAACCTAATAAGCACACACATGCAAGTCACCCTAAGGTGGACCACAGTAAAGATATATTGGGGCCATGCAAAGATCCTTCAGAATGAGATGACATGTCCCTACACGAATACTCATTTTCTTTACTTTTCATCTTCTGTAAGAGAAACTGTATGGTAAAATAAAAAGAATACATTTTGAGTACAGAGGGCTGGGTTCAAGATCTAGCTGTGTACCACTTTTTGGCTGTATAATCTTAAGTAAATCATTTAATTTCTCAGGACTTTAGTTATTTAAAATGTAAACCCTGGACCAGCGCCCTCAGTACCACCTGGAAACTTGGGAGAAATGCAAATTATGAGACCCCCACCCCCAGATCCACTGAATAAGCGGCCTGGGAGTAGAACCCAGCAATCCTGTGTCCTCTAGGTGATTCTCATGTATGTTCGAGTTTGAGAATCCCTGTACTACATAACATATAACATCACTTCCCCAACCTACTGTACTAACCAAATGCAAGGTATTACTCATATAAAGATCTACTCATTTTTCCCAGGAGATTTAACCAATAATTATTTGTCTATGATTACTACTTATCCTCCTGAAAACCCTGACATGGGGGTATTGTAGTAAAACCTTTTATGTACTGGGGGAAAGAAAAATCAACTGTTCTCCCTAAAACCATACAACATACATTATTCAAGGACATTCATTTAAAGCTCCCATGGTTAATGAAAAACAAATGAACCTAAAGTAATTTTTAAAACACAAGTTACTATCAATGATAGTTTATCTTTCCTGGCTTTAAAATAATTTTAGGATACTGACAATATACTTCCAGAATGTCTTCAACATCTCCAAAGAGCAATTCAAACATATTTATCTTATATTTAAGTAACTATATGCCTTTAAAAAAACTTCTGTTAAGGAGCATTTCATAAAAATTAAACTATAAAAGTTAAAAATCATTGCATTAGTCACTGATAACATCCAGAAAACACTTACTTGTCTTAAAAACTGCTTTCCAAGATATGAAGTAGCCATGCTGGTTAAATTCTTTCTGCTGCCCACCTTACACCTGATGTAACCATACAGGTTGGCACCCTGTAGCACCACACCCATGATAACCACTGCCTGGGACAAGGGAAAAAATAATCAATAATTACTGGCCTGAAATTGACCTTTCTCTGTGCCATAAATGAGACAAGGCAGATTGTCATGAGAAAGAGAGGAAACAGGAAGCTCTGCAAAGTCACGATTGTGCCAGTGAGACTCTTCCAGAGACAAACCAGAACAAACCCATCTGATAGACACTCTGTACAAGGCACAAGTTGTTCACCCAGCTAGTATTTACTCAACACAACTGCTCTATGTGCCAGGCACCATGCTAGCCACTGGGGATGCAGTGAAGGGGGAGCGTTCTTTACTCTGTTTCCCATTGGTCTGTGAGTAAAGTTAGGAAAAGTAAATGAGACTCAGGAAAGGCTCAAATGTTCATTATTCCTTTAAGAATTACAAAAGAACAGTAAAGAGGCAGATCAAGTTCAATAAACTGACAGCAGGTAGAGATGACTCTCTGCTCTATGTGACAACTGGCTTCTGGTAAAGTGGACACAATGCCCTAAGACAGCAATCAACAGATGCCTGCCTTAGGTGAGGAGGGAGGGAGACAGCTCCGAGGGGAACTGTACTTTTGCAGAGCTGTTTGTTCCTTTGAGTTTCTTTTTCTCACCTATGGTGATCTCACTAGGATCAATAAGTGAGAAAAAGAAACTCAAAAACCCACTCTTTAAAAATTTCTAATTAATCTTAATTAGAAAAACTAATTAAGAAAATGTGAGGAATTCCCAAGGTTAAAAATTCTAATACTGTGATCAGCCAAGTTCTTCTGTAAAGGGCCAAATCATAAACATTTTAGATCATATGTTCTGTGTTGCAATTACTCAACTCTGCTGTTCTAATCCAAAGGCAGCCATAGACAATATATAAAAAAAAAATGGGCAAAGCTGTTTTTCAATTAAAATTTACAAACAGAGGTGTCAGGCTGGATTTGGCCTGCAGGCCAGTTTGCCAACCCTTGTTCTGGAATAAACAGCTCATCGGACCTTCTACTCTTTTATATTTGTGATAATCAAAACAACTAAACAAAATGTCTTTTTCCAATCTAGATTTATTGTCCTTACTCTTAGCAAGATAGATAGTTGATTTAATTGTTTAATTAATGGATTTAAATGTTCAATTAATGAACAGGTTCACATTCCTAGTAAAAGAAGAGGAGGCGGTACTTTCTGTTCTAAACTTATATTCCAGGGAATTAAATGTGTTGGTGTAATAAGAGGTTGCTAGTTACCTAAGTAAACATAAAACTGTGTCTTTATTTGAATAAATTTCCTTTTAATTTCCCATGCTTCTCAAACAGGGGCACTACTGGGTATGTATATATCAACATGCCAGGGTGCACCTGAATTCACAGACCAAGGGTCCTGCTAAGGCATCAATTTACTCAATGGCAACAAATTTTAACATCTGTAAGTTAAACATCTGGTTTAAGATGGTGCAGTGAAGTCAGACATGAAGATCTCCCTCCCTTACGGTATAAACAGCAAACAGTGTTTTTAAAAATGCAAACAAACTAATACCAACAAACATAAAAAAGGGCTAGTGGCCAAAGAAAGAGCCAGCTTGGAACAATCCTAAACAGTTCCAAACTCTCCAAAGAAGCTCTAAGGAAAATTTCACTAATAATTACCATCCCCAGCAACTTACAGAGAAGCAAAAAAATGCAGAGAAAAAAAATGCAGAAATAGTCATGACAGCAGAAACTTCTCCCAACTAACAATGACCCAAAAAGGCAGGAATATCCCTGCAGCTGGCCACAGTGGTACCACCAGGTGGGAAAAAGGCAGGAGAGGAGGCATTAGAAGGACCAACAATCATGAGAGCTGATCATCTTAAGAGAAGTGAGGAGGTGGGAGACTCATGGAGAGCCTGAGTTAAAGCCCCTTCGTGTCCTGTGGTCTTAACCCATTTATGCTGTAGGCTGCAATTTTTTTAGTAAAAAATCAAACCTTGGTGACCTTGAGCAGGATATAAATAACTCCCACATGCCTAGCGTTCCAATAATGGAACCCTAGGCATAAGTAGGTTAACACAGGATCAAACTGGCTTTCACATAACCTCTCCCTGTTTTGTTTTAAGGAAGTAGAAACACTACTAGAAAAAGACTGGGCTGACTCTCCTGGATGGATGCTAAAGCTCCAAGGTCTCACAAACAATTCAAAGCAGAAGGGGAGAACCAGAAGACAGCGCACAGCCAACCAGGAGACAAGAGCTCCACTAAGGAAGAGAGAACGCAAAACCCAGGCAGCCCAGCAAAGAGCCAGGGCCTGGCCAAGTTCTCCACCTTGCACCTCACACCCGTGTCTTCAGGCCACCAATCCCAGCACTGCAACTCCAGCTCAAAGCAGCAGCCACATGCCTCAGACATCAGGGGAAGGTGGTCAAGGAGGATTCACCAACACTAAACCAGCAGAAAGAGAAGGGCTGGACAGGGCTGTCGCCATAAGGATGAGCAAAATGGATTAAGGAAAAAGGGAAGTGCATTTATACAAAACTATAGCAAAAAAAGAAAAAAGAAGCATAGTATCCAGAAGACAAGTGAAGAATCTACTCTGAAAGAAAAAAACCCCACCAAAATAAAAGCATTCCTGGGAATATTTCACCCTATAGAGGAGCCTAAAGATAAGAACTCAAAAAGCTTGAGGGTGAGATAACAGGAAATGGAGCTGGCAGAGCTAAGGAAATACAGAGAGAAGCTTTAGCTTCTCTAAATAGTTCCTAAAATGGTTGTTCTCTCCTCTGCACTCTCTACCCCATTACTTTGTATCATTAACTAACATCCCCTACTGTACTTTTTACTGTCTACCTTCCACTAGAACATAAGCTCTACTGGAGCAGTCATCTTGCTTACCTGTCTCCTAACTTATCCCCCTGTGTCCCCAGACAGCTCTGATTTAACAGTGGTCTCTTAAAAATAACTGCTGAATAAATAAGGAAAAGATGAATGTTTAAAGCAATGAGAAAATAGATGAGAACAGATAAAAATGATCCAACATAGACATAACTGGTACCTCAGAATTAAAGGTCAAAAAATAGAACATAAATAAATGCAAAGATTTAACAGAAAACAATTTTCCTGATTCCAAGCAAAACTTTAGTCTGCTTGTCAGAAAGGCACACGGGCCCCAGAAAACTTAATATGGAAAGATAAATACAGATACATCCGTGTTATATTTTTAAATGTCACAAACTAAAAAACGAAACCTTATGGGGAGAGATTACAAATCTTAAGTAAGCCTGGCTTCAGACTTCTCGAAAATATTTAATATAAGAAAACAATGGAATAGTGTCTTCCACAAAGAAATAAACTGTGACCCAAGAATATTAATCCAGCCAAGTCACCATTCAGGAACAGTCCATAGGCTCATATGTTTAAACATGAGTCAGAAGAAAATAATGCGTACATGTTCTTTTACAAAATATCACCCAACAGTGAAATGTAGCCAACCAATAGGTAAAAGGAGAAGCTGCAGTAAGCCTTGCGATAGGCAATGAATTGACTTTAAAAAAAAAAAAAAAAAAAAAAAAACAGATCAAAGACTGAATATGTTTTCAAAAGATAACTATTATGAACTTGACAACACAAAAATAATATTGGAACAAACAAGAAAGAAAGAAACTCATAGGAAGGAATATGAGTGTTTATTTTCTTCCCTTTCTAAACAAAGTCTATTAAGTCATTAAACAGGCTTAAGTACATTAACAAATGTTACAAAGAAAACCACTAGAAGGACTAAAATAAGACTATAAGAAGCAAAAATCTAGAAGTAGGAGCAGGGAGAAGTTAAAGAAAGCATATGAGTGTAAACTTCCGCATTTTCCAGAGCAGGAAATCCATAAATATTGAAATGAATTTCCAAATTCAACAAAGAGGGTATGATATAAACATATAAAGTATGTACTAGAGGTAACTACTAGAACTGAAAGACAATAAGCTTCCAAATCCAAAAAAGGGAAGTATGAATGTATGAGCACACACAAGAAAAAAAGAACCTATATCACAAAATAGGACTAAGAAAATACTACAAATTAGGAGGAAAAACATAATTAAGGCCAAAATACATCTGATATCAATAAGTATTGTGTGATATCAGATATAAAATAAGAAAAAATAATGTAAGCTACAAGAAAGAATAATACTCACAAATTGGTCAAGTGAAAAACTATTTTCCAAAGACGGCAGCAACAATGTCTCCTATTCTACAGTCTTCTAGTACCTTCTTACTCCTTAGCAAGAGTAGAGCCTAATTCCCATTTCCTTGAATGTGGGTAGGCAGCAGAAGTGATGCCATGACATCTTAGGCTAGATTGTAAAAGCTTGTGAGCTGTGACACCCCCCAAGTGGAGTCCTGGGCCTACATGCAAGCAGTCCCACCAACATGAGGCCACCACGCCATGAGGAAGCCCAAATTGAGGCATATGGAAAAACATGTGGAGAGGTCATGGAACCTCATGAAGAAAGGATGCCTCACAACCCCCAATCATTCCAACTACTGTCTGACTACAGCTACTCAGACAGTAGTTGCAAGACTACTGAAAAGACCACTAATATCCTAGAAAACTGGTGGGAAGGAGTCTTTCATAGAATCTCTTCTCCAGTACTACAGACAAAGGTAGAGTTGGGAAGCAAAACTTAGGAACTACATGATGAAGCTGCCTATTCAAGATAGGTCCCTAAAGATAAGGACTAGGCTGTTGCCTCCTATGATTACCATCAGACATCTTAATGGATTATTTGAAAGTTCTACATTGATACTCACCAACCACTTTATTCTGAAGGAGAAGAGGGCACTAAAGGCAAATATCACCCAGAGCACTGGACAGGCAATAAGTCCCAACCAAAAGATTCTTGATTCAGCCTCTGACACGGTTTTATTCTCTTGAGAGGACTCCTATAAAAGAACACAAGTTCAATTATCATGTTGTGAGATTTATCAATAAAAGGTTCACCATGTTTAATAAAAGACATATTACCCAAAAGTTCAAATATTAATACAGACAGCCCAAGTCCTAAGTTAGAACCCAAAAAAAAAATCACTCTATCACTCTTGTAACTTTAGGAACTGATTTATATTAACCCATGAATTTTGCATTTTCAGGGCAGCATAGACAGTTTACCACAACTCATGACAGTAAATAGTGGTCTCTGATAGGCTTCTATTCAATTCTTCTTGCACTTGTACTATTTATTTATAAGAAAGCTCTAAATGATACCTTTCTGACTAAAGATCAAGGAAATCACGGTTACAATCATTCTAGAAACTAAAAGGTCAAATTAGGGTCCAGAGGGAAAAAAAATGGAATCAAGCGATACGGAACAATTATCAGAATGTCTTAACAATACCCAGGAATTTACAAGGTGGTAAGTTGTTTCCAAGATAGATTCTATAATATAAAAGAATATAGACTCATTGAACACAGTACCACTTTCTTAGAATTACTTGTCAATGCCCTTGGTGTACAATCACCAGGAATTCTGTCCTCTGCTTCCAAAACGTATTTCCAAGAGGAAAGTGAATATTCCCTATAGTGTAGCAGGCTAACCCAAAGCAGACACGGGACCCCCAGGGCTCCTGAAGTCAGCAGCTTAAAGAAGAGAGTGCTCCAACCAGATTTACTATCCAACTGCACTCCTCCTCCTCCTCCTTTTTCTGCCCAGAAATAAAAGACAGCCATAGGAGCAAAGACAGAATAAGATGTTGAAAGCAGTTACCTGCTGAGCATAGTGGGACACATGGAGATACCCACCAAGACAACAAAGAGATCTTTTATCAGCAATTCCTGACAGACAGCTTAGCACACTGTATAAACTCTGACCCAGTATCTTCCCTCAAGATTCTATTCTGTATATTGCTTGTTTCTGGTCTGAACTAGACAGAAGAATGCATTAAATTCTACAAGGCCATCTCATTTAGTACTGGCATGCTAAGTGATTTGGTACAGTGTTTTTAATTCTGAATAATTTATCCTCCAATATTGAAATATAATCTACAAATAATTTAGCTGATAACACTATTTACAACAAAAAAGGCAGTTTACCTTTCTAGATTCAAACACCCAATGGCTCTTTCCATCTTCATCAATGTGATTCCACCAACGCAGGCCAACCATCAGTCTACCTGTGACATTCTGGTGAAGATTAATATAAACAGGTATATTTTAAAAGCATTATTTAAAGATCTATCATAAGCTCATATCTTAGTCTAACATTTCGCAAATAAAAATCTTCAGCTTTCCTCCATAATATCCAGTTAGCAAAGACTACTATGTATCAGGCCTGGCTAAACGATTATGTAAAATGGTAATGGCAGGACTAGCAGGGGGGTAGAGATAACAAAGCAAGCAACAAGTCCACCCATAAACATTACCCCTTCTCAATGGCCGGGTGCAGTGGCTCATGCCTGTAATCCCAGCAGTTTGGAAGGCTGTGGCAGGTGGATCACAAGGTTAGGAGTTTAAGACCAGGCTGGCCAAGATGGTGAAACATCATTCTCTAGTAAAATACAAAAATTAGCCAGGCATGGTGGCAGGTGCCTGTAACCCCAGCTACTCGGGAGGCTGAGGCAGAGAATCACTGGAACCCAGGAGGCGGAAGTTGCAGTGAGCCGAGATGGCACCACTGCACTCCAGCTTGGATGAAGAATCAAGACTTTGTCTCAAAACCAACCAACCAACAAACAAACATACATTACCCCTTCTCTTTTCCCTCATGAACAATTTGCCCTTTCTCCAGTTCCCTAATTTTACCTAAACCCCTTGCTATTTGATTACTGTGACCTACCCTATATCCTGACTATAGCTACATATATTTTGCAACTACATATCCCTAAAAATGGTTATAGACACTGGCCTTCAGTCTCTCAAGTGTACCAAGCTCTTTTCCTACTTACTAAGGTAACAAATTACTTTGATAGCTTTCCTAATGTTTACTCAACAAATATTAACTGAGCATCTACTATGTGCTGGTAATAAAACAGTGACTAACAGATACCATCTCTTTCATCAGGGAAAGAGACGAAGAGAGGCAGGCAATGCACAAATGCACCACTACCAAATGAAGTGCTGCAAGGGAAAAGTGTGGGATGCTTGAAGAGCATAACTGAAATTTAATCTAGTCTGGGTATCAGAAAATGACTCCATGAAGAGTCAACATTTGGAATGAAATTTAAAGGATAAACAGGAATCAACAGTACTGGGTATGTTTAATTAATGATGTTCACTAATAGATTCAGTGGTTCTGCGAACTTTGATGGGGAAAAAAATGTTATCTTCGCTTTCATTAACGTCTGGCTGAAATTTAGCATAGCTTTAAATTACGAATGTAGACAACAAACTATGAATGTAGGCAAAATTAAAAATACCCTGATGCAATTTTTTCATTTTGTACTATACTTGCTGCAGTTATCTCGAAATATTGCTTATGCTCACCACTTATTTGAAAGTAGTTATTAAACCTGCCACTAGATCTTATCATTAATACATTCACAAAGCATAGTAGTCTTCCCTGATCTGCAGGGGATACATTCCAAGACCCCCAGCGGACACCTAAAATTGTGCATAATACCAAACCTTATATATGCTGTATTTTTTCCTATACATACATACCTATGATAAAGTTTAATTTACAAATAAGGCACAGTAAGAGGTTAATAAGAACTAAAAATAGAACAACTGTAACAACATACTCTAATAAAAGTTACATGAATGTAGTTCTCTCAGGATATGTTAGCGTATTTAGTACAGTGTACTGCAGTAACAGAAAGTGAACCTCAGATAATGGGGGGACTACTACACACGTAACTCAATCAGAAATGTACCTCTTTAATAATTTTAAGTTATATTCCAATATAAGTACTTCCTTTGTAATCTTATATATTTTATGTATGTGAAAACATTATTCATGAGACTATGAAAGGGGCCCATAGCATAAAAAGATTAGGAATACTTGTATTAATGTGATGTGGGAGCAAGAAGAGCTTTCCAGATAGAGCAGTAGGCAATGAAGCCCTAATGAAGAAAGTGCAATCTATGGATTTATGGGATTTGGTCATTAATTGGATATGGAGTAGGAAGGAGGCAACTGATCCATTTCTAGTTCACTCAAGTAAAAAAATAGTGACTCCAGGCCCTGTGAAAGGAAACACTTAAAGAAGAGCTTCTGGGGAGTGGAAGATGACAAGTAGTATTTTACATGTTAAGATATGAAATGCCTGGCCAGGTGCAGTGGCTCACTTGGATTTGAGACCAGCCTGGCCAACATAGTGAAACCCGTCTCTACTAAAAATACAAAAATTAGTTGGGCATGGTAGCGCGTGCCTGTAGTCTCAGCTACTTGGGAGACTGAGTCAGGAGAATCGCTTGAACCCAGGAGGCGGAGGTTGCTGTGAACCAAGATCACGCCACTGCATTCCAGCATGGGCAACAGAGCAAGACTCTGCCTCAAAAAAAAAAAAAAAGATTTGAGATGCCCTCAAGACAGCCACATAAAAGTATCAAGAAGACACATGAAGAGGCCTTGAGTTGTGAGGACAAATCTGGATGGAGATACAGGTCTGGGAGGCAACACAGTTTACAGATCAGCAATCAAAACAAGCAGCACAGATGGCACCCCTTAGGAAAGGAATACAGGAGAAGAAAGGGAGGAGTCTTATGAGACCAAAATTCCTGTAAGAGAGATTCTAATTAATGGCTAAGTAAAAAATTTAAAAAAGAGCTGGCAAAGGACCTAAACCAGAGGTCTCTTCTATAGGTATTTTCAAAGAATGCTCTCAGAATACTTTCAAACTCTTCTATGTTTCCATTTCCCAACTCTTTATTTCCTGTTTTTATCTTTATTAGTTTGTTTTCCTAATTTCTCAGGCTTATTGCTTGTTTTTGAAACTTCTGGACTCAAGTAGTCCATTATTTTCACTCTTTGTCTAAGATAAAAGCCTTTAGTCTATGATTTTACCCTGAATTCAGTTTTTGACATATTCAGAAAGCTTGACCGTAAATGATCACCACCACTAAGGTATGAATAACCTATATTTGCAGTTTTTGCTTCCTTTTAAACCCAAGATACATAGCAGTTAGCTTTTTAAAAAGCATTTCAATTTTGACAACCACTTTCTATTAATTTCTAGTTTTGTTTCATTGGACTAGAAAATGTAGATGCTTTGAGCAATTTTATTTGGATTTTCTTCACACTAGTCAATTTTAACAAGAAAGTATTCTCTCTGTACATACACAGTCCCAAATACTGCTATTAAATCGATGTTGCTAATTATTGCAATCAGATTCTTCAGACCTTATTTATTTTTTGGCAATTTGGTTTGTTAAAGACAGTAGTTTGTTAGATTTTTCATAATGCTTTTCTATCTTCTAATATTCCTAACTTTTTTTATTACGCATAGTTTGATATAGTTTTATTCTGTCAGTGATCTTCACTGTGATTCACAAAATGATCTTTTTTTGTTCCGCTTAGTGCTTTCTTATTCTGATTCCTATCTCATCTGATAATAATATATTGCCAGGTTTCTTTTTGTTTGAATTGATCTGATGTTATCTTTGCCATATTTTATTTTTTCTAATGTCATTAATTTGGTTAGATCTTTTGTTTGGACTTTGATTTCTGGCCCAATCTTAGTATCCTTGTCTTTAAAAGGGTAGTTTAATCAAATTATATTTACTATTATTTGCTATTACTTACATCACCTTATACATGTGCTTTCTGATATTTACACTTCCTTGACACTTGCTTTGTTCTCCTCTTTTGCTATATGAACTGTTTTACTTGCTCTATCTTTTCCATTGTTGCAGAAGATACATGACTTGTTTTAAATTTTACTAATAGTTGTCATTAAGTTTTTAAAACCATTACTTAACCTTTTTTTACTCAATTTGTCAGAGTGAAGAATAAAATAAAAACCAATATAAGCTTTGGCATTTAAACATACCTTTAAATAATTTTCCCTTCTCTACCTCTTCTTTATCTTCATTAACACCACCTAGGGTAAGCCTATCCAACCTGCCATCCACAGACCTCATGCTGCCCAGGACAACTTTGAATGCAGTCCAACAGAAACTCATAAACTTTCTTAAAACATTATGAGATTTTTTTTGTGATTTTGAGTTTTTTGTTGTTGTTGTTGTTTTAGCTCATCAACTAATGTTAGTGTATTTTATGTGTGGCCCAAGACAATTCTTTCTTCCATTGCGGTCTAGGGAAGCCAAAATATTGGACACCTAGGGGTTTAGATGAAGACTGCTTGTTTGTTTTTTCAGTAAGTACACTGAGATTTATGACAATTATGGCACATTTCTATTTTAACTGTATTAGAACCCTTCTTATCCCCTTTCCCAAGTCCACTTAATAATTTCCTTATTCTTGACTTCTTAATTTTGCTTCCTATCTCCATTGTTTGGCTATCTATAAGTAAATTGTGCCAATGATAAAAGAATGCCATTTTTTAAGCCCTTGTTTAAATAAATAAATAAATACCTTATAAAAAAATAAACTATTTTGATCACATTTTTTCAAACTCTAAACCCAGAAAAATTTTAAGAGTTTGGAAATTACCAGGAAGAACTGACTAGAAAGCATGTTCTATTTAGCTGAACAGAAACTGTATGAACAACAAAAAGAAACATCTATCAAAACAAAACTGTGACGAGTATGTACTAAATACTTTAGAGCATAAAGTAACAAAAGAAATTCAAAGAAATGTAAGCCAAAGAAGAGTGGACAAAAGAAAAACATAAAGAAAACAGACCTCTGAAATCTTCCTTCTAAGCATTTTGTGGCCTGTGGAAACTGACCATTACCACGCCAACCACTTCTGATATCTCTAAGAATTAAAAAATCTAAAAATGGCTACCTTGGTGGGTGTGAAAAGACTTGTAACATCTTACCGGTCTTTGAATCAGTATACGCCTCCAAAACACCAAAATCAGTCTTTATGATTTCTTCCCCACTATTTTACCATGAAAATTTTCAAACATAAATTTTACAGTGAATACCCAAATATATATCACCTAGAGTCCATATTTAGTATTTTATTATGCTTACTTGATTCCCTATTTATCTATGTACCTATCTATCCAACCATCCATCTCTCTAATCATTGTTCTTGAATTTCAAACTATTTCTTACACTCCCTTCTATCCCCTACAGCAGGTGTCTCAACCTTGGTACAACTGACATTTTGGGTCAGATAATTCTTTGTTGCAGGGGGTGCTGTCCTGTGTCTTAGGATATTTAGCAGCATTCTGGCCTCTATCCACTAGATGTCAATAGCACACTCCCCACCTCCAGTCATGACAACCAAAAATGTCTTCAGACATTGACAAATATTCAATGGGTGGCAAACTTGTTTCTGGTTAAGAAACACTGCCCTAAAGCATTCATAGGAGCCTTTGCAAAAGGTAGGTATTTTTCAGGCATTTGTAGACAAACTATCCTGGAGCCTCATCTAGAAATCCTATACAGCAAGCCTACAGGTAAGCCTGAAGCAAACCATGGTATAGATTAGAAGCAACATTGTAGGGTCTGTGGTTGCTAGTCACATTTGTTTATGAGACTTTAAAGCTGATGTAGGTTAGAAGATGGCACAGAAAAATCAGCAGCACGGTAACCTCTGTGTCTCATCTTGTGTTGTCAAAGGGAAAAAATGAAAAAAAAAAAAAATCTACATGTGATTTGATATATCTAGCACTTCAACAAAGATGAGGTTTGAAGTAACAAAAGATTAACACTAATGCAAAATACTTTTTTACTATTTATACATCATTTTCATATTAAATATAATTTTAAAATAAAAACAATCAAAATTACCTTCACTGCCCAAAAGTCACATGACAGCAACAAGATAATTGTCACCATACAGGCAATAAAGCTGCTGCTGAGAAACTCACAGAGAAGATAGACGACGACTGCACTGACTCGAAAGAATAAGTGGAAAAAGGATGCTACTGGATGTCTGTAAGCCAAAACACAAAGAAACGCAATTACATTTTACTACAGGTACCAGCAAATGTAGGGAAAAATGTTTCAGCCATGGTGTAACTGTGAAGGGCTTTGTCAAAATAAAAGGAGCAAGCAAACCTCCTACCTCTCTTTTTCTTAAGTCCCACTATTTGACTAGGCCCTAGCGTCACAGAAAATACACAAGGCACACATGACTTTAACACCTCATTGAATATAAACTTTCACAAAATATATAAAAAAGACTTTACCTCACTTGGAGAAATAAGGAAACTGTATCTTAGAATTTGAATCCTATTTTTAAATCATGCCAATCAGTAGCCCTCAGAAATCACTTCAGACATTAAGACAAAGTTTTCATCAGGTACAGTTTGTTTCTTGTTTTTTAATAACTTTTTGGAGATATAATTCACATATCATACAATTTACTTATTTAAGGTGGACAATCTAATGGTTTGTAGTACATTCACAGAGTTGTAAAACCATGAGTCCAATCAATTTTACAACTTCATTACCCTAGAAAGAGTATTTGTATACACTGGCAGTCATTTCCCATTTACCTTCAAATCCCTCAGC
The DNA here is from genome assembly GCF_009761245.1 of Sapajus apella. Lineage (NCBI taxonomy): Eukaryota > Metazoa > Chordata > Mammalia > Primates > Cebidae > Sapajus > Sapajus apella. The sequence goes on along the minus strand of NW_022436952.1, from coordinate 17,926,418 downwards.
TTCTAGCAACAGCTAATCTCTTTTCTGTCTCTACAGATTTGCCTTTCTGGACATTTGAACATAAATGAAATCATACAATACATGGTTGGTTGTGACTGGCATGAAAGATGAAAGAAAAGTGACAGCATCTTAGCAAAGTTCAGGTATAACAGTTGGCTTTCAATAAGTGAATTTATTTACAGAGAATTAAATTTAGAATAGAAATGTTATATAATTTTGAAATGTGCACGACAAATCAAAATGTAATGTATCTATAGAAACTATATAAAGAAATGGTACATTCTTGGAAAACAGCACAGAATTAAAAACACAGGTGTTCAGATATTTGGATTTGTTAATTTTAAAACTCATTAAGTTTTAAAATATTAAATAACTAATATTTTACTAAAAATAATGTTACTAAAAAATATTAAGTAACATTCCATATGCCAATTATTCCCAAGAAAATCTGAAATGTCATCTTTGTCTTACACTAAATGTCAAACTAGCAACGTGCAGTATCCAAAAGCATATCAAAACAACTCTGCCTTGACTCCCATCAGTTAGCACCGACATACATACAGAACAGCACTGGACACTAACACAGCTCATACAACTTCTCCTCCTACCTGATCTTGGATTTTCTTGGTCTATTAGTTGTCTCCTCTTCCGCATCAAACAGTGAAACATCTTCAGTGTCATCATTACTATCCTAGTAGGAAAAGTAAATGTTCAAGAAGCAAAAGGAAATTCAATGTTTACATGGCTACTGCATGCAAAGCTGCATACTCATCAAAACAGAAGAAAAAATAATGACATGGTCACAGCATCAGAAATTCAAAATTTAGAAAAGGACACGTACAGATCCTCAAAAACCCCAGGGAATAATCCAGGTCTCTGCTGATCCATCCCTGCCCATGGGCTGTACGCTCTGAGAAAATTGTGGGGTACAGGTGATGCTCCTACAAACTTACTCCTATCCTCACATGTTCTCTCCCAAGTCACAGAGCAAGTCAAGGCTACTGGGGATAATCTCAACGTTCTGGCTCCTTCACAAAATCATCTGACTGCACGCTTAGTTCCATGACCCCTTCTCACAACTCCTTCTCTTCTTACCCAAGCTAAACCAATTATTTGTGCTCAGAATCCCTTCTTTTCATGCCTCCTCACTTGGGGACTTATTTCATCACTTTTCCCTTTATTTACACTTTCTTATCTTCAAGGCTATCTATGGGATCTTTCTTTGTTGTTGTTGAGACAGAGTTTCACTTTGGGAGGCTAAAGCAGGTGGATCATCTGAGGTCAGAAGTTTAAGAAGAGCAAGGCTCTGTCTCAAAAAAAAAAAAAAAAAAAGACCTTGCCCTTTAGGTTCTCCAGCAGCTTAATCGATATGGAGGTAACAGGTGTGAGCCGCCAGGTGCCAACTGTTCCCACTTGATATATTTGTGACGGTGAACCTCAGTTGAGCCCTTAGTGCTGCCGGGCAGTCATTCTACATCTCCATAGCCCCTTCACCCTCTCACCTTAGGCAACTATTAAAACTCAAATTTTCAACATTTCTTCTCTTACACTCTCTCAGCTGGTAACATTTCTTGTTTCACTAAGAAAAGAACCCATCAGAAGCGAATTTTCACACTGCCTGCCTATTTAATTATGTGTTTACTCATAGTCTGCCATATATTCTTTAGATAATTGGACTGTCAGTGCTTCATTCTCAGGTCTTCCTGTCTACTTGTGTCCTGGTTTCCAACTCCTCTTGCCTACCGCCAGGTATTGTTCCAGTAATTCTTGCAACATCAATTTTTTAATCCTTTTAAAAACATTTGTTCATGTCAACATATAAACATGTTTTAATTTCACCTACCTTAAAAAATAAAAACTTGATACCACAAGCCCTTTTGCTTGTCACCCCATTTTTTTCCTTTAAATACTTGTATTATATAGACTTGTCTCTTAATTCATCTAGTCTCTCTTGTATTCACTTTAGTCAGCCTTTCCTCCCCTCTCCCAACCATACTGGAACTGCTCTTACTGAGGTCCCTGATGACCTGTTAAAAATAGTGGTCACTTTTTGGTTTTCATCTTACTTGTGAGCAGCATTTGACACAGATGTTGGATCTTCCTCCTGGTGGCACTTCATTTGGTTTCCAGGACACGACCAACTCCTGGCTCACCTTTCATTTCTTGGCACTTCTTTTGCAGTCCCCACTGTCTATTCCTTCTACCTCTCTGACCTCTAATTATTAGAATGCCAAGAGTCTGTCTTAGCCATCTTCATCTTTCTAGTTGTTCAGGACAAAAACTTTGGAATCTTCCTTTATTCCTTTTATTTACCCTCTATCTCCCCAATCAACCCATCAGCAAATCCTGGCAGCTCTACCTTAAAATGTATTTGGAATCTATTTTTCATCACCTCCACTGCATCCACCCTAGACTAAGCCATTACTTCTTGGCCTCCTGATTGAAGCAGTTTCCTAATCAGCCTCCTAGCTTCATGCCTTTATTCCTCCTTTCTTGCCCCTCCAGATTTTTACTACAGTAGCTAGAATTTTCTTTTTAACAGGTGAGTCAGAACATGCAGTCTAACAAACACAACACTCCAACGGGTCTCCCTCTCAGTGCTTTTTGGTTTTAAAAATACTAGCATCTTGGCCAGGCGCGGTGGCTCACGCCTGTAATCCCAGCACTTTGGGAGGCCGAGGCGGGTGGATCACGAGGTCAAGAGATCGAGACCATCCTGGTCAACATGGTGAAACCCCGTCTCTACTAAAAATACAAAAAATTAGCTGGGCATGGTGGTGCATGCCTGTAATCCCAGCTACTCAGGAGGCTGAGGCAGGAGAATTGCCTGAACCCAGGAGGCGGAGGTTGCGGTGAGCCGAGATCGCGCCATTGCACTCTAGCCTGGGTAACAAGAGTGAAACTCTGTCTCAAAAAAAAAAAAAAAAAAAATACTAGCATCTTAAAATGTCCAAAATCAAACTGCTGATTTTGCCCTGAAATCTTGTGTGTCCATAGTCTTCCCCAACTTAGTAAATTTAACTCCAGGAGTGCAGAGCTATTTGTCTTTTTTTTTTTTTTTTAAATCTATACCGCTTATAGCAGTACCAGGCACTTGGTAGGCACTCAGTATTTACTGAATAAATGAGAAGAAATCAGTCTTTCAAAGAGCAAGATAAAAGAAGCATGTTCTAGGTAGTATGAACCATAAGTGCAAAAGAACTGGATGGGGCCCAAGTTTGGCATGTTTAAGGAACTGAAAAGAAGGCCAGCCTGGCCATGGTGGCTCATCACAGCAGTTTGGGAGGCCAAAGCAGAACTGCTTGAGCCCAGAAGTTTGAGGCTAGTCTGGGCAACATAGTGAGATCCCATTTCTACAAGAAATTAAAATATTAGTCAGGTATGGTGGCTTGTAGTACTCAGGAGGCCGAGATGGGGAGATGGCTCAGACACGAGAGGTAGAGCCTGCAGTTGTGGCCCCTGATTGCTCCACTGCACTCCAGCCTGGGTGAGAGCCAGACCCCGTCTCAAAAAAAAAAAAGGCCAGTCTGGCAGAAGCTGATGTACTATATAAGTTTCCTATTGCTGCTGCAGCAGCAGCAAATTCCTATATACTGTTATAAAGTTCTGGTGGTCAGATGTCCAATGAGGCTCAAGGGGTTAAACATCATGATGTAGGTAGGGGTTCTGGAGAATCGGTTTCCTTCCCTGTTTCTGCTTCTAAACGCCCTTAATATCGTCAGCATAGCATATTCAAACCTGTCTCTGATCTCTACTTTGCTTGTTTCATCACCTTCTCTAACCAACCTTCCTTTGTTTCTCTTGTAAGGACCACTGTTGATCACATCATCTGGCCAGCCTGGATAATCAGGATAATCTCTGGACCTCGAGATCCTTAATCGCAATTAATCACATTTGTGAAATTATTTTTGCCAGGTAAATCTACATATTCACAGGTTCCAGGGATTAGAACCTAGACATTTTTGGCAGGGGTAAGGAGGTATTATTCAGCCTACCACAGTTAATGAAAGGTGAGTGGCCTAAGATAAGGTCTTAGAGACTGACAGGGACCAGATCATGATAGTTCATGATAGGTAGTCTGTTTTTTAGTCATAGTGCTGACGGGTTTCAGTAGGGGAATAATATGATCTGATGTGAAAATGTCTCCCTAACCACTGGATGGCGATTAGACTGTTGGGATCGACAGCAGAAGGCCTCAGCTTTTTATTCATAACATCATACAGTGGATCTCAATCTTGGACATTATAATCACACCTCAGAGCACTTATATCTGAACCCCAAGTATCAGGGGGCAGGACCCAAGTATCAGCTTTTTTTTCTTTTTGAAAGAAAAAGAGCATTCTAATTATAGCCAAAGTTGAGAACCACTAGTCTCATAGATCTGAATCCATTTTACCTTTTCAGCCTTAGCTCAATAGGAGCTTCTCCCATCGGTCAGTTACTGCATGGGCTACTTGGCCATTTCTTAGACCAACTTCCTGTATTCCCACCAGTGCCTTTGAAAATATACCTAATCCAGGGACTAGAGTGAGCAGAGGCCTACATGGACTGGCAGGGCACAGTTGATAAACTCTCCTCCAAAAAGTTTCTCTGGTACCCTGTAGTAGGAATGAATTGCTTCTTTCCTGGCTCCCATTTGCACTTAGATTTCTCAGCCCCGTTCACAGTCAGCTGTGTATTATAGCCTCCTTTGCTTATTTACTCATGCCTTCAACAAATATACCACTTGATTGAATGCTCTGCTAGACACTAGGATTTATTACAATGTAAAGTCAGTCCTGGTCAGGGGTGGTGGCTCACACCTGTAATCCCAGAACTTCAGGAGGGTGAGGCAAGCAGGTCACTTGAGGTCAGGAGTTTGAAACTAGCCTGGCCAACATGGGGAAACCCTGTCTCTTCTAAAAATACAAAAATTAGCCAGGCTAATTAGCCATGGTGGCACACTCCTGTAATCCCAGCTACTCAGAAGGCAGAGAGGCACTAGAATCACTCGAACCCAGGAGTTGGAGGTTGCAATGAGCCAAGATCATACCACTGCATTCCAGCCTGCGCAACGAGTGAAACGCCGTCTCAAAATAAATAAATAGCCGGGCGCGGTGGCTCAAGCCTGTAATCCCAGCACTTTGGGAGGCCGAGGCGGGTGGATCACGAGGTCAAGAGATCGAGACCATCCTGGTCAACATGGTGAAACCCCGTCTCTACTAAAAATACAAAAAATTAGCTGGGCATGGTGGCGCGTGCCTGTAATCCCAGCTACTGAGGAGGTTGAGGCAGGAGAATTGCCTGAACCCAGGAGGCGGAGGTTGCGGTGAGCCGAGATCGCGCCATTGCACTCCAGCCTCCTGGGTTCAGGCAATTCTCCTGCCTCAACCTCCTCAGTAGCTGGGATTACAGGCACGCGCCACCATGCCCAGCTACTGAGGAGGTTGAGGCAGGAGAATTGCCTGAACCCAGGAGGCGGAGGTTGCGGTGAGCCGAGATCGCGCCATTGCACTCCAGCCTGGGTAACAAGAGCGAGACTCCGTCTCAAAAAATAAATAAATAAATAAATAAATAAATAAGCCAAGATCATACCAATGCACTCCAGCCTGGGCAACGAGAGTGAAACTCCATCTCAAAAATAAATAAATAAGCAAACAAATAAAAAGCGGGAACAGTGAGCATGGCCATGTTTCTCCAGCCTCATCTGGACTGGGTGCAAGTTCAGATGTCAGAAGCACATGAACCAGAACAACCCCATCTTGAACAGGAGCTGGGTGAAATGAGGCTGAAACATACTAGGCCTTACCAGAGAGTTAAGGCATTCTAAGTCAAGGATGAGACAGGAGGTCGGCACAAGATACAGGTTATAAAGATATTGCTGAAAAAAACAGGTTGCAGTAAAGGAGCCAGCCAAAACCCACCAAAACTAAGATGGCCGTGACAATGACCGCTGGTCATCCTTACTACTATACTTCCCACTGCCCCATGCCAGTTTACAAATGCCATGGCAACGTCAGGAAGTTACCCTATATAGTCTAAAAACGGGAGGAATGAATAATCCACCCCTTGTTTACCATAGCACCAAGAAATAACCATAAAAATGGGCAACCAGCATTCCTTTACTTTCTTAATAAACTTGCTTTCACTTTGCGCTGCAGACACACCCTGAGTTCTTTCTTGCCTGATCCAAGAACCCTCTTTTGGGGTCTGGATCGCGACCACTTTCCTGTAACACAGGAGCTGAATTTAACTATCACTGGATTTTCTCCACTCAAGGCGTCTCCTCTTAAGTGGTCTTTTCTGACCACAAATCCTAGTTGTCCTATTCTCAGACACTTGCTATTTTATCACCCTTTCTTTGCAATTATCTGAAAATATCTTAAGTTACATAATTTATCGTGTCTCACTGCCCCACCCCAATCCCCTAGAACCCACTTCCCTAACCTGAAAATACAGGGCAAGAAACCTGTCTGTGCTGTTCACAGCCCTATCCCTGGGCCCGTGTCTGAGTCACAGTAATCCCTCAGTATATTATGCGACCTAAAAGAAAAAAACACTTAAGACAATCTAAGTGACAAAACAGTGATGTTTTCTAGAAGTAAGAGATTATCAATTTTACCAGTCTCTGGCTGCCAAAACGTGTACTACAATTAACATAAAGGAGAGAATCACCAACAAGGTTAGTTTGGTAACAGCAATTGGAAAGCGAAGCTCTGGCGGTGTGGTGGATTCCTACAAATTCGCAGTGCACCCCTGAAGGTCAGGGAGCTAACAGAGGCCTGCAGGCCGCCCGCTCCTCCTCACCTAAAGGCTGAGAAAAAAGAGACCCCGGCTCGCGCTGGTTAACAATGGGCGTCTTCACAGCCGAAAGCAGTACCTGTTCGGCGGCACACGGGTCACGCCTCCTCCAGAGGCCTCGGAGCGCCCAGCCGCCCTCCTCAGACAACTACCCACAGCCCTCCACTCCCGCCCGCCCAGCTCCTCCTAGAGTTCGAGTAGCGGGCAGGAGGGACACGAACTCCAGTCCCAGGAGCCACCACCCCCCCGGCGCCATCAGCCCCTCACCTGCTGCAACATGGCGGCCCTACGCCAGCCCTACTTCCGGGAGTCACGTCAGCGCAGCAGCGTACAGGTCCGGGTAGGAACTGAAGCGACCAGTCACCAAAGGCCAGGAGGAACCACCGTACCAGCCTCAGTCCGGCTTCACTTCCGCTTAGAAGCAGGTAGCCAGAGGAACAACTCCCGGAGCGGGGCGAGCGGGGGCGGAGCTGGTGCGTGTAGCGGAGCGAGAAGCACTGACTCGGCGGAGGCGGAGCCTGGTCCCAGCAGTAACGAAAACCAGCTGCGAAAGGCACCAGGACCACAGTGGGCTCCAAGTGGAAAGCTTCGTGGCCTGTTTCCAGGAAATGTTTGGTATCCACCCTGTGCAAACTCTAAAGTCGTTCCCGCCAGCGTCACTGAATGCAGGGGGCGGGGTTTTATTCTATAATTAAATTTTCTTTGAATGTTTTACAAAGTCGTACTCCTGCACATTATTACTTTTGTGCTTAAATTGTAGAAGCAACTTTTTAAAATATGCTATTGCGAAGAAATAAAACGTTATTAAGGAAAACAAGGCAGGAGGACTCTAGAGTAAGAAATGGACGGTATTATGGGAGTTATAACCTTAGACTCCGGGAAACTAAGGAATAGGAGTTGAGACCGTGCGCCCTGGGGCTTGGGCGCCTGGGTCCCCTATTGTCAATCATATTACCAGTCTTTATGTACTTCTTTCATCAATCGTAAAGCGGGGGTAATAATGGTATCCTTACAGTGTAAGTAGTAAATGGGAGACGTTATTAAGTCCAGCTGCTCATGCTGTGATTGAAGGTATTCAATTAAGGAAAATTTTACCTGGCTGTTTGCCAGTGCCATTTAAATCCTAATAATAATAGGAGAAAACACACAAACACATTTCTCAAAGGGGATAAAGTTCGGCAGCACAATTGCATTCGTGCCCATGGAAAAGCTGACTAATTTGGGGCCTGTACGTCCAGCCTGCCCATGGCAGGTTTTCAGTAGCCCACTCAGTGCTGTGGAGTTTTGTGCTGTTTCTTTGTTGTTTTTGGTTTTTGAAGGCATTTTGTTGAAATTCATTACCATCTTTTAAAATTTAGGACATTTCACAGAAAAATCTGAATGTGTGGCTTTTCTTGAAGAGGCAAAAGATGTGACTTTGTTGAGCAAAACTATCCGCTATGTACAAGGCTTGAACTTTCTTTTTTTTTTTTTTTTTCTTTTTTTAGTTAAGACGGAGATTTGTTCTTGTTGCCCAGGCTGGAGTGCAATGGCGCGATCTCGGCTCACTGCAACCTCCACCTGCCTCAGCTTCCAGAGTGCCTGGAATTTCCGGCACGTGCCACCACGATTGGCTGTTTTTTGTAGTCTTAGAAGAGACGGGGTTTCACCAGGTAGGTCAGGCTAGTCTCGAGCTTCCGACCGCACGTTACCCACCCGCCTCGGCCTCCCAAAGTGCTGGGATAACAAGTGTGAGCCACCGTGCCCGGCAATAAGCTCTTTCTTAAAGAGAAAATATTTCCATCTTTAGCTACAAAATCCCAAAATGTACCTCAAGAATTTAGTTTTAAAAACCTCTCAAAGATCATTTAGAAGTTTTTAAAAATAAATTGTTACCACAATAGAAAAAGTAGAAAAAATTGCACAGGCCCCTGAAAATACGATTATATACATTTTCTTTTTTGTTTTGTTTTGTTTTCTTGAGACAGTTTCACTCTTGTCGTTCAGGTTGTAGTGCAGTGGCGGGATCTCGACTCACTGCAACATCCACCTCCCAGGTTCAAGCAATTTTCCTGCCTCAACCTCCGAGTAGCTGGGATCACAGGTGCCCACCACCACGGCCGACTAATTTTTTCTATTTAGTAGAAATGGGTTTTTGTCATGTTAACCAAGCTGCTCTCTAACTGCTGACTTCAAGTGATCCGCTCGCCTTCGCCTCCCAAAGTGCTGGGATTACAAGCATGAGCCACCTTACCAAGCCTGCTTATATACATTTTCAATGAACATATATGAAAATGGTCTCAAGCCTTTTCAGAATTAGAAGATCAAAATAAATAAAAACGAAATAACACTATCCACTATCCAGAATACATAAAAGAAATACTGAAAAAAATCAGGAGTTGGAAAGGATATCTAATTAGAACTCTCTTAAACGTGTGATTCAGTTGTATATTAGTGAAAAAAATTTGAAATTAAAAAATTGATAAATTATATGTATTTGTGGTGTACCACATTATTTACACACACACACACAGAGAGAGAGACACACATTGCAGAATATCTAAATCTGTGTATATATATATAGCTACAGACATACACTGTAGAATGGATAAATCAAGCTACCTAGTGTATCAGCTACCTTAGCTACTTATCTTTTTTTGTGTGGTGAAAACGTTTAAAATCTGCTCTCTTAGAGATTTCAAGCATTACCACATTGTTATTAACTATAGTCAACATGTGCAATAGAGCTCTTGAGGTTTTTCCTCCTAGCTGAAATTTTTGGTGACATACATTGCACTGGAACATACGCAGTTACTATGACCAAGCTATTTTACTTGTAGGTCTGTACTTCACTAAAATATCTATACATGTGTACCAAAAGAAATTTACAAGAATGTTCATAGTGCCTTTATTGCTAATAGCCCCAAAGTGGAAACAAACCAGTGTCCATCAGCAGTAGAACTGAGAGATGTGCCGTATTCACGCAGAGCACCACCGAGCAGGGAGAAGAAATGAACTGCTTCATGAAAGCACATGAGGGAGCGTCACAAATGTGATGCTGGGCCAAAGAAGCCACACACACAACCATTCCTACTGAATGGCCCTCGATGAATCCATTTATGAAACAGGCAGCACTAATTGGGGCTGCTAAAAACCAGGTGATTATTTGCTTTGGCAAGACAGATGGGCGGTGGTTAGCGAGCAGACCTTCAGGAGAGGGACTTCCAAATTGTTACTTTTATTTCATTTTCTTGGACTGTGTGGTAGGTCCAAGCGTGTGCTCCTTTGAGATAAACCCCTGAGTAGCAGAATACTAGGATTCCTGTGTCTATTATACTTTAACGTATTTGAATTCATTTTGCCATTGGGACAAAAAATATAAATCATAATAAATCTTTGCAATTTGAGTATTTTTTCTAGTTGATGAAAAATAAGTTGCCCGAAGGATTCCAAACTTGGGTATTTCAATATAGAACTTACGCGTGCAAATATATATTTCTGGAGATCCAAAACAGTCTGATTAATGTCATTTGAGTATAAAAAAGCACAGTTATGTTTACAATTTGCTGACTCTCTAATCTTTTACTTCAAGTTAATTATCCACATTTATCAATGAAACTGCTTTCATAGAAGAACCCAATCCATAGCATAAATGGTAGGAACTTCAGAAAAGTCATTTTTTCTTCATTATTCATGTAAAAATATTAAATCTCTTAGAAACACAGGCCATCAAACTCTCAGTTTAGTGTTGCTTTCATTGCTTTCTATAGTCTTGTTACCATAGATTTTTAGTTCCAGAATTGCAAGAGGGAATAGTTGACTATCATGGTTACCACTGTGGCCATCAAGACAAGGCACACGATTCCTAGGATCCCAGCGGTGACCTCCCTGGAGGTGATGGGAATTAAGAGACTTGACGTGGAAACTGGGGGGGCTGAGTAAACAGTCTCTACAAAGTTTTCTCTGTGTCTGCTATTCAAAGTCCACAGGCAGTAAACAAGGGAAGATTACAAAACAGGCAGGGATTCCATGAGCGAGAGCTGGAACCTCACAAAAATAAAGTGAAACCCATGTTCATAAAGCTAAACACAGGCCAGCAACCCAGCAGTGCACACACACTTGCACACTTGCTACAAAATTCATTTTATTCCAGTGTGTGAGTGTGTGTGTGTGTGTGTGTGTGTGTGTGTGCACGCGCATGCGCGCACGCGCACGCACTCCTGTTGACCCAGTGTCTGCTCTATGTCAAGGTCCATGACACTAGACGACCCCAGGTGTACCCTTGATGACACCTGCAGGGGGCGGGCGCAGCCCCTGCTGCTGGGTATTGCGCTGTGTGACGCCAACCTCGGGGCCCTCGGAGTGATGGAACCCAATAGGCTTCCTTAGGCTTTCCTTTCGCATGGAAAGGAAATAGATGATGTTCTATTGTCATTTTGTTTCCTTCAGTGGATTCTGTGAACATCTTCCACTCCTCACTGACTCTGCAAGAAAGGGATTTCTGGTGGGGGAAGGGTAGCTGGTAAGAAATGAGACACGAAGAAATTAGCAAAGGGTCTTCTGGCCATCTGGGGACAGTCCTCATGTGGTCCCTGGCCCAGTCTCAAGAGTACTGGGCCGATCACCCTGTGGCCTCTGTGGTGTGTCTCCGGATCCAGCCTCTGCAGGAAGGACCCAGGGAGACTCAGCAGACTGGGGTGTCTGGCCTGACAAACGTTCCTGCTTCCTCTGGGTCTGTGGCTCAGGAATAGGCTCAGACATCATGTCCAGGCAGTGCCAGGCCACTTCACTGCCCCCTTTGAGGTGAACCCAGAGGGCTTTCAGAAGTGAGCATGAAGCTGAGTACCCAGATTCTGAAGCCAACTGCCCGTTTCTGTGTCCTGGAGGAGGGGCCCTGACCCAACAAGACCCCCAGGGCATGGCCCGTGGGTGCTGATGTGGGGAGGGGAGGGTCTGTGGACTGAGTGGGGTCATTGGTAGGGGATGCTGAGCACCGAGGCTCAGGGTTCTGCTCAGTGGGGGCCTGGTCAGTGTGGCCTGGTCAGTGGGGGCCTGGTCAGTGAAGGGCTGGTCAGTGAAGGGCTGGTCAGTGGGGGTCTTGCTGGCAGAGGCCTTGCCAGGTGGTCACTAGGTAACTTCAGGTAGGGGTTTGTCCTTGGAGCCTCCTTGCCGCCATCTGTAGTGGGAACGAGTCATGACACTCTGGAGGGCTACTGGGAGGAGGAGGTGAGCAGGTGTGTGGAATCCAGCCCTGACTCACAGACCTAGCACTTTACAGCCTAGCTGAGTCCCCTGCTAGGAAGGCACCTGCCCTTTGCCCTTTGCCCCCAATCCTCAACCTTCTGCCCCCACCCCCTTTCTGTATTTCCAGGAGTGCCTTGGATGGGGATGCTCTGATGATGACTATGGGTCCCAAGGTGGGAGACAGTGGCAAGGGTGACCCAGTGTCCTGGGTGCTCATGTGAGTGGGGCAGCCAGGCCCAGCCAGAGCAGTGACACACCCATGCCCACGTGTTCACCCACATAGCATGTTCATGCTGACACACACAAACACTGCACACAAGCATGTGGACACTTCAGGGGCTGGAGGGCGCTGACTCTGGGCCCTGCTGACCCAGGCAGGGGCCCATTGTGATGGGTGTCATGTGATGGGTGTCACCTCACAATGACACTGGTGCTGAGCACTCGCCTACCTGCCCGCTTCCCCTCTCTGTGTCTGGAGCTCTTGGAGACAAGACGTAGAGCTGTCTGATTATGCAAAGACAAAGTTTTCTAAGTGACACAGCTGACTCAGTAGACTCAGGTGAGTATGAACTGCCCTGTTCCCTCCCTGCTGACTTGGGGTCAGTCGCTACCTGGTAAGCAGTCCTGGCCTCTGGGGAGGGTCATCCCTGAGCACTTACCAGGTGCCTGTTCTGCACTGACCTGGTAGACTCTGTGGGGTGGGTGCTGTCCCCAAATGTACCCATATCACAGGTGAGTGAGATGCCTAGGGTCAGAGAGGCAGTGACTGGCCAAGGGACCCAGTTGTGACTCTCAGCCCTGCCCTGTGCAAGCCCTGACCTCTGTGACCTCCCTACCCTAGTTTCCAAATCTGTCTGGGGTTCCGGCCCCCGATGGGGCAGAGTCTGGCCCTGGAAGAGCCACTGGGACGGAGCTCTTATGTGTAGGGTGGAGGGGGTGGTGCTCGGTCCAAGTCTGTGCCCTAAGCTGGGTCCCCGCATGAGGAGGTCTCACCAAGTCGTGTGCAGTCACTGATGGTCGTTGTGGGACCCAGTGGACACATGGGGTCCCTTGTCTGGGTGCAGGGTTGGGAGCCCTCTGCCTGTGGGCAATTGAGGTAGGGGACCTTGAGCACTGCTGCTCTGGGTCTGGGCAGTGGGGACCTGGTCAGGAAGGCCTGGTCACTGGGCAAACGGTCAGTGAAAGCCAGGCCAGCAGGGGTCTGGTTAGTGGGGGCCTGACCAGATAGTTGCTGGTTGAACTCAGGCACAGGGTTTGTCCTTAGAACGTCCCTGCCTCCATCCATAGCAGAAATGAGTCATGGCAGCCTGGAAGGCTACCGGGAAGAGGAGGTGAGAAGGTGTGTGGGATCCGACCCTGCCACTCACACCTAGCATGTTACAGTCTAGCTAAGTTCCCCTAATGAGGGGGCCTACCCTGTGCCCTCTACTCCCTGACCCCCATTTGCATCTTCAGGACTGCCCTGGGTGGGGAAGTCTGAGGTTGGGGAAGACCATGGATGCTCTGATGCTGGCCACAGGCCCCAAGGGAATGTGACACTGATGAGGAATTGATGAGAACTTGGGTGCACATGTAAATGGGACCGCTAGGCATGGCCAGAGAAGCTACTCATGCACACGCATGTTCACCCACATAAACTGCATGCTCATCTGCACAAACACATCACACAAACACATTTTGGCACCTTGGCACCTGAAGGCCACTGACTCTGGGCCCTCTTGGCCTGGGCAATGGAACCATCGTGATGAGCGTCATGACCCCACATCACTGGTACTGAGGGACCACCCACCTGCCCACCCACCCACCTGTGTGTTGTGTGGCACTTGCACACAAGACACACACAGGTGTCTGGTTCTGTTCATAAACGACTTTTCTAAGTGAGAGAGACAACTGCCTCAGTAGACTCAGGTGAGTGACCTCTGGGCAGATGCCAAGGAGAGCCATCCCTCAGCACTCACCAGGTACACATTCTGCACTGACTGGGTGGACCATCCTCTCCTTTGTCCTCATAGTGACTCTGTGGTGTGGGTGCTGTCCCCAGACGTACCCATTCCACAGGTGAAATGTGAGAGTCAGAGAGGTGGTGACTGGCCCAGAGACCCAGATGTGACCTGGGTCGTGCTCTCAGCCCTACCTTTTGCCATGCAGGACTTGAGCTCTGACCTCTGTGGCCCCCCTGCCCTAGATTCCAAATCTTGCTGGAGTTCTGGACTCCAGTGAGGCAGAGTCTGGCCCTCGAAGAGCCACAGTGACAGAGCCGTGTGGGTGGGGTGGAGGGTGCGATTCTTGCTCCAAGTCTGTGCCCTAAGCTGGGTCCCCACAGGAGGAGGTCTCACCAACTCAAACTTCAGGTGCGGTCACTGATGGTTGCTGTGGGACCCACTGGACACATGGAGTCCTTCGTCTAGGAGTGGGGTGAGGAGTCCTCTCCCCTCAGGCAGTTGTGGAAAATGAAAGAGTCCTGGAGGGCTGCCTGGAGGGTGACAATCATACCTTCTGGTCAAAGGGGCTTGGGGACTGGAACTCTCCCACCGTGTCCCATTCTCTCTGTCTGTCCCTCTTGTAATGACAGCAGGGAATTGTGGAGTCTGCCGTCCCTCCACCTGAGATGGGGTCTTCACGAACACAGAGGCTGCTCCAGAGTCAATAGATCATCTTTTCCCCAGACCAAACTCCTTGGCCGGTGGTGTTCCTGAAGCAGCTTCACTGGCCAGAGTGAGTGAGAATTGGAGTAGAATGGAGCAGTGACCAGATGTCTTGCTTCCTACAGAAAACTGAGTGTATTCCTGGTCCTTGAACAATCCCGGGAGGATCCCCGGCCCGACCTGTCTCCAGGTGCCCAGAACAGCCCATCATGGGCTTTATCTCCTCAGTAAGTAGACGATGTTTGCCCTGCCGGGGCCGGTGCATGTCTGCCTTGGGGTGCTTGGGGACAATGGGCCTCTCTGTTCAGGTCCCTCATGTGCTCAAGTCCTCAGGAAGGCGCCCACCACTAATTGGAGGCAAGAACTCCAGAGATCCAGTGGAGTGGGGCCACTCAGTCTGGCCCCTGTCATCTGGGAGGGGTAGTGGAATGGGGCTTACCACACTGGAGTGCGTCTGGGAGTGCAGTGGGAGCGGTTCGGGTGTTCTCTGGAGCTCTCAGCTGCAGCAGAATCTTGGATGACTTTGTCTTGCAGGATAGAGGTGGACGAGGCCCTGGATACGCTCCCCGGCCAGGGGCAAGGCAACATCATCTGCCAGGTACAGGTTGGGCCGCTCCCTCGAGGGAGGCAGGGGCTCATCTCTCCTTCTGGGCCCTGTTCAGAGGGTCCAGGGCTCCCTAAGATCACAGGGCGGGGAGGGACTGCTCACATCCCTGGGCTGAAAAACCCTCACCTTGCCCCCCTACCCTGGCCACTTCTGGATTTCAGGAACACCAAGCTGGCGCAGCAGTGGACATGGGGCATGGGCCTGCTGATAGTGAAAAAGACACCAAGTACCTTGGGATTATGCAGTGAGTCATTTGTCCACCTCACCCCACCCCTTGCCACCAACCCCAACCACCAGTGTCGCCTCAGCGATGGGTTTTGTTTTTAGAAAGGCCCCTCTGAAGTAGGACATATGTTCACGGCTCGGGCCAACCTCTTCCCCAGACTCAGGACTCCTCCCAGGCTCTCCTGCAGGTCCAGCCCATGGTCAGGGTTGGGCACAGCCTCATGGCACATCTAGGGAGTTCAGGACAGTGGGTGGGGACAGAGAGGGGACTAGGACAGGTCCTTGGGCTCTCAGCACTGTGGTCTCCAAGCAAGCAGGAGAGGACGGGGCAGCCTGAGGGTCCGGCCCTGACCCCATGGGGCTTGCCCTGGTGAGATCTGAGGGTTGTGGCCACAGGGCTAGGGGCACCTGGCCTGTCCTCTGGGCAGTTGTATAGCAAATCTCTGAGAGCTCAGGGGGCTCAGCCAGTGGACAGGGCATGGGGACAGTGAGGGCCTTGGCCCTGGCCGTGGAAGATTGTGATGAAGAAGAGCAGAGCCCTGGACTGGGTTTCTCACTGAGGCCAGGGGGACAACAGAGCGTGCAGCTGAAGGCCCCGGAGTGGTGCTGGGAAGGGCTCTGGGCCTGGGAAGGGGAGCCCAGCCTGGAGCCGGCCCCTCGGGACTCACAGGATCGAGAGAGGAGGAGCCTGGGGGAGGTGACCAGGATGAGCCCATGAGACCTGCCACTTCTGGGAAGCACCTGAACCAAGCTGGCCCAGTGTGGAGCTGACAGTCTGGGGAGGACAACAGATGGGGTGGGCAGGGAACAGTGGCTCACCTGGGACCCCTCAGATGGGAGACTCAGTCAGTCCCCAAGGCTCTGCGTGGCCCTCCAGGGACCCTGCTTCCCGCTGGCTCAGATAGCACTGCAGAGGGTGGATGGGGCACAGAGTCGGGGCAGGCAGGACAATAGGGAAAGGACAGCCAGGCACCCCATGTCCTGGTTTCGCAGTGGCTGGGAGGAGGCTAAGGGCTGAACATCAGTGACCCTGAGAGCCAGCTGAGGCTGGAGGCGGGGTGGTGGGGCATCCCCACTACCTGCAGGGCCCTTGCTCACCCTTGTTGCCCTGGATTTCTCTGCAGCAGTGCTGGGCAGCCCAGTGAGAGAGAGGCCGAGGCATGGGTGTGGACGGATCAGGGAGGTCTCACTCAGACGTTCTGATAGGACAAGGGTCACAGAAAGGCCAGGGTGGCTTGCGTGAAAGTCATAGTATCTGGGCCAGGCAGGACAGGGGAAGACGGGGAACAGGCAGGGTCAGCTGCCAGGGTGCAGGCAGAGGCAGGTGCATGCTGGGAGGTCAGACCCTGCAAGGCCCATGGGGAGTGTCGGGTGGGACGGGCTCCTGCTGCGTCCTCAGGGCACTGGGCAGCTCTCAGGCCAGGCTCCCTGGACTCTGGTGGGTGATGTGGTCACTCCTGAGGCACTGCTGTCCGTCAGGGCTCAGGTACCCACCCTGGGTGGCAGCCATCCCATCTTAGGACTGGACTTGCTCAGCTCCCACAGAGGGTGTGGCCTCCAGCCCAGGAGGGGCAGCCCCATTGTGCAGCCAGAGGCACCCTACGGGCCCCAAGTGGCCCCTGCCAGGCCAGCATCAAGCTCCCTCTTCTCTAGGTTCCTGGTGCCTCTCTGGCATCAGCTCCGCAGGGAGCTTGCCTTCCTTCCCTGTGCCTTCTTCTGGGCTGGGACTTAGGGTAGATAGGGATGGGCTGGTCCTTCCCTGGGGTCTTCTCCGGGAGGGGGATGGATGCTGGCCTGGGCAGGTCCTTAGCTCTGCCTGGGTTGTCTTACAGTGAGACGGAGCTGCTCCCTGTCCATATTCCGGAGGTGAAGGTAAGAGCCTGGGCCTGCTGTGTGGGACGCCGGTCCTGGGACAGGGAATCGGGTGGTGGGTGAGGCAGCGGGGGGCGCCCACAGGCCCAGGCGGTGGTGAGTGGGCCACGGCTATCAATGGGAGGGGCAGCCATTCCTGTTGAACTCTGTTCCCATGAGAGTTTCACCAAAATGCAAACTGCAGTCCTGGCTCAGAGCCAACTGTCTGTTTGCACCAAGTCGCGAGCGGAAGCCTGCGACTGACCAAAACTCAGGGCGTCTGTGGCCTGAACATGGTGTGTCCTGGCATCACCAGTCCAGACTTCTAGCTGCAGTTAGTTCAGAGGGTCTCAGCCCCTGGGGTCTGCCCTTTCCTGGCTACTTCCCATTGGGTCCCTTCAGGGCCCCAAAGCCCAGGACCCAGCATCCACAGGCCGCTACCAGACGCCTGACAGCTCCGCTAACTCCATCATGGCTCATTTCACAGCAAAGACGTCAGGATGCCATACACATCCAGAAGTGGGTCAAGATGCTTAAAGACTGGCCGAAATATAAAAACACCAAGAAAGTACCATGGGGAGGGTTGGCCCCCATGACTGCTCTCTGCAGAGCCAGGAGACAGGTGCCCATGGCTGTGACCTGGCACCACCTGCCTCTCAGTGTGTGGGTGGCACCCATCCTCACTATAGGATAGCAGGCCTGCTCGCCAGCTTTCCTCGCTGGGGCCGCCCTGTGTCCTGTCTCACTGGAGTGTTCTGTCTGTAGCTCTCCCACAGAGCGTACAAAGGAATTCCCAAAACAGTACGAGGTCAGGCATGGTCACTCCTGCTTGACATTGGCCAAATCAAGACTGAAAACCCCGGGAAATATAGGGTAAGGCCCTCCCAGACTCAGCCAGGGCAGGACAAACAGGCCAGGCCATGGCAGGCACCCGGGACCCCAGCTGGAGGGAACGTGGAGCCCGGGTTGGGAGTGGGGGTTCTGGTCAGATGCACATCCAGGCACCCAGGCACAGACAGTGACTCAGGCACCACAGGTGTGCTGGGCTCTGCTGCCCCTCCCTGGCTTCAGAAACAAGGCACAAAGGAGCTTTCTGCAGAAGGAAACCTTCCTCCTTTCCTTGCAGAAGTGTTGACTGTAGGATGGCTGCTGTTTGGGGCAGGGAGTCTTTTGTCTGTTCTGAGGCTGCTTCCTCCTCTTGGTCCTTCCCTACAGGTCATGAAGGAGAAGGGCAAGAGTTCCTCCAGGATCATCGGCCGCATCAAGCTAGATGTCAAGCACACCCTCCAGAAGCACGAGATGTTCATAGAAGGACTCGGGGTCAAGTAAGGCCTATGGGGGCTGCAGGGGTGCCAGGGAAGATGGAGCAATCCAGAGGAATGAGGGCTTCCCCAGGGCAGAGGCCAGGGTCACCCAGGAGGGGTGACAGAGCCACCAAGGGCTCTCCTGCCCCAGGGAGCAGCCAGCACCATGGACTGAGCACCCGGCACCATGGACTGAGCATCTCCAGGGCTCTAAGCCCTGGTCCAGGCTGGGATGTGTGGGGCTAGAACCCAGGTGGTTCCCAAGGAGATGAAAGGCAGCAAGAAAAAAAAGAAATATATATATCTTTTTGCATATATATATATATATATATATATATATATATATGCAGAATGGTGAAAAGTACTCTCCATGACCCACAAGTACCCAGGGTAGGGACCCATGGGAAGGTGGCAGGATGCCAGGGCTCAGGAGCCTTCCTGGGCAACACTAACAGCCCAAAGCACCAGGGAGGATGCTGGGCCCCAGAAACTCTCATCCATGGCTGGTGGGAACGCGACAGGGCACAGCCACTTTAGAAGTCAGATAGGCCACGGCTTACAAAGCTCAGTAGCCTTGTACCACACAACCCCAAAGTGTCACAGATATTGACTACACTGATTTGAAACTGACCTTCAAGTAAAACGCACATGCCACGTTCACTGCTTGATTGATTGTCACTCACACCTGGAGGCTACCGAGATGATCTTCAACACGGGAACAGGGAGGAAGGAGTTTCTGCTCTTCAGACAGAGACGACTCAGTGAGGAAAAGGAACGAACCCCTGATGCCCACAGGAACATGGGTGGATTGTAGATGCATCTTGCTGAGGGAATGAAGCCACACCCAGCAGGCTACCACTGTAGAATTCCAATTCACAGAGCATTCAGGAATAGGGCAAACCACAGAGACAGAGAACAGGTCAGGATGGCCAGGGGCTGACGGAGCCGGGAGAGGTCGGCTGCAAAGGGGACACGCTGGGGACTTGGAGGATGAAGGAGTTGCTCAGGGAGGGGCTGAGTGGTGGACGGGAGGCCCTGCACATTAGTTCAGAGCCGTGGAACTGCACGTCTCAAAGACTGGACTTTTGCGTGTGTGCAAACCGAGAAAGGGGGGAAGAAAAAAATCAACCAGAGTGAAAATGATCACTGATCCAACTGTACAACTGTGATATTTGCATTGCAAGGAATGTGGATTTTACTGAAACAATTCCTAAAAATTCAGGTGTCCTGAAGAGCTCACTTATTTGGTGGATCATCTGAACCCAGAATTTTGTTTGTGGTCTGGGTTTGTAGACAAAATGAAACTGACAGCATCCCCACAAAACAAACAAAACTCTCTTTTCTAGGCAGCAGAAATTATGTGACATTCTCGTGGCCCACTCTGCATATAACCCTGTGAGTATTCCCGGGCAGCGATATTCCTGGGCCATATTCCCATATTCACAGGCATGGGTTTCTCTCAGGGGTGTCGGCACTTCTTGAAAATTCAGTGTTCGTGACCCACCAGAACGCAGTAGGCAGGACTCAAGCTCACTGCTGGCAGAAAAGGGTTGAGGCCCAGACTCCTTGTGTCACGTGGACCCAACCACCACGTCTCAGATGAAGAAATGACCTTCCCCTCCTGGTGTTGCCCCAAAGCTTGGGAGCTTGGCAGGGTCCCACGCAGGATGGCCCTCACAGGAGACAGGTCTGACATGTTGCTGAGGTGCCTGATGGGCCAGGCTCTTATGGAATGAGTCTGCATCCTGAGGAAGCCTCTTCTTCACTGAAAACCTGGAAAGGATACAATTTCCCCTTTGCTCAAACCCCATAGGAGCACAGCAGATAGGGGAGGGGATCACCCAAGTGGCTGCTCCTGCTTGGCCCCCACATTCCAGGCAGGGAGAGCCGCTGAGCCGACTCCATGGGCTGCCCACACGGGGTCTGCACGCATCCACCCTCCTGTGCCCGGCAGGCAGCCCCTGAGCTGTTGTTTCGGGACCTTTGTGTGGTGGTCAGCACCCTACCACCTGCCCTCATGGCAGGTGCAGTTCATAGGTGCTGCCCCAGGCCTGGCACAGTGGCCTCTCCAGCCTGGCCCAGGTGAGGGGCATGAACAATCCCTGCCTGTGCCCTTTTGGGCCATGTGAGCTTGAATGCTCACTGCAGGGGTCCCCCCAGGCTCCTTGTCCACTGAGTTGTGTTTGACCGGTTCTGTCCTCATGGGCCAGGGGAGGGGTGCAGAGGCTGCACCTCGAATCCCCTGGGGCCTGAGGCAGGTGTCCCTGAGGACCTCTGCCATCTCTGGTGACGCGAGCCCTCCCAGGTGACATCCTTCTACGGTGACTCTGGCTCTTGCAGGAGATGTGCTACCACAGGGACCTGAGCCGCATCACCACAATCTTCCTCCTGTATCTGCCAGAGGAAGATGCCTTCTGGGCGCTGGCTCAGCTGCTGGCCAGTGAGAGGCACTTCCTGCAAGGTAGGTGGACATCTGTCCCCAGTGCCTTACACAGCCATGCCAGGGGACGGCCACCCTGGCCGGTGATCCCGACTTCCAGGCAAGGTGACTTCCTTGTATCCCAGCTCATTTGGAGACTCCAGGACATCCCTGCTGAGGTCCCAAGTGGCCTGGGTCTGGGCAGGGACCCCCTCATGTCAGGTCAGACGCCTTTCATCCCCAACAGCAGAGGACATCGATACCTCCCCCTGGTCGCCCTGTGTCACCGAAGCCAGCCCTGACTTTGTGCGGGTGCCGCTCACCTCCCTGAGTGTCCTCCTGCCTCCCAGCTGGCTGTGCTCCCAGCCACCTTCCCTCCCCACGGATGGGCCAACAAGGCCAAGATGGCAGTGTCTGCCCATCCCGTGTCCCCCAACCTGACCTCACATCCAAAAGATAGCCTCACATAGCCCCGAGCTCCCACCCTGTTCTCCCTGCTGGCACCTGCCTCATGGTGTCAAACGCAGGCCTGCCCTCCTGGCACCTGGATCCAGGATGCCGCTGGGCAGCACCTCCAACTAGGCTACGCCTACCGAGGTCTGAGGCCGTATGAGGGGTCACCATGATGGGAGGCAGGGAGGCCTCAGGGTCCAGGGTCCCCCTCCCTGCCCAGCTCTTCCAGCTGATGCCTCCACATCTTGGGAGTGGGCTCTGATGGGGTGATGGGTCGGGGGCTTCTCAGCATTCTACAGCCCAAATACAGCCCCGCTGCAGAAGCTTCTGTCGCACCAGGAGCAGGTGTTGCACAAGTCCTTCCCCAAGATCATGAGACACCTGGTGAGTGGATGATGCCCTCGGCTCCTCCCCAGAAGTCCTGAGTCCCATGGGCCGGGGAGGCCGGAGCTCCTCATGGGGCTGGCAAGAGGCCAAGTCCCAGCCATGGCCTGACCTGGGATGGGCATTCTCTATGGGTTCAGAGTTGGGTTTCCTTTTTCTGCCCTGGTAGAGGCAGAGGCGCTGGGACGAGGGCCAAGCCACAGCTGAGCAGGGCTGAGGGAAGTGTGTCCACTGGGCGTCCATACATGGGGCAGGTGTTGGAGCCCTGGCCACCACCCCGGGTTCTGTCCCGTGGGGAACGGTCTGCAGAGGGGCCTGGAAGTGGGAGGATTTCAGGGCAACCCAGGGGGCCCTGAGCACCTCTGCTCCTTTCTTCAGGGCAAGGAAGGGCTGTGCATTGAGGGTTCCATGCTGACGAGGCTCCTCCGGTGTTTCGTTGACGGGGTAAGGAGGCACAGGGAGACCCCAGCCCAGGGACCCTCCTGCCCAGTAGTGTCCAGCTTCCCCAGGAGGACCTGGCTCACCCCCAGCCCACAGAAGGCACAGGCAGGTCCCTGCAGGGCACACAAGCCAGGCCCTGCCTGAGAGGGGGCATCTGACAGCAGAGGCCAGGGCTCAGGCCCAGCCTCATAGGCAGACTGGGTCAGGACCCAGCTTGGGAAGGAAGCCCCAAGTCCTCAGGAAGCCCCTCCTTCCAGAAGCCACATCACTGATGAGTCCCCCATGAGGAGCTGCAGTACTTTGTCTGACCCAACGTCATGGGGGGTCTCATCCCATGGACAGGGGTCCCCACCACTCCAGGGGACTGAAACCCCAATGGGCCCTGCTCAGGCCACCGAGTCCAGCCTGGAAAGCCCAAGTCCTCCCACACCTGCTCTCCCTACAGAAATCCTTCGGGCTCACCCTGCGACTGTGGGATGTGCTCATCTTGGAGGGCGAGCGGGTATTGACGGCCATGGCACATGCATCATTCAAAATACACAGGAGTGAGTCACGTGTGCCCAAGGGTGCCTGGGGGAACACGCGGGACAGACCCCGGCTGGCCTGAGGGAGCTGTCCTTACACTGCCTGCTCCATGGGGGGGGGGGAGCCTGGTGGGCTAGGCAAGGCATGCTGACACTGTGCCCCAACGTGACCCAGACGAAAGTCAGGAGTGTGATAAGCACTTCCCTGCACGGCCTTCCCCAGCTGTGGCCTCCTGTGCACAGCTCAACCCGGGTGGCCAAAAAGGACCCGGCACTACCCAGTGGGAGGTGGGCCTGGTGGAAACAGGGTGTGGGCACTGACCCCTCCCAGGGAACCCTCCTGGCCTGATGCTCGCCCTGTCCCTAGAGCGCCTCATGAAGCTTTCCTGGAACACCATCCGGGAGTTTCAGGAGCAGCTCTCTCAGAGCTGGGCCCTGGAGGACAATGCTGTCCTCAGGAACCTTCGAGCCTCCATGAAGGAACTCACAAGGACACACTGGGACCTGCCACCCCCAGGTGGGCTCCAGCATCAGATGCCCTCTTGAGTCACCCTCTGGGCAGTCAATGGTGGGGAGGGCCCTGGCCCCACCAGTCCTGCTACCTGGCCTTCCTCCTGCACCTCAGATGGGTCTGCTGGTCCTCGGGGCAGAATTTGAGCGCACGTGTGCTGGACATGCTGTGCGGGCAGGCAGGGGCTGTGGGCAGGGCCCCCCAACACCCCTCCCACACTTTCCACGTTGCTCCCCTCTCCCCCTCAAAGGGCCCTGAGGGATACTGGGGAAGTCAGACCCAGCGGTGGAAGCCCCCACCCCTACCTCCACGCAGCAGGGACCCCCCATTCTTGAGTGCTCCTCCAAGGATGTCAAGATAACGAGACAGGGGGACAAGAGAATCAGTGTCCCTGACCCAGAGAGGATTTAGGGAGAGGGCATTGTGGGGAAGCCCTGACCCAGAGCCAGAACCAAGAGTTCAGCCAGGTGTGGGATCGGTCCAGCCCCAGCATGGCGTGGAGGGCCCGGAGGGCAGAGGGGAACCCGTGCCCGGGGCCTTCTCATGCTCTGTGCAGACAGGCCCCCATGTGAGGTGGCAAGAAGGCTGGGTGACAGTGCAGGTCCCTTCCACCTATGTTCTAAATCGCGGGTGCTGAGCAGCCCTGAGGTCAGGGTGTGAGGCAGGAAGCCCTGAACCACCCAGAACACTGGGGGCCATTCCAGGAGCGACCTGAGGTTCCTCGAAAGGTCCCCCACCACAGACTGCACACAGCCCTCGCCCTGAAATCAGCTGCCTGCAGGGGCGTCCGCAGTGTCCGACCAGGAGGCCACACATGGACACTGAGGATTCCAGAGACCCAGGCTTGTGAGGTGTAGCCTTGAAGAGAACAGATGGGCTCGGTGAAGATGCCGACCACGTCTGTTTTTTTTTCAGCCAAGCTCAAGGAAGAGTCCTCGGGGGTGTCCCCTGGCATTGGGCCCCACTGTGAGGAGGACAGACAGACCCTCCCCACCTCACCAGCTCAGCTCCAGGAACTCATGCCATCAGACCCCCTGCAACAAAGGCCTTGTCCTACCCCAGCCTGGCCTGACAGGGCTGTCCCTAAGGCCCAGATTGAGACCCATCAGCATGAGGGGGCTCCTCAAGAACACAGAGCCAGATCAGAGACTGAAGATAAAGGCGATCTGTCCCACGGCGAGGTCAGGCTTTGCATTTCAGACAAATACTCATGCAGCAGCTCGTCTAGGAAATCTGTGCCACCACTCCATGCAGACGCGACCGTCGGGGACCCCAGTATTTTGTGCTGCCATTTCAAACACAGTTCCCGGGACTCTGTGAGGAATTCTCCAGGACCCAGGGCTACACGTCGCCCTCTGGAGGTCACAGAGGATCAAGATGAGGGCCACCTGTCCCCCGGCAAGGTGAGACTTAACATTCCATGGAAACGCACATCCAGGAGCTCTGTGCCATCGCTCCAGAGAGATGTGACTGTTGCAAACCCCCATTTCCTCCGGGGGCATTTCAAACACGGCTCAAGGGACTCTGCATCAGATTTTCCAGGAGCAAAGGCCACACGCTGCCCTGTGGGGGGCCCAGAGGCTGGAGATGAGGG